>NC_141150.1:3659861-3970833 GCF_053477565.2 Lygodium microphyllum | reverse complement strand
TCCTTGTGTTGTAACCCGCTCACCTTTAGGATTCTAAAAGGAGATTTGTCCTTTCCCACAATGAATGTGAGCATAATTGGGGATTAGCCAATCCATCCCAAGTAGGCACTCATGGACTCCTAAATTCATTACCCTGAACTTAACAGATGTGGGCTCGTTTTTGAGTAGGAATTTCACCTTAGCATTTTTTCTAGTGCAAGTGATTTCTCACCCATTTGCTAGTTCCACAAGCAAAGTAGGTGCATTTACATTGGCTATCCATAACCTTCTTGTACAAGCTAGTGAAATGAAAGAATGAGTGCTGCCACAATCAATCAGGGTTTTGAATTTCTTACCTTGGTAATCCGATGGTATTTGGATCACCAAAAAATGGTAGTTCGGCCCCTTTTTATGGAGAGCGGCATGAATGGATGCCCTCTCAATCCCAACTTCCATGGGCAGGTCTTCTTCCTTGTTGATTCCCTTAGTGGAGATATTGGAAGCTTTTGCCCTTCCCATTGCTACACGACCACGACCGTGGGTAGCTCTAGCTTGGCCACTGAATGTTCCTTGGCAATGATCTTATTGGGATTTTTGCAATTACACCTACTTCAGTCTCTTTGTAAGGAGCAGTGAGGGCTTAGGACTAGAATCCCATATGCAAAGTAGGAGAAGTACTACCATTCAGTTTCCTATATAGCATTGTACTTGCACTCTTTTCTAATGCAATGATAGTACTCTTTTCTTTTCAGTAAAGTTTTTGTGTCACTGTCAGTCAATACACAAGATTGTGTTTGAGTCCAAGCTTCCATCTTGGAACCTAATTCACTTGTGTAACAATCAGTCATGTCAATGTCTTCATGAACCTACTCTTTCTTTTCCAACCTCCATAGCTTTCCCATCTGCCATGCTCTAGATCCTGCATATTTAACATGGTATCAAAGCTCACTTGGGAATGGCACTACTTCTCTTGGTCCCTCTCAATCTCTGGCCATCTCACATCTAGCTTAGGATCAGTATATGACTTCATTTTTTCAACTTCATCTTCACAGCACCTTGTGGTAGCCATAGCTATGTTGAGATATCGAGCTCCACTCGTGATACGCCAGGGTGACCGTTGTGTATTTATGTCACCGACTTGTCAGTTGTGCAGACGCGGTTGGTACACCACCCATGAATAATAGTTACATGATAGCTATCCTTATCTACTCTAGTTTGTGGCTCAGTTAGTATGCCACCTTAGTTAGTTGAGTTTGGTTTAAGACCCATATATAGGGTTCTTCTATTTCTTTGTAAAAGTGTTCTTTTTGGCTTACACAACTAAGAAGAGGAAAACTATTTTCAGCCTCCACCTCTGTGTGTATTCCCCCATTGTGTAAGCAAGAAAGCTACAAGTGAGACTCCTTCCTTCTCTCCCACAATCTTGACATGGTATCAGAGCCTTGTTCGTGGTAAGGAGCTCAAGAAAGCAAGCCAAGCTCGCGGTATTCTGGTAAGAGGAGCAGTGTTGCTTTCATTTTCTATTTTGGGAGCAGATCTCTACAGGTAGCACAGCCAGAAAGTGCAAGATTGCATTGTCTCAGGTTGAGACGCCCTTCGCGGTGAAGCAAGAGGGCAGTATATGCTACGGGAGAAGGCTTTAGCCCCTCGCGACCTTGTTTTTTTGATTTGAGGCCATTTCGGGGCCTGTTTTGGAGGCGGAAGTTTTCTGCACGCACTCAGGAAAAGGCCCAGTTTTATGCTGTGCAGCCACTGTTCTATAGGTCGGTGAAAAGTTACTGTAGAAATTGCATCGTATGCTTGTGCGCAGAGACATTGGGAGTTACAAAATCATCCCTGTTGCCTGTTGATGCAAAATCGTCACTAGGAAGTGACTGTGTGGTCAAATACCACTTTCGTCAATTTTGCAGATTTTCCCTTGTGAGGGTGAAGCTGTGTTTTTTGCAGTGACAGAATTTTTTGCAGTGTTTTGTAATGGCATCTGATTCTCTTTCACAGATTGTCACTGAAAAGCTTGACAAGAACAACTTCCAAGCATGGAAGTTTAGAATGACGAATTTCCTTATGGGAAAAGGATATTGGGAATTTGTTGCAGGAAATGAAGAAGAACCAGTTCTTCTTGATGTTCCCAATCAACAGCAAATGCAGGCATCTAAAGCATGGCATGAGAGAGCCAGGAAAGTTATGTATTGGTTGTCTATCAGCATTTCAGACTCTATGATTGTGCATATTCAAGATGCAAGTACACCAAAGGAGGCATGGGATACTTTGTCAAAAATGTATAGCACAAATACGCAAGCCAGGAAAATGTAGCTCAAGCAAGAGTTGCACAATGTGCAAAGAGAAAGTATGAGCATCAATGACTACCACATGAAGGTGAAGAAGATTGCAGATGCACTTGCTTCCATTGGGTCGCCAGTGGAAGATGATGATTTAGTCTCAATGACCTTGAATGGTCTAGGAAAGGATTATGCGCAGTTCCGAACGTCCATTTCCGTCTGTGAAAGATTTCCTGATTTTGAGCAATTGATTGCTCTTCTAATTTCTGAGGAGCAGAGAAATGGTGGTGCATCTTCTTCAGGAGGAACTTCAAAAGAAGCTGTCTTCTACTCAAATGCTGGAAGAGGTAGAGGCAGAGGTAGAGGAGGCCGATTTGGAGGCCGTGGCAGAAATCAGAATATGCAGCAAACTCAAGAAAACCAGTCCTATGGAGGAGGACGTGGTAACTTTAGAGGCAGGGGGAACCAAAGAGGTCGTGGTGGATGGCAAAGAGGCCAAAATGCAAACAATAATGTTGAATGCTACTACTGTGGTAAAATGGGTCATATGGCTAAAGACTGCTATAAAAAGCAAAATGACATAATGAATGGAAAACTGCAACAAGGGAATTATGCATCTTCTAGTAGACAGGGTGATGACATAAATGAGCATTTGTTTATGGTGCAGCACATGAACAATTCTGTGACAAGTGCACAAGAAAGCAACGATGTATGGTATGTTGACTTAGGTGCATCAAACCACATGACAGGTCATGCAGAATGGATGGAGGATGCAAGGAAAATGGAAAAACTAGGATTTGTGGAGACTGGTGATGATACTACACATCCTATTGTGCAGATTGGAAAAATTCATTTGTTTATGCAGGATGGGAAAAAGAAATACCTGTCCGATGTATTTCATGTCCCGAATATCACCAAGAATCTGGTTTCTGTTGGTCAAATGGTTGAACAGGGCTTGCAGGTCAGATTTAATCCTCATGGATGCTTTGTTGAGGATATGAAAAATAAAGGTCGCTTGATAGCAAAAGGAAAGAAGAAGGGCAGAATGTTTACGATGGATGCAGACATGCCTGAATTGAGTGCAGCAATGTTTGCACATGGGACCGGTGTAGTTGCAGATATTGATATCTAGCATAAACGCATTGGTCATGTTAATGTACAACGACTTAAATCAATGCAAGCCCAAAATATTGTTGCAGGATTGCCCAAATTCAAGGTTGTAGAAATGCATAAGGTATGTGAAGCCTGTCAGTTTGGAAAACAGGCAAGGAAACCATTTCCTAGACATGTTTAAGAGAGTGAGAAGCCATTGGAATTAATCCACTCTGATGTGTGGACTACTAAAGCTGCATCTCTTGGAGGCTGTCATTATTTTGTCACTTTTATTGATGACTATAGTAGAAAAGTTTGGGTGTATTTTATGAAAAAGAAAAGTGAAGTTTTTGGGCATTTTAAAACTCTTAAAGCTATGGTTGAAAAAGAAACAGGCCTGCAGATAAAATGCCTAAGGTCAGATGGAGGGGGAGAGTACCTCTCAAATGAGTTTGCAAAGTTCTTGCAAGAGCATGGCATAAAGCAACAATATTCATGCACTCATAACCCACAACAAAATGGAATTGCAGAAAGGAAAAACATGCATATTGGAGAGGTATCTCGTGCCATGCTCAATGAAAAAGACTTGCCAGATTTCTATTGGGCTGAAGCAGTTGCTACAACAGTCTACATAATGAACAGGACTCCCACTGCAGCAATACATGGAATGACTCCAGAGGAGAGGTATACTGGTAGGAAACCATATATTTCTCATTTGAAAATTTTTGGTTGCATTGCCTATGTACATGTGCCAGATGAGTTGAGATCCAAGTTGGATCCAAAAGCTGAGAAGTGCATCTTTATTGGTTACTCTCTGTAGCAAAAAGGGTATAGATGCTATAACCCTTCTACTCGTAAGTTTACAGCGAGCAGAGATGTTGTTTTTGATGAGATGAGTAGCTGGTATAAACCAGTAAATGTGATTGATGATGTAGATGCACAAAATGGTAATGCTGCACAGAATTCACAACAGTAGTCACAAAATATTAGTGGACCTGGAGCGTCCTCTAGCAGTGGTTCACATTCTTCTCCATGGACAGGCAGATTGAGATCAGGAGAATCTTCTCAAAGCAATGCAGATAGTGGTATGCAGGTATTACGAAAAGGAAAAGAGAAGGTTGATCAGCCCATGTTTGATGTGAATGCAGGTCACTCTTATGTGGATGGTGAATCCAGTGGCTCAGAACAGAGCATTGATGATGAGTTGGGTATTCCTTCTATTGTTACACCTGGAGTAAGGAAGACCAGGGATGTTTTGAGAGCACCTGGGAGTGAACCTACTTTGCGCAGGTCTACGAGAGCTAGGTATCCTGTGGATAGGCTGAAATATGATGGATTTACAGCCATTCACTATGCATATATGGTCAAAGTGATACAGGAACCAGAACCCACTTCTTTTGAGTAAGCCATGGGAAAAGAAAAATGGGAGAAAGCCATGGATGAAGAAATGGATGCCTTGGAAGCAAATCCTACATGGGAATTGGTACCTTTGCCTAAAGGTAAAAATGCAATTGGCTGTAAGTGGGTTTATAAGGCGAAGCACAATGCAGATGGTTCTGTGAACAGATACAAGGCAAGATTAGTAGTCAAGGGGTATGCACAAACATATGGCATTGACTATGAAGAAACATTCAGTCCGGTTGCAAGGATGGCAACCGTAAGAGCAGTCATTGCTATGGCTGCATCAAAGGGATGGTCTTTACATCAGATGGATGTAAAGAATGCCTTCTTGCAAGAAGAGGTCTATATGGAGCAGCCACCAGGTTATGTGCATGATGTTCATCCTGAGTTTGTTTGCAGGTTGAAGAAAGCCTTGTATGGCTTGAAGCAAGCACCTAGAGCATGGTCTGACAAGATAGGACAGTATCTTGTCACTATTGGCTTTCAGATTTCCAAGGCAGATTTCTCACTTTATGTGAGAAAAACAGAGAAATGTATTATGCTACTTGTCATTTATGTTGATGATTTGATTATGACAGGTGATAGTGATGAAGATATCCTTCATGTGAAAATGCTATTGAAGCAGAAGTTTGAGATGAAGGATTTGGGAGAGCTGCGTTATTTCTTGGGCATTGAGGTGATTAGATCACCAAGTGGGATACAGCTCTTGCAGAGGCAGTATGGATTGGACATGCTGTCCAAATATGGGATGACAGGCTGTAAGCCTATTTCAGTTCCTTTAGAGAAGAATGTGAAGCTGAGCATAGATGCAGGTGGGCTTCTAGAAGACCCTACTATGTACAGACGCATAGTAGGAAGTTTGATTTATATGACTATTACCAGGCCAGATTTGAGCTATGCTGTTGGATTGGTAAGTCAGTTTATGCAGGCTCCAAGGAAACCACATTTGGATGCGGCTAGACACATACTCAGGTATGTGAAGTCCACATTACAGTATGGACTATTTTATGAGACTGGGGTTCAGATACAGTTGCATGGATACACTGACGCTGATTGGGTTGGTAGTATTTCTGATAGACGATCTACTAGTGGATATGTGTTCTCTTTTGAGAGTGCTGCAGTCACTTGGAGCAGCAAGAAATAGCCTACAGTTGCCTTGTCGAGCACAGAGGATGAGTACAGGGGTGCAACAATGGCTGCATGTGAGGTAGCTTGGTTGCATAAGCTACTTTATGATATGCATCAGTCTACAGATGGGCCAGTTGTCATTTATTGTGACAACATGAGTAGTATACAGTTGGCAAATAACCCAGTCTATCATGCTAGAACAAAGCACATTGAGGTACATTATCACTATGTGCGAGAGAGGGTTTTACTAGGTCTTATTGATCTAGTTTATGTCAGCATAGAGGATCAGGTAGCTGACATATTCACGAAGGCATTGGGCGCAGAGAAGCTGCACAAGTTCAGAGACCTGCTTGGTGTGCAGGAATTGGGATTGAGCTCGAGGGGGAGTGTTGAGATATCGAGCTCCACTCGTGATACGCCAGGGTGACCGTTGTGTATTTATGTCACTGACTTGTCAGTTGCAGACGCGGTTGGTACACCGCCCATGAATAATAGCTACATGACAGCTATCCTTATCTACTCTAGTTCGTGGCTCAGTTAGTATGCCACCTTAGTTAGTTGAGTTTGGTTTAAGACCCATATATAGGGTTCTTCTATTTCTTTGTAAAAGTGTTCTTTTTGGCTTATACAACTAAGAAGAGGAAAACTGTTTTCAGCCTCCACCTCTATGTGTATTCCCCCATTGTGCAAGCAAGAAAGCTACAAGTGAGAGTCCTTCCTTCTCTCCCACAATCTTGACAAGCTAGCCTACACATCCCCACCTTTGAGCTTCCATAACTTCCAGTAGAGGGCATATCCCTCCAAGATCTCTTTTAGAGATTTATTCCTTGACTTTCAAGGGTTATCTATATCATATAAGATCCTGACATTGCCCTATCTGGAGCTCAGCATTGTCACTTCAGTCAGTTGTTGCTGCCATAACCTCAGTTCATGGTTTGCAGGACATACCCACCTTGGAGCTCTTGGATCTCTCAATAGAAGCCATCTCTCTGTACTTTATTCTGTAGACTTACTCCCTGACTCATACGGCTTCTCTGTGGCACATCAAAGACCAAGATTATTGGTCAACCAACCCAAGATTATGAAAAATTGTGATCGTTGTCAAAACTGCATCCGTTCACGTTCTCTAGCTCTATGCATCGCGAATCAGCAAAACGATTTGGTCGATTAGCATAGGGTTTTAATAGAGTATAAAGAGAGCTTCATTTTCATAATTTTTTTTTCAAAATGATCCATTGTAGCTCCTACAATCAGCAAAAAACTAGGGCTGGGTCAAAACTTTAATCCAGGAAGCCATAGCAAAATTTCACTAAAGCTCAAAAATCTCATAATTTTCTCTCCTGCCACCTAGAGCAACCCACTTCCACTCTAATTTACTATCCCAACATAAAATCAAGGAGGGGAATAACCTAGAAAGATTGAAGTTGATTGACAACCTCGAACTAAGAAGATTCAAGTTTAACTTCAACTCAAACATAACTGTTACATAGTGTGTTTTTACACTGTCATTACTTGTGTCTCTTGACACACTGTAATGTGCTCTTCCACTGATAAAATTTGAGAATTATGAAGTTTATTTATTGCTATCCTTGCAAATCAAAAATGGGAAAAGACTCTCCATCAGCTCGCTTCAAAGGAGTTAGGTTTCACACTTGGCAAACCCGCATCAAACTCATCCTGATGAAGAAGGGCCTTTGGGCCATTACCATTCGAAAAGAAAAGAAGCTTCGTGATGCGGACCTTGCAGTAACTTGAAAAAATAATGATCATAAGGCTTAGGCCATTATCAAACTGGAGCTAGATGACAGCTATATCCACCATGTGGATAACTGTGATACTTCACAGGATACATGGAAGAGACTTGACACTTTGTTTGGTGCACAGTCTAAGTCATCAAAGTATGGTCTCTTGATTGAGTTTTTTAGGCTTGAAATGAAGTCCAATACATCACTTGCCACACATCTAAATTACATGGAAGGACTTCTAACCCAACTTGTAGGAATCAACATTAAAATGAAAGAAGATGTCTGCATTGGTGTTCTACTTAAAAGTTTGCATTTTGAATATAATAATGTATCAACAACTCTAATCAATATGCCAAACCCTAGGATTTTTTATATCTAGGCATCATTGTTAGAGGAGAAAAAGAAGCTAGAAACTAAGGAAGAACCAAGCACCTCTAGAGATGAACAAGCATTATATGTTGGCAATAGGTACAAAGGCAAGAAGGACCAACTTTTCTGTGACTTCTACAAAAGGGCTGAACACACTGATAAGTTCTACCACACCAGAAAGAGGTCCCAAAAGGCTTATTTAGTTGCTGTTAAAGAAGAAGAAGAACATGGAGCAAAAGAAGATGAATAAGAAGAAGACCACTAGGAGAAGAACAAACCTCATCAATCCTTCTATTCGGATATAAATTTTTAGCCTTGTATTGCCTAGCCCTAATGCTTCGGACATAAACTTGTAAAATCCTCATGTAGCCTTGTAGTACTACAGCCTCTGGACACTTTTTGAGGCCCTTGTTTACAGCCTTTGGATGAACACCATGTTTGTAGTACCCACACTTAGTCTTTTCTGCGATAGCCTCTGGTGTTTTGCCATGTTTATGGTATGCCCACACTTTGTAGGTGTTGTTTTTACTAAAGCCTCTATACGCTTTGTACTTCTGGTTGTGATTGAGGAGGGGTATTGAGATGTTTGCAATCACATCTACTTCAGTCTCTTTGTAAGGAGCAGTGAGGACTTATGACTAGAATCCCATATGCACAGTAGGAGAAGTGCTACCATTCAGTTTCCTTTAAAGCATTGTACTTGCACTCTTTTCTAATGCAATGATAGTACTCTTTTCTTTTCAGTAAAGTTTTTGTGTCATTGTCAGTCAATACACAAGATTGTGTTTATGAGTCCAAGTTTCCATCTTGGAACCTAATTCACTTGTGTAACTGTCAGTCATGTCAATGTCTTCATGAACCCACTCTTTCTTTTGCAACATCCATAGCTTTCGCATCTGCCATGCTCTAGATCCTGCATATTTAATAGATCTCTGCCAAGTTTGGGACATTCCCTTTTGAAGTGTCTAGGTTCATTATGGTGAAAACATCGCAAGCTTTGATCACTTCTTTGTGTGGGGACAAAGTCACTGATTGTATTTGCCCTCGGCTTCTTTCATTGGCCTTGACTTTGTTCTTGTGCCCTTTTGAATTGAGCTTTCAACATTCCTGGATTTTGGTCTTTGTGAGACCAAGCTCTATTATTCCTGGGCTTTGGCTGGGTGGACTTCTTGGGCAATAGGTCCTACCCTTATCAATGCATCTTGCGAACTCGAAGGAAGCATCGAGTGTTCATTGGTGGGTTCAGCCCATCACAAAACTTCGAGACGTGTTGGAGAATACTCATTTTTGGAGTGTATTTCAACAAGGAGACAAATCTTGAGTAGTACGACTCCAGCAACATGCCCAACTGTTTCAACTTGAAGAACTCATTTAGAGTTATGTATGTAGGCGGCGTGTACCTTCCCGACACTGCTTCCTTTGCTTTATCCCAAGTTATTCTGCTTTCAGTGAGACTGCTTGGTCTTTACACCATTGCTTCCACTAGAGCCTAGCTTCGCCCGTAAGCTTGAGCTTGACAATCATAGCTTGGTTTATAGGTGCTGTTCCTGCTACATTGAAGTAATCTTCCATAGATTCAATCCATACTTCGGCATCAGCTTCAACATTTTTCCCTTTTCTTTCAAATTCTGGTGGTTTAATTTGTTTGAGAAGAAAATTCTTCTCTTGTTCCTCCTCTAGGCTTAGTGTAGAAACAAGATTCTGGTTCTGTGCTTGGGGTTGTATCTAGTTTTCAGTTAAAACTTTTGCGTTAAGATTACATTTACATATCTCTTCACAACTTGTCTTAATGCGTAGTTTGTTTTTAATCAATACTATGCAATAAATAAAAAGAACATAAAATTCTTATTTATTCATGAAGAAGCATAAGTCTCAAGTACAATCATTCAGAAATAGATAGAGATTGGTTGGGATGATTTTATTTTTAATAGATACATCAACGCTAGGTTAATAATTCCCTATTGGATTCATCTCTACAGAGACAGAATAGTAATATGGATTGGACGAATGGATTCTTAGGAAGCGATAATTCATAGAAATTTTAGGAAATCCCTATTTTTGATAGCCACGATGTTCGTTTTGCCCCATTACTTTGATTTTGTCTACTCGCAAGACTTTGACCACCTCATCGTAGACATAGCGATTTAGTTCTACTTGCCGGCCACCTGATGTGTAGGATCCAATTTACACGAGGCTCATGGAAGATGAATAACTTGATAATCTTCAAGTCTTCCAACCATTTTAGCCTCTTTAGATTGTTTTGAAGATAGGCGAGTCGATTGGCATCAATGTAGCACTATCCTGCACTCCAAGTCCAATGCCTTTCCACATACAGTGGTGAAGGGTTGTAGAGTCAATCCAAGATCCCCATCATGTTGGATCATTGGCGATAACTTGAAGAGTTTATAGCCATCTTGAAGATGATATGAAATACGAGGAACATGCCTCATAAGTCTGGAAGCGACAACAATCCACAAATGAGTAACATGAAAAATTATTTTCCTAATGAAAATATCACTTCACTCTTCCCAATTTATTCCTATCTTGGTTGTTTTATTCATTGGTTTGGCTCTGATACCAACTGTAACGTGCCCGTATAACGGCTGTCCATGCATGTTTTTTGCGGTCCATCAAGAAAAATGAGCCTAAGCGTTGTTGCCATACCAACTGTAACGTGCCCACCTAACGATTGTCCATGCACGTTTTAGTGGTTCATTGAGAAACGAGTCTAAACGTCTCGTCACCACCATGGAATGTTTTGAGGTTTGTTGTCTAGGGTTTCCAAAGTCCACGAAACGTTCGCGGTTGAATCCACTAGGATCGACCTGAAATCTGGGTTCCTGGTTGCCAAGGTCTCCTAACAGCATTCTAGTGTTGGATCCTGGACATCCTACTTTACGCAGAGATACCCAAGTCGAAGCAGACCCATGCTGCACTTGGTTCAAAGAGAATGGGAAATGAGAGGGATGTGCCACTCAACCTCTCTGCCCGTGGGACATAGTCCCATTCTGTTCCCCTAAAATGGCATGAATCTGGTTCTAACCTAATATTATCTAAAGCTAGTATGATTGTAGAATCTTGTGAGAAGCCTCCCAGTTCTCTGGGACCACTCTTCCATAAGACGGACCTGTCAGGGTTCTACCCATCCACTTCCCTCAATAGGCATTCTTTACTTATCTAATTAGGTCCCACTACATTTAAGTGTGACATTTAAAATTAGCTTCCTTAACTAAGCCCTTTAGAGAACACAGTCAATTTACGTAACTTACGGTGCTGACATGAAAATAGTTCAAACATGTTTCTTGGAAACAACTTTATATTAGCATTTTAACTGAGATACAAATATTTTCCAAAAAGGACGTTTAGTGCAATCCATGAGGATCGTCTTATTTCTTCCAAGTTTTTACCCTTGCACTAGTAATAGGGCCTCAAGAATCCATCTCAAGTCACGTAGATTGTTTGAGTAGGACTCAAAGGCAGGGAATTTATGGCTAGAGCCTCCCTAGTATCCAAGAGTCCTCCTATATTCAAACTAACCCATAGAGAGACCTCTCATGGTGGGTTTGGTCCACGTTCCCATCACGGTTATTTAGAACCCCCTTGGCTGGGGTTGACGGCCAGTTGGGGGTGGCTTGGTGTGCCCTCCATGAATTTAACCTGATTCATTATTCAAATTTATTTTGTGAGCTTGGGTTATATGTTCCTTTCACAAACATTGATTCTAGATTTACAAGCACAAACAACAATGAAAGCGAGTGCTTGGGACATCTACTAAGGTGGACTTCTCATCTTTGAATGCTTAGTGTCACCCTTCTTGGGTCTTTCTTGCCTTGGCATCATTTTCCATTATCTTCTGAGAGATAGAGAATACCGTCTTTCTGACCTCACTCTTATGTAATAGAGGTGAGCAATTATGTTATAGTTTCGGATGGTAGCTTCCCTAAGTTACTGACCTTTGGTTCTTATCTTAAGGTCTCGGTGTTGGATGATTCAAACTAGGTTTTCAATTTGGTTAGTTGGTAACCATTTTCCCACCTTAGATTTTTATCGGGATTCTCAGTTTACCGTAGGGTTTCGTTCCCTCAATATAGTAGGAAAGTTTTGCTCATTCCTCTTGCAAGTCAATCGTAAACTAAACCCATTTACCATCCTTAAATAGTTGTGAGCATCGAATGTAATGTGGCGAATAGTCATTCTTCTTGTGGATACTACATTCGAGTTTTCTTGTGTTAGCTTCGAGATGTATCATATTTTGAAAATGATATTCCCAAGAGTGTTTTGGACCCATCACTGCTGGTTATTGGGATGGAGACCAAAGAGCATGTTGACTCTAAGTCAAAATATGGTTGTAAGGGCAACTTGACCTATTTGCAATTAAAATCGTAGTTGAGTCGAATTAAATCCTAGCCTCACTTATCATGTAGGATTTCATTTACCAAGCTGGCCCTTGCAATTAAGCTTATCATTTTCCATGCGCATCTAAAATCTACATTTTTATGTAATATTTTCATACAATTAAAAGTTAGTTGGTTAGTTTGAAAGTTAGTTAGTCAATTAATAAGTTAGTAAGGTTACTAACGAAATATTAACTAAGGTAAAAACTAACTAACATTAATAACTAATAATTTTTATTTAATTAAAAATATTTTATTTAAAAAAATAAAATTCGTAAATCTAATGTTTCCATCAGATTAACAAGGAATCTAGCCACCATTCACAGAAGTTACAATGTGAACGTGAGTTATGAGCCATATTAATCACTAGTGTTAATATGTATAGTATGGATAGTCCAAAAATATTAGATTTTGGGCAAAACTAGCATATTTTAGATATTTTAAATATTATCCTAAAAAGATATGGAGTTTTCCCCTTCAAAAGATTGTGAGAGAGAGCTTGAGAGAGAGAGAGAGAGAGAGAGAGAGAGAGAGAGAGAGAGAGAGAGAGAGAGAGAGAGAGAGAGAGAGAGAGAGAGAGAGAGAGAGAGAGAGAGAGAGAGAGAGAGAGAGAGAGAGAGAGAGAGAGAGAGAGAGAGGAGTTGCTTCGAGAGGCTGCAAGGAGAGAGTTAGCTCAATTTCCTCTATCTCGATCCTTGACTTAGCCATCTTCTCTTACGCTCTCCCATCTTGAATCTATTCTACATTCTTAATCTCTTGAGTCTACTTGCGGATGATGGTCTCCAAGCGAATAATGTTGCGTGTGGATGGCAATCCTACAACCAACAATGAAGCTTCACGTGAAGGCATCACTATCAATCCAATTGCGGTTCCGGTCGTAAGTAATGTATTTCTAAATTGATAAATGACTGCTTTGATTCTCGCATGAGATACATTAGGACCATGCTATGATGTATGAGAATAGGTCATTGGAAGGGATAAGCCTCCTCTCACATATTCGAAAGATGGAGTTTGCAAAATGCATGTATTAAGGGAAGTTAATTGCACTTAGTTGCATATGACTTATTCGTTGATAGAGCAATTGATCAGGGGTTATGAATAGCATAATTGTAAGAGTAAATGAGTTCATTGTAAATGCGAGTTAATTTGATCCAATGGTCTATAGGATGCAATCGACCTATACATAATATTTATGTATATTGGAAATCTATAATGTATTTGCGAAAGTTCAAACCTAATACTTGGCTTAATTAGTACAACAACTCGTAGATGCTTAATCCATTTGCGGTAATTCATGGTTGTTAAGCCTTTCAACTACTTTTCAAGTTATGCAAGTTATGCGATGCAAAGTGTGACTTCTTCCTAATGATGTCCATGCTTAAATGTTTGGTTCAAAGTACTAGACAGAGTAACGGTACCTAGTTTTGGAGTGTTGAATTAGAGTTTATACTGGATAACCCGTTCGTGTTGATGGTGGCATCTTTGCTCGACCCTCCTTCCCTAGTCGCGGATTTTCCAATTATTTGGGAGAGTTTATGCTTTGGGGCTATTTCAAAGCTTGGAATGCATCCTTCACTCCTCTTGGAGGACTCCTTGGTGCTGGAGTTCCCTACGCCTTGTCTTGACTTTCGCAATCTCCTTGTCCAATTAAAGGCAATCGATGGAGAGATCTCGGGAAGTGTCGATGGGGAGAGAGGGTGCTCAAGGCTTCATCCAAGTAAGGAATCGTCCTTGAGCCTCTTCTCTCTCTCTCTCTCTCTCTCTCTCTCTCTCTCTCTCTCTCTCTCTCTCTCTCTCTCTCTCACTCACTCTAGGTTCCCCCTTCCCTCTCCCTCTCCCTCTCCCTCTCCCTCTCCCTCTCCCTCTCCCTCTCCCTCTCCCTCTCCCTCTCTCCCTCTCCCTCCCTCTCTCTCTCTCTCTCTCTCTCTCTCAAGCTTAGCAGTAGGGGGGGGGGGGAGAATAATGGCTAGTTAATTATCTTTCTTAAGGGGGGGGGATTTTTATAGGGGGAGAAGGGTATTATGGGGAGGGGGTGTGACACAGGGCCGCCTTCCTTTCCCTCCATTCAGGCAGCTAGAACAGTCTTGTTGCCATGCAGTCGATAGTTTCTAAAGGAGAAGGAGAGATAGTGGGGGTTTGGAGGTGGCACACTTGTGCTCCTCCCCCCATCGCAATTGTCATTTTCTTCACCTATCTCATTTATGCGTTCATCTCCCTCTGTCGACTTCTGGTTCCCCTCCTTTCACCAATTGACCACGTTGAAAATGTAGAAAAAAAATTTCGTTAAAAAAAGGGGGGGGAAATCTTACAGCCTCGAAATATTACACTATAGGTCCCATTCAATTGTGGTTGATCACTAATATCGAGTCATCTTTGACCAATAACCAGTGAATGCCACCACATTTGGCGAGATTCAATCCCATAAGCAATGCCTTGTATTCCACCATGTTACTTGTAGAAGCAATGCTTAAATACACTTCTATTTTTAAAACCATTCGACTGTGGGGATCTTTAATGACAACCTCAACACTCACATTCTTAGTAACTCCTCAATAAGCTCCATCAAAATAAAATGTTTAAACTAAGGCTTCATTGATGGACCCTGCCATGACAATTAGCCTACTTGTACTTATGATCATCAAAGCCTAATCGAGAGAGAGGATGTAATATAGGTACAATCCCTCCTTCCTCATTAAACTCAATAGGGATGTTAGGAAGAACCCAATAATAATGGTGGTGATAGACCTTAATATCCCATGCAAAAATCCATCTTTACCACTCAATAATGTGATAACCCTTACTCCACCAGATTGCTTTGCCTTGGTGGTAATGCTACTCTAAATATGGATGATTAAAATACAGAATAAGTTTTCCCATCCAATAGTCTTGATACCCTCTGCAAGTTTAAGCTGCACCCTGAAGGACTTGCAAAGGAACCAAGTCCGATGTCAGCCCCTATAGATAATAGGAGTTTAGTTTATTGAAATTTACTTTAGTCTTGAACTCTACCCCTTGGAAATCTGCTAAAAGGGCTATAGAGCCATTCTTTCTTATACGAACAATCTTATAAGGACCATCCCATTTGGGTTCCAACTTGCCTGGGAAAAGCTCATGGTGGGAATCATAATATAAAACCAATTGACCCTTAGCAAATTTATACTTCTTAGTCTAAAGGTCATTGAGTAATTTCATCTGCTTCTTCCCTACTTCCTTATGTAATAAATCTTGTAACCAAATCTCGTCAAGATGGGCAAGTTAGATGAACCTTTTTTGCAATGCTTCCTCTTCACCCAAAGAATGGTTTAGAGTGAACCTTATTGTAGGTAGCTCAATCTCCAAAGTTAGAACACACTTCTCCCCATATATTAGTTTAAAAGGGGTGTGGCATGTGCTCTTTTAAATGTCATATTATAAGCCCAAATAGGCACATAAAAATTCTTATCTCAATCATGCTTATCTTCAGATACAGTCTTGGACAAAATCCCCACAAGCTGCTTATTGGTACTCTCTACTTGCCCATTTGCTTGGGGATTATAAGGGATGGTATTATTATGTTTAATCTTTAGTGCTTTTGTCAAAGCCTCAATTACTTTAGTCAAAAAATATGTTCCACAATCAGACACAAGCTCCTTAGCTAGATCAAAATGGCAAATAATCTGCTCCAAAATAAAATTAGCCATTTTCTTGGCATTATCCTTCATCATCGTAGTGCAAGCTTCAGACCGCTTCATGAAATAGTCTATCACTATAATGATATACTATTTTTGTATAGTTGACGAAGGATGTATAGGTCTAATGAAAGCAATTTCCTACTTCTCTAATGGTAGTTGACAGCGGATTATTAGAGCCCGTTTTGAAGAGGAAAAGTGGCATGGGAGGTGTAAAAGATCAAATTTTTATGCAAAATGAAACATTTGCGGATCAATGAGATGGAGTTTTTCTAGATGGAGTTTGATGCCAAAATCCAACTCAAGTCTCAGGTTTGTCAATCTTAGTCCAGTTTGATCTGCCATTTAATCCCCACAAGGTTTGGCGTTATAAAGCAACTATGTGATTGGGGAGTCAAAAAGTGCATGATGAAGGTTAGGTTTATAGATTTGGATATCATGAAGCCAACTAGCTAGTCGGATCTCAAAATCGAGCTTGTTGGGCCTCACAAAATGCAAAAAAAACACTTAGGCTAAGTGCGAACACCAGAGTTGGAACCGGTTTTTTTTAAAGGCTTAAAGTCTTAAGCCTTAGTTAGGCTTCAGAATTGAAAATGCACAAAATTCATGAAATGTGGGGGAGGGGGAACATCATTTTTTTGATGCCCCAAAATGATTAAAAAATCCATTTTTTTGATCAATAGAGATGCAAAGAATGGAGAAGATAGTAGGATACTTGATTTCTTTACCCTCCCATCGCGAGATGCATTCTTAGAAGATATCTGATTTTAGTATTTCTCTCTCCTCTCTCCTCTCTCCTCTCTCCTCTCTCCTCTCTCCTCTCTCCTCTCTCCTCTCTCCTCTCTCCTCTCTCCTCTCTCCTCTCTCCTCTCTCCTCTCTCCTCTCTCCTCTCTCCTCTCTCCTCTCTCCTCTCTCCTCTTGTTATGTGTTCTCATGGATTAATATATGAGAGAAGGGGGTGGGTTGAGATGAAAGATTTTGATCGTGCAATGATACGACATCATAAAGAAGCATAGATTGGGGTTGAATGGATTGCCAATGTGGCTGTGGGCCTTCAATTGCAAAATACGTACGTCATAATGCATGATTTTATGAGTAAGTCATAGTTTTCATTGTTTTATGATAAATTTTGGTTGGAAATGGTTAGAAATGATTGCATTCAGTTGCCAATGCTCTGATTTATTAGCAATGTTAAGGGGTTTTGTCATGCATATAGTGTTCATATGGGTTGAAATGTGATTAAAACATCATTCTAACTAAGATCCATCATTCTAATTTAGTAAATAAAAACATATCCATATTTATCAATAAATAAATAATAAAAAATAGCAAAAATAGATTTTTCACATTTGAAAAATAAGAAAAAATAAGATTTGTGCTTGTGAATGTATGGTAGAGCTAAAGCATGAGGTTTAGCCTTAGTTCAGTCCTATCTCTATGTTAAAGTAAGTTTTTATTACTTTCTTGAAAGAAAAATACATGAAAAATATGCCTTAAACCTACCAACGAATGCATAACTTTAATTGATAGGGAGAAGGGGGTTGTTGAGAACTTAAAGTACACTGAATTTTGATGTTTTCATGATGCATGACATATAGGACACATGTGTGCTAAAATAAAAACGGTTTAGTTGCATGAGAAAGCTTGGTACAATAAGCAATGAACCACTCTCTGTTTAGAAGAAAAGCATGAAAAGAACTATCTTTGTATATTCACAATGCTGGTTATTAATGAATAAACTTGTTTGAGCATGATAGTCATACACAATTGCATTACATGCACCATATGGTATTATCCTAGATGCATGGCGATTGTTTTCATGAATGATGACCTACGTGGAGAGTGTGAGGTACCCTAAGCTGTAAGGCTAGATATTCGGTTCTTTGGGGGTTGTTTAATCAGGATTATCTATTATCTCCTAGATTGATTCAATTAAAAGAGTGGAGTATGTTTTGAATGTATTTTATGTTCATAAGGCATCTTGGGGATAGTCCCTGTGGTGTAGGAGAGCTGTAGTGGAGCCACTGTAATCAGCCTAGGGGCACTCCCATTGTGTATGCTTACATGGTGTATAATACCAATATGTTTAGGAACTCCCTGTGGGGAGTTTGGAAAAATAATTACTCGTTGGACTAAGAACCATACAAACACAAAGTTCTTAGACGCCTGCGAGGCCATGTTGTGGGGTGGTTTAAGGTGTGTAATAGAGTCATGGCTAGTACCATAGAGCTAGTGTCGAGCTCATTTTATGTCTCGAAAGATAGTGCGTTGCTGGGAGCCACTAATAAGTGGTGATTTTTGAATATTGGCTATAAGGGACCCATTATTTTTCTTAGTTTCTAATTGGGAGCTACCTTAAAGTGATGTATATTAAATTTAGACCAATTAAAACTTTGATCATCAGCATGACGATTGATCCAGGGAATCCCCATAACCCAAAAGATACTTTGTCCATCATCCTAAATGGTTTAGTGGGATCTTTGGTTAGTCATGTGGTCTCGACTATTTTATCCTTTGCCCCGAAAGTGACACCATACTCAAGTTTGGGCTACTATGGGAAAGTACCCATGGAGAGAGTTTTGAGATTAATAGGCCATGGGAGTTAGAGTAAACATTAGAAAGCAAAACTAGGGCTAAGAGGGCACAACCATCTAGTAATGATGCACTAAAACCCTACAAGACTAAATGACCAACCAACTATGTAGCCTAGGTCTAAATAGAAAAAAATGGCTAAATCTGGGCAAGCTACTCCTATAGGTGCCATATATAATGGTTGATTGAATAAGATGACTAAAAATATATTGATTTTCAATAAATGATCAAGTCACCCCATCTTGGCTTGTGTAAACACATTCTAGCCTTACTGAAAAAGAAATGGACTCAACAATTGAAAAGTAACTAGTGAGTGTAAACACTCCTAAAATTGACTAAAAAATAAGTGCATGCTCATAGAGGAGACACCTCATCTATCAAAACACATGATAGATTGAATGTTAGAGTTCTAATGTTCCCATCTTGAAAGGTGAGAAGGATCGAAACTTGCTTGGAAGTGAGCTATGGTGGAGAGCAAGAGCAAGAAGAGAGAGAGACACAAATGGAAACTCCAATAACCACAATGTGTGGCCATGCCTTTCTTTATTCAAACTGTCACTAAAAGAATAAATAATAAGTGTCTATGATGGGTGCCTGCCACTTGCAGTGTGCGATGGCGAGTATTGTCAGTGTAGTAATACACAGGCGACTAGGCGGAGGTTCCTTTACCCCCAACAAACTCCCACTTAAAGGCGAATCTGCCCCAGTGAGAGAGAGAAAACAGAAAAGACAATATAACATGTACATATGTACAACATGATGAGGAAAAAGGTGTCATCTCATCCAATGCCCATCAATCTCCTGAGGAAGGCAAAGTGCTTAGTAGTGAGGCTCTTCGTGAGCAAGTCTACATGATTCTACTCAGTTGGAATCTTCACAAGATCAATAGACCTACCCTCAATGACCTCGCAAATGAAGTGATACCTCACCTCAATATGTTTCGTCTTCGCATGGGAGGAAGACCCAATTTTTGGCCAATTGAATGGCACTCATAGAATCCAAATGCAGTGTCATACCAAGGTCTGCAAATCAAACGGCCTAACCAGATAGCCTCCTTACAAGCCTCTGTGGCTACAATATACTCGGCCTCTGTAGTAGAAAGGGCCGTACACTTCTGCGCCCTCTAGACATCCAAGAGATAGCCCCTCTAGCATAAGTGAACACATAGCCAAAAGTGGACTTCCTACTATCTGCATGTCCTGTATAATCAGAGTCAGTGTAACCCATGACTCCTATATCGTGGCTACCATAACAAAGACACATATCTGTTGTGCCCTTCAGGTACCTCATGATACCCTTCACAAGATCCCAATTTTTCTTGCCAGGTATAGCTACATAATGTGCTACAACCCCAACTACAAAAGCAATATCTGGACGAGAGGCTATCATGGCATACATAAGACTGTCCACAGCTGAATAGGGAATCTTCACCATCTCGGCCCTCTGCTTATCTGTCTGCAAAAAATCAGCATGTGAAACCTTCACATGAGAAGGTAATGGACAACCAATAGGCTTAACATCCTACATGCGGAAGCACTCAAGGACTTTATGAATGTACTCCCTTTGTGACAGATAGAGTAGTCCTTGAGATCTATCGCGCGTAATGCACATACTAAGTATATGAGAGGCTTGTCCCAGATCTTTCATCTCAAAGCTCTTCTTGAGCTGAGCCCTAAGAGCATCTAGCTCCTCATGAGTTGTCCCTGCTAAAAGCATGTCATCCACATAGAGTACCAAAATCAGTAAAGAACCATCACAAGCTTTCTTCGTGTACAAGAATAGATCCATAGCACTGCGGCTGTAGCCCTGTGACTGCATGAATGCATCAAACTTATGGTACCATTCCCTAGGTGCCTGCTTCAAGCCATAAAGACTCTTCTTTAGCTTGCACACTAGGCGTTCCCTACCATGGTTTGCAAAGCCCTTAGGCTGCTCCATGTAAATCTCATCATGCAAGTCCCCATGTAAAAAAGCTGACTTGACATCCATTTGGTACAAGTTCAGGTCAAGCTGTGCAACCAAGTCCAAGACGGAGGGTGGTCATCTTGACCACAGGAGAAAAGTCTTCATCAAAGTCATTACCATGCTCATTTTTTAAAACCCTTAGCAACCAATTGAGCCTTGTATGCCGGCTTGGGATGTCTAGGGGTACTTTTCAGCTTGTACACCCACTTGCATGGCAAAGCCTTCTTACCCTGAGGCAAGGAAACCAAATCCCAAGTCTAATTCTTATGCAATGAGTCAATCTTAGACTGCATAGCCCTCTCCCAAGAGTGACAATCACCCCTCACATAGCCTCATCATAAGTGAGAGGCTTTCCTGCATCTGTAACTAGTACATAATCCATAGAGGGCGCAAAACGGTTAGGAGGTGGTCTATCTCTAGTAGAATGCTTCAATCCAGGCTATGTTGCCTGACTGACATCCTGTCTAACATCAACATGTCTAGCATCTGGGCCATGAGCATTAGGTGATGCTGCACGCTGTTTAGCTGGCCGTGGAGCAAGTTGAATGGGAGCAGGTGGTTCCTCTTGAAAGATAACTCTGCATACCTCAACCACTTTCTCAGGCCGCATATGCATTTTGTCCTCATGAAAGATGACATCATGACTGCGGATCACTTTTTGCACCATAGCCAATGAAAATGCATTTGACACTTTTAGGATCCAACTTATTGCGTTTGTCCTTAGGCACATGGAAGAATGCCTCACATCCAAAGACACACAAATGATCATAAGAGGGGGGCTTGGCGGCCTATACCTCCTCAGAAACCTAAAAGTCAATGCCACTGCTAGGTGACCTGTTAATGAGATGCACTCCAGCAGTAATTGCCTTAGCCCAAAAGTGCTGCGGTAAGCTAGCTTGGCTAAGCATGCTATGGACCCGTTCATGAATGATCCTATTCATGAGTTCAACCATACCATTTTGGGGTGGGGTGTAAGGGGCAGTCAATTGACGCTTAATTCCCTGCTCATCACAAAATCTCTCAAAAGCACGTGATACATACTCACCCCCATTATCTGATCTAGGCATTTGAGCCTTTTCCCAAACTGGTTCTCTACCAATGCAAGCCAATGCTAAAATGTGTCTAAGACACTGGATTTTCTCTTTACGGGATAAGCCCAAACCTTACAAGAGTAATCATCTATGAAAGTAACAAAGTACTTTGCCCCACCAAGTGACTGACAGGGCATGGGCCCACATACATGTGAGTGCACAAGAGCCAAGGGCTCACCCATGTGTTTCTTACCAAACTTTTTATGCATATTTCTAGTTTGCCTACCATACAAACAATGATCACAAGAATCAAAATGTGAAGAGTCAAAAGGTGGAAGATACTGCAAAGCACGGAGCATTTTCATTCCTTTAAGAGACATATGCCCCAAACGAGCATGCCAAAGGGATACATGGGGAATAGAACCCACAGACAAAACATGATCCAATGTAGCTCCAGATACAAGTAAGGGATAGAGATTGCTAGACTTGGCACCTCTTGCAAGTACAAGCCTGCCATGAGTAATCTTCCATGCAGAGTCTCCAAAGGACACAAAATACCCTGCATCATCAAGCTATCCAGTTGACATAAGGCTGCGAGTCAACGCATGTACATGGTGTACATCATGCAAAACAAAAGAACTGCCAGAAGGAAACTACAAACTAACATCTCCAATGCCCACAATGTCAAGAGACCTGTCATCACCAAGACATACAGAACCAATCATGGTACGATAGGTATGAGACCAATCTCTACAGGGTGTCACATAAAAGGACACACCTGAATCCAAGAGCCAGCATTGCGCATACATAGAATGTATCTCAGAAGTCTATAAGGCATCACAGGAAGAAGCTGCAAGTATGTAATCATCATCTGAATCAGTGGCATGCATGACATTAACCTCTTCTATCTTCACACTAGACTTTGCAAGTACAATACTATGCTTAGGAGACTTTTCCTGCACTTTTTCATTTCCCTTTCCCTTGTGCTTATCATCGTGCATTTTATGGCACTGCAGCCTAATACGTCTTGCTTTTCCACAATAATGACATGTAAGATCAAACTTTCATCCATGGAACTTACTGTGACCACGTGACTTGGACCTGAACTTCTGAGAATCCCTGCCTTATGATCATTATCATGCCTGCCATGTTTGCCACCTCTAACGGTCAATGCATGTGAAGAGCGGGAAGCATCATTGTTTCTCCTGTTGATTTCCTCAGTCAATAAAGCACTCTCAACATCTTTGATTTTCAGCCCATCAAGCTTGTTCGTGCATATGGCAGTACAGAAAACATCCCATGATTCAGGCAAGGTGCCAAGCAGAAACAACGAGTGCAAGTTGTCTTTGAACTCAATACCCTGTGACAATAGACTCTTCATGATAGCATGAAACTAACTGAAATGAGATGAAATGGATGTCCCCTCCTTCATGCAAAGGTCCATTAACTACTTCAGCCAATACATCTGTGACACAGGACTTTGCTATGCATAGAGCTCTTGAATCTTCTCCCATAAATCCCATGCATTCTGATTCTCATCTTCAACAACAGTATGATGGACCTCTTCTGAGAGTGACAAAATAATGGTAGACTTACATAGCTCATCAACTTCCATCCAAACATCATCATCCATATCCTTACGTTTGACACCCTTGAAATGCAAGGGTTTAATTTGTAACTTCTTCTGCATCAAAATTTGCCATATTTGGGACTTCCAATACCCATGGTTGGCACCATCCAACTTGGAAATGTTAAAGAGAGCCGTGTCTTTCAAATGACCAGCCATATTGTCTCAAATCAAAGCAAAAAAATAAAATTGCAAGTTGTTGTAAATAGTAGAAAATGCACTAAAACCACTGCTAAAACAGGCTGAAAGGGTAGATTTCACCAAGAGAAGCACCTGTCCACTAAATATGACCAAGATAACATCAAATAGTAAGCATTACCCACATAGAAGTGCTCAAAATCTGCAGATTTCAGCTTGTTGTAATAAATGATAGTAGTATGTAAAACTATCCCAAAATGAAGCAATCATTGGTACATATGTCACTGCAACTTTCAGGTAACAAGATACATCCAAACAGTGAGTTTCTAGGGGCAAGAAGGTACCAAGAACTGTCAAACCAATAACCTATTAGGCAAGAAACATCTCATAGGTCCAGAAGTCATGCATGTAATGGGTCTCGGGGTAAGAGAAGAGAAAAGCACAAGCACAACTGATAGAGCAAGAAGCTAAATACATAACCATCCAAGATGCATACAAAACTGACAAACCTGTGACATAGATAGGTGCTTGCCTCAATAGTTGTATCAGATCATCCCACTATAGACAAATTGCAGACATAAAGCTCTCAAGAGAGTAAATGCATGTAACTATCCCATAAGCTCAAGCTCATTTGTAAATAAGACTCTGTCTACATCCGAATATACCAAGAGGCTCCCATTAGAAGTGAAGTTAGATGCAAAGAGAGCAAGCAATGCTCTAATACATCAAGTACATAGCATCGGACATGCCAAATCCCAGTAGGGTATATCCAGATCACAAATCCCAAGCTATCTCAGACCAGTAAAGCATAAGCCTGAAAGCATTCAAAGAGCATGTAACTAACAACCAAATGTAATGCCCAGTAGATCCAAAATGCTCAAATACATTTGAAGATGAAGCTCCAAGTAACTGTCAAGCATGGGCAAACCAAGTGGCATCCATATCTGACCAAAGAATAAATGCAAGAGGCCTAAATGTCAAGTAGTGACAATAGGCATAGACCGGTCCAAAGCATGCCAACTGAAGCCAAATGCAAGTGAAGAATAACCAAGTTAGATCTTAATACAAGCTCCAAAGCATTCCGGAATCAAAAGCAAGCTCGATGTCGTACCTCGATGGTCAATACTTCATTGCATATCCCAAAGATATAGCTCGAAACCAATAGGCATAACCAAATATGAGATAATAGGCTTCAGCCCATTGTGGTACAATAGTGATTTACTGTTGAAAACTGAGTATCTTCAGCAAGAAAATCAGTCCAAAATGATGGCATAACATGGGCCTTGCATCCCCCAAACAATCGGGCATCAATAGGTACCAAATTGGTTAAGTAGAAGTGCCCAAACAAGCATAGCATTAGATGCCAATGTTACTTCTGCATAACATGACTGTGGGACTGTTGTAAATAGTCTTGGGAATGTTCAAATCAGACCCAAAACTGATGCCAATGATCAAGGAGGCTTCAACTGAAGTTAGAGACCATTGCCAAGTGCATTGCCAAGCCCGAAGAAGCATGACACAACCATCAATGAGGAGTAGGTGATCTGCTATAGTGTGCTATCCAAAACAACCATAAAAATGGTGCAAATTTTCTGATCCCTTCTTCTGCTCCTGTGCATCCACGTGGCCTCAATGGTAGTGGTTGAAGGCTTCGGGGGGTGCCCAGGGAGGCCCACAACAAGCCTCAAGTGCCCAAATTCAAGAGGGAGCAAGATCCAAGCTCCAACGGTTTGAGCTATGGCAGCCCTGTTTGACTGCAACCTGAGAATTGAAGAAAAACACTAAAAAAACACTTCAATACCTTTGTAGCAATGCCTTGAGGGTGTTAGAATATTAGAATATCAAGCTCATTTAGTGTGTGTTGACCGACATGAGCTGGACACAGCTAGTCTAGCCATAGTAGTTAGATACATTAAATAAGTCGGTTCCTTTGGTGTGAATGGTCTTATGACCGTAGGTTGTATCTTTCACTTGAGTGTGGTATGAATATTGTGTGTGAGAGAGGAAGCTAGTTGCTTCACTCTGTCTTTCTTCAATCTGCCTCTTTGAATTTGAACATGCTATCAGGGCCATGAATTAAAAAAAAAAAAAGACTGGGTGCCTGGGAGTGTGGCATTGGACTTGCAGGAGCTGAAGTCAGAGAAAAGGTTATTCTTCTTCAAACAGGCTGAAGCCATTGGACAATGGAAGGTATGAAGTGTATAGTGGTATGCTTAATGATCAATGGCAGTGTCAAAGGCTTGTTTGTAGCCTTGAGAGGGATGTATTGAGCACCTTAGAGTGCTTCATTGCCCTGGTTAATAGAATCGTGAGCTGTGCTGCCCATCCAACCAGTCTGCGCTGTTGCGCCTGGTTCATATCCATGTCCTACAGCTACTAAATGAGGCATCATGCATCTTCTACATGCTCTAAGCAGTGTATGCTAACCCTGGGTGTGACCTTGAAGGTCTGATATGTCAATGGAAGCTTGGGTGATGAGAAGCATGGACTGTTATGCAGGTATACAGGTCTGAAACTGAGAGTACACTGCTGAATACAGTGATTTACATCAATATTTTGATCCTGAAGAGCACTTGAAGCTCCCTAATAGGCTGGGAAGATTGCATTGCAGACAACACAAGTCAAGAAGTTATATGTACTTGATGTGAAGTACTTGAGCTAAATTTTCTCAGTAAAATATTCAGATCTGAGAACTGTTCACTGCTGAAAACTGTCATGTACTGTCAGTGATAAGCATTAGATGCTACTAATGCAATACAGGTCATTTCTAGAGCTCTATCACCTATGAGAGCTGTCACATACATGCTGGATGTATGGAGGCTTGAAATATTCAATGAGTATCATTGAAAACTGAAGTCTGGAGCTGAAGTGAATGCAGACATATTGTCTTGGTCAAGTACAAATGGTTCATGAGGTTTTATGCTTTGGTCAGTGAAAACAGGTTGTCTATGTATACCTAGATGCTCATGTATTGACCTCACCATTACGAAGTAAATGTATGACATGATCGGGAGACAATTTGGGGCTGATTGGAACTTGATATGCTGAACTTTGGTTGATTGTAACCTGCAATTGAATTTGTTGACACTTGTATGTGCTGGTTATGCACTGTTCTGTGTCTCTATGCTTATGTCTGAAGGGGCATATGTACCAGCAGTCAACTAAGCAGTTTTGGAATATGCATTACGTGTATCCAGGTGGAGTTTAACTTTGGAAAGGCTGATGTAATTGCAGTTTACAGGTTTGAACTGCATGTTTTTGGACCCTGGCAGTGGGTCTGCAGGAGTTAAATCTGAACCAAACATCAGGCATATGTATTGGCAGTTGTCTTTATGAGTTGGATCAACCGATTGTGAATTTGTTTGGGCTGATATTTGACTGAAATTTACTGGTTTTTTTTCTGCAATTAATTGTAGAAAACTGTCATAAACAGTTCTGGGCTGAAGTTGAACTGTTAAGAAGATCTTGGTTTGCAGGTAGCCAGGCAAGGTCTGCAACATGGCAAATGCTGATAGAACTGATAATGTAACCCAGATTGTGGGAGAAAAGCTTGATAGCAACAATTTTGCAATATGGAAGTTCCGCATGGAGAACTTTCTGATAGGCAAAGGATACTGGGACTTAGTGACAGGTGTTGAGGCTGAACCTGAAGTTCCAGATAGGAATCCTACAGCTGATCAAAGACGAGCGCATCGAGCTTGGACGGAAAGAGCTCGTAGAGTTTTACATTGGCTGTCATTATGTATCTCGGATGCTATGGTGATGCAGATCATGAACTGTAAATCCCCAGCAGATGCATGGAACATATTGGTCAGGTACTATGGCACAACTACGAGTGCCAGGAAGATACAACTGAAGCAAAAATTCAACAACATAGAGAGGAAGAACAGATCCATACAGGACTATGTCACGGAGATTAAAACCTTAGCAGATCAGCTCGCATCTGTTGGCTCACAGGTAGAAGATGAGGATATGGTTGCAGTGACCTTAAATGGCTTGGGTCCGGAGTACAAGTCTTTTGACACTTCAGTATCTGTGCGGGCTGAGATGCCTGATTTTAATGAGCTGGTTGCGTTGTTGATTCATGAAGAGGTGAAGCTTGGCTTAGTTACAGGGTCAAGCAGCTCAAAGAATAAGGATGCAGTTTTTTATTCGAATCAGCGTGGTCGTGGTGGCCATGGTAGAGGCTATGGATCTAGCAGAGGAGGCCAGCAGAATGCATCCTATAGTAATAGCAATCAGCAGTCATCACATGCAAGAGGTAGTGGCAACTTTCGAGGAAGGGGGAGATCTAACTCCCGTGGCAGAGGCTCATGGCAGCAGCAACGTCAGTCAGACAATCCAAATAAAGATAAGGATTGTCACTACTGTGGAAAGTATGGGCATATTGCAAAGGATTGCTGGAAGAAGTAGGGAAATCAGAAGGGCAAGCAGCATGGACATTATGCTACGTCCAGTCAGACAGATGACTCTGGTGATAGATTGTTTGCCATGCAATATGTCAAAGATAAGGCTGCTGAAAAATCATCTGATGATGCAGTGTGGTACATTGACTCAGGGGCGTCGAATCACATGACCCCTCATGGTGATTGGTTCACGGATATGGTGGCTGAAAAGCATGGCTATGTATGCACAGGTGATGACACGCAGCATAGCATTGAGCATAAAGGCAAAGTGCCTCTGGTTGTACATGATGGCAGGAAGAAGAATATTCATGATGTTTTGCATGTTCCTTCGATTACGAAGAACCTATTGTCTGTGGGCCAAATGACAGAGTAGAACTTGCAGGTTCGCTTCAATAAGCATGGCTGCTTTATTGAAGAGTTTGACAATGGATGTAAGTTGATCGCGAAAGGCCACAGAAATGGAAGAATGTTCACTCTTGATGCTACACTGCCAGAGCTGAATTCCGCTATGTTTGCCCAGGGTTCTGGCACTATCAGGGACTTAGAGATTTGGCACAAGAGAGTGGGGCATGTCAATTTGCAGAGGCTGCAGACCATGCAGAAGAAGCAGCTGGTAATAGGGTTACCTAGATTCCAATATTCAGATATTGGTCATGTATGCGAGGCTTGCCAGTTTGGTAAGCAGTCACGATTGCCGTTTGTCAGGCATGTAAGATAGAGTACACGACCATTGCAGTTAGTGCACTCTGATGTTTGGGGACCAGCTCATAATGCATCTATGGGGGGTTCCAGATACTATGTATCCTTCATTGATGACTACAGTCGATATACCTGGCTTTACATATTGAAAACAAAAGATGAGGTCTTTGCTGTTTTTCAGAAATTTAAGGCACAGGTTGAGAAGGAATTTGAGTGTTACATCTCTTGCTTGAGATCTGATAGCGGTGGGGAGTATGTCTCCAATGAATTTGCTGATTTTTTGGCTGAAAATGACATTCGTAGGCAGCTAACCTGCAGCTACACTCCGCAGCAAAACGGAGTAGCTGAAAGGAAGAACAGGGTTCTAATGGAAGCTGCCAGGGCCATGATGAATGAGAAGCGTATGCCGCTTTACTATTGGGCAGAGGCTGTTGTGACAGCCGCATATATTCTGAACAGGACTCCCACTGCAGGCATTCATGACATGACACCGTTTGAGAGGCTCTATGGCTATAAGCCGGATGTAAGACACATGAAGATCTTTGGCTGTCTTGCTTATGTGCACATTCTAGATGAGAAGAGGAAAAAGCTGGATCCCAAACCGCATAAGAGTGTGTTCATTGGATACTCGCAGGAGAAAAAGGCATACAAATGTTATGATCCCTCTACCAGGGAGACTTTGGTAAGCAGGGATGTCATCTTTGATGAGCTGGGCTCGTGGTATGTCTCACCAGTTGCAGTGCCATCCGATCTGCCTTCCACTCATGTCTCTACAGTTGATATGCAGCAGAGCACTGCTATGACAGGACCTATCAGTCAGACAGTATCCCCATGGACAGGGAGATTGAGGAGCTCACCGTCCACTGACACGGGTATGTCAGTGAGGGGGAGACATGATGTCTTGGACAACAAAGGAAAAGAGAAAGTTAGTGAGGATGGTATGATGACACCTGGCAGAATGACTTCGGGCTATGAGTCTAGTGATACTTTAGACAGCGAACTTGGTATTCCGATTGTCTATACGCCTGGCACGAGGCAGAACAGGTACATTCCGCCTCATGAGAGAGGTGAATCGAGTAGTGCACCACAGCCTAGACGATCGCAGAGGGTCAGATACCCTGTTGATAGGTTGACGTACTCTGGTTATTCTGCAAAGCATTATGCATACATGACAAAAGTGATGGAGATCAAAGAACCAGGTACTTATGCTGAAGCAGCAAAGGATGAAAAATGGTGCATGGCTATGGACGAAGAGATGAAAGCCTTGGCTGAAAATCAGACTTGGGATTTGGTACCACTGCCTGAAGGGAAAAAGCCTGTTGGCTGCAAATGGGTTTATAAAATCAAATGTAAGTCTGATGGCAGTGTAGAAAGGTACAAAGCAAGGCTGGTTGCTAAAGGATATGCTCAGCAGTATGGCTTGGATTATGATGAAACATTCAGTCCGGTTGCAAAAATGGCAACCATACGAACTGTTATTGCCTTGGCTGCTGCAAAAGGCTGGAAATTGCAGCAGATGGATGTTAAGAATGCATTCCTCAATGGTGATTTAACAGAGGATGTATACATGGTTCAGCCGGAAGGGTATGAGCACCCTGTTTTTCAGCATTATGTGTGCAGGCTGAAAAAGGCACTGTATGGGCTGAAGCAGGCTCCGAGAGCCTGGCATGCTAGGATCAGCAGTTACTTGCAGAGTCTTGGATTTGTTGTTGGCAGGGCTGATCACAGCCTGTTTACAAAGAAGACTGACAGTGGCTTGGTAGTGCTGGTCATATATGTTGATGACCTGATAATCACTGGAAATGATGACATGGGAATTCAGCATGCTATGAAGATGCTGAAATCTGAATTTGACATGAAAGATCTGGGAGATCTGAAGTATTTCTTGGGTATTGAGGTCGTACCAGCTGAAAATGGCTTATGGCTGATGCAGAAGCACTATGCCATGGAAATGCTTAAGAAGTATGGCATGGCTGAATGCAAACCACTGGATACACCTCTGGACCAGAATGTAAAGCTAGACATGAACACTGGGGCTGAAGTAGAAGATGTGACTATGTACAGGCAGATGGTCGGCAGTCTGATTTACTTGACCATCACTAGACCTGACTTGAGCTATGCAGTAGGGCTGATAAGCCAGTTTATGCAAAAGCCGAGAAAGCCGCACTTGGATGCAGTTAGACGCATCATGAAGTATGTTAAGTCCACTGTAGACTATGGGCTGTTCTATGTCAGAGATAAGCCCTTGATACTGATTGGATACACAGATGCAGATTGGGCAGGATGCTCAACTGACAGACGATCTACGAGTGGCTATGCCTTTGGCTTTGGTAGCGGCATGATCAGTTGGAGCAGCAAGAAGCAGCCTATGGTTGCTTTATCTAGTACTGAGGCAAAGTACAGGGGGGCTGCATTGGCAGCATGTGAGATTGCTTGGCTGCTCAAGCTTATGGCTGACTTGGATATTCAGGTTGATGCTCCAGTGAAACTGTTATGTGATAATCTGAGTAGTGTACTCCTGGCCATGAATCCAGTTTACCATGCCAGGACAAAACACATAGAGGTACACTACCACTTTATTCGTGAGATGGTCCTTGCAGGAAAGGTTGATCTTATGCATGTGAGGACTGATGAGCAGGTAGCAGATATCTTTACCAAGTCTCTGGGTAAAGATAAGTTCTGTGGTTTTAGACAGCTACTTGGAGTACATATGCTGTCTTGAGCTTGAGGGGGAGTGTTAGAATATTAGAATATCAAGCTCATTTAGTGTGTGTTGACCGACATGAGCTGGACACAGCTAGTCTAGCCATAGTAGTTAGATACATTAAATAAGTCGGTTCCTTTGGTGTGAATGGTCTTATGACCGTAGGTTGTATCTTTCACTTGAGTGTGGTATGAATATTGTGTGTGAGAGAGGAAGCTAGTTGCTTCACTCTGTCTTTCTTCAATCTGCCTCTTTGAATTTGAACAGAGGGTGCCTCAATAGGCCAGGAAGGTGCTCCAGGAAGCCGAGGAGTGACGGAAGCTTGGGAAGGTCAACTATGGCTGCCGGGAAGGAGACCCAATGCTATAGGTATTTGAATGGAAGCTAAGAATGCTACAAACCAAGCTCGGGAAGTTGGGAAGCCTCGCTTTGATACCAGTTGAAAGGTGAGAAGGATCGAAGCTTGCTTGGAAGTGAGCTATGGCTTGCTTGGAAGCTTTATTCTTTTAGTGATAGTAAGAGCAAGAAGAGAGAGAGACACAAATGGGAACTCCAACAACCACAATGTGTGGCCGGGCCTTCCTTATTCATACTATAACTAAAAGAATAAAGAATAAGTGACTATGACGAGCACTCGCCACCTGCAGTGTGTAGTGGCAGGTACTATTAGTGTAGTAATACATGGGCGGCTAGGCAGAGGTGCCTTTACCCCCAACACATCTTGAATCAGATTGAGGCTTACAAGTAGTAGATGATTGTGCATGACACATATGACTACTTACAATGACAAGGTGTAGCCAAGGTAATAGCTTCCCTAGTAGATTACCATAGTATGAAGCACTACAACTATGGTGGATACAAGTTGGTGACTCCTTTGACCAGGTGAGGGAGGGGCATGCTACATAATGGAAGGATTTTTCATCCTCAAATGGGTACCTAAAAATATAGGTGCTTTCCCCATCCCAAGCAATTTTTTCATAGTATCACAATGACAATGCATGGTTAGCCTCAAGAAGACTATAACTCGACCTTAGGAGAAGAAATCTGCATGCAAGTCCAAAGTATAAAGCCCAACCAAATAGGGCCAAAATTGAGATGGAAGTATCAAATGATCCAACACTAAGATCAAGGAGAGCACCTTGTTGGCATGGATAAGCTACAAGTGTAGGGGGATGACCCCCTCTCGCCTATGGGGTAGGGGGAAAAGTGTCTTCTATTGATTAGACTTCCCTTGGCTTTTGAGCAATACTCGTCATCAAAATTTTTAGACTATTGGTAATGTTAATAGTCTTTATTTTTTTGAGGAACTTTTTTACCACATTAATTTTAATGTTGGAGGGGTTCCATATATGCATTGATGGGATACCTTACACATGGGCCACCATTGCTATGTCATTTGGGAGGGAAAATACAACACCATTGCACCAAGATGACTTGAATGTGGGGTAGGAATATGATCTATGGAATATGTGCTTAGTGTTGTACCCCCCTTTGTGTTAGATTCTACAACCACCAGGACCACTTGAATGTGGGGTAGAAATGTGACCAATATGTGATATGTGCCTAGTGTTGTACCCCCCCATTGTGGTAAATTGTAAAAATTAAAAGCGCATAGTTGCAAAAAAAGAATTTTATGAAGTGGGTGGAATGGGTAGAAATTGAAATACTGAAGTTTGATTTTAATGAAGTGATGATTAAGAACCACATGTAAATTCATTAAAATAAGCATGAGACACAAATGTATTACTTGACCTCTTTCTATAATCACCTCTTCCTGTGCCTACATATCGATTGGGTGTGAATCTTCATTATAATGTTCATCCATAATACAATCTATAGAATTTTGAAGGGTAATGAGTGTATGCATGAATGATCATACAATCCTAGGGCCTTGAACCTCCATTTGCCTACTAGAACAAGGGTAGAGGTAGCTAATGGAGTGGGTGTCAATGAGTATTGTACTTTAATGGATCCAAAAACACAAAAGTAGTCTCAAATGACATCCCAATGGTATCACTATAGAAAAATGCACATGTGAATGATAACATCAATAGTTTGTATGCTCTAGAAAGCAGCCTGTAAGGCAACCTAATTAAGTAGAAAATATGGTTGTTCCAACTCTGATGTGATCACCAACAAACTAAACATATCATTTAATGAAGTATCCATTAAGCTAATCAAAAAACAAGTCACAAGGGGAGAGGAAACATTTATATGCAATATAAGGCCAATAGAACCAAAAAAATTGTAGCGAATCTCCAAAAGAGATTGTGAGGGTGAATAATAAGAGTAGATAGGAAGGAGAACTCAAAGAAGACTACACAAAACTATTATTTTATTAGCTAGCACTATTAAGTTTTTCCCATGAAATAAAAACACCCATTCCACTAGTCCTCCAAAAGTGGTATGGGCAAAAGTGGTAGATTGAGAGAGCTATGGGTAGTTAGCTAAAATGAGGGGACTAGGATGGAAAAATACAAGACTCCTATTTATAGAGGACTAGGGGTGCATTTCTTGTCAAAATAAAGCCATTATTTGTTGATAAATTAACGTTAGTTTCTTTTCATATTTTAAGGAGACTAAATTAGTGGTTAATGCACCATAAGTATGTCTAAATGAAAACCCATATTAGTGTCCCATCATGCATGAACCTAGCCAATACCACATCTAACTCCATGGGATCGATGAATGTTTGTGTATCTCGAGCAAAAAAAAAAAACCATTGAAGTTAATTGGAGAAGATGCTCTCAATAGAAAGCCATATTGGCTTAGTCAATGTGATCCACATATAAGTTGTGTAGTTGAGTGCATCAATCTTGATAATCTTGTTAAGCTCACTCTAACTTATGTCTAGGAAAGGGCCGTTCACATTGTACTATAAAGGTGGGAGATGATCCATACACATGCCATGTGACTATAGTGATGTAATAATTCAAGCATACCAATGCTTTGTATCCCCTCATATTGCTTGTTGTTTAGATGACTCCATTGCAAGTCTAGAACATGTGCTTAGGGAGGCTCAACAATCTAGGTATGAAGATTATTTTCTAAAAGGGGGCCTTAACTGCAATTTGTGGAGCTCCCAACTTTTCTCAAACTCATGCAACATTGGTGACTTAGTCCTAATCATGTGAGAGATTATCATCACCGATGGTCCCTCCATCTACTCCCATCCATCATCAAAGTTTAAGTGCTTAATGTTGGCTATGGTGACAATGATCTAAGCCTCCCTCTATGATAGAGCCTTGACCACCAAATAGGAGGACCATATAGAATTGTAGGTGTAACTAATGTCCGAGTGTAACAACTCTCTAGTCAACATATCATATTACTCTTGTCATGGTGAATTGTGGTTTAACAAATATGGATCCTAAATAAATATATCCCTTGACTCTTTAAATGATCTCACCACTATAGGTTAAATATCATAGCTTATCTGCCCACTATTGTTAGATGTTAAACACTATTACCTTGTTCTTTCCAAGGTTCACCTATTAGATTCATGTCCTAGCAAGTCTATAATGCATAGGGAGTCTCAGCAATCCCTTTACTGTACTTCATATGATCATAATAACATAAGGATAAAGCAAGAGAGAAATCAACACATCTCCCAAGCTAGCATCTGGGCCTCCAAGTCTATCTATGTAATGAGAGGAACACATTCTAAAGAGTGGATAAGACTGGCCAACCTCGATTCACAACAATGGTGTTGGCGATCTCCTCTAACATTCCCCCCTAGAGCTTAGATCCATTCTAACTCATACAAACATAATATCACCATATGATTTGCTTTCTACATCAACTCTCCTTCTAGTAACATGTCAAAGAGGTTATTTCCTCCTATGATAGGTTAGTTCTCTATGGTCAAGGAAGAGGTGGTAGCCCAAGTACCTACTAGAGCAAGGTGGCATATCTATACCACCTTCAACAATATACTTGAGCTCAAGAGAGGTTGAAAATCCACCAAGCCTTCTTATTGTGATATCCTAAGCAAAGTTAACACAACTCATGCTCTAGCATCACTAGGTAAGCTTGCTTATTTTCTCACATGTGGCAACATAAGGCCATATGTGCCTAACAATTGCATACACAAACTTTTGCGTGGGACACCCTTTCTTGGAGGTTTGCTCAATAGTCTCAAGTTGATATATACATGGTAGTCGATGGATAAAATGATGCAACTATGTGGTGAAATCCTCCAATGGCACATAAGGATGCTTATCCTACAATAATGTACAAATGGCTAGTATAGTGAGGGGCAATCTCTCTAGTAATGTGAGATCAAGTCTCTTTAAGGGATGATCGATGGTAGTACTAAGTCAAAGAAACATGTGATGATGGAGTAGTATGCATGGTTAACATCTAAGACAACTTGATTGTGGTGATGTTTGGAATGAGAGACAATGGCCCCATCAAGTAGTCCACTATATTCTCACCAAGTCTACATGTTGATAGATTAAGTTCTTAATCTCATGCTATATGCATGATTGTGGAAAAAGTAAGTGAAATATCTTTACCTTAGCCATCCAATAAGGCATTTTAAAATGGCCAATCCATATACCCATCCTAAACCTAGTACATGGTTGGTCTCCACGCTCTTGACTCATCCATGTCCTACGAGGTCATGCCAAGCTATAACTCCTTTGGTGCTAAATCCTTGTACACAAGCTCTTTGAGACCAAATTTTTGGAGCTGATTTAGAGTGTCAAAGTTGTTCGGGAGGTGTAAAAAGCATATTTTTGGAGCTGATTTAGAGTGCCAAAGTGGTTGGAAGGCGTAAAAGAGCAAATTTTCATGGAAAATGAATCGAGATTAGATCAAGGAGCTAGAGTTTTCCTAGGTGCATTTCAACATCAGGAAGCCAACACAAGTCTTCATCCATCAATTGGAGGTCGTTTTACCCCCATTTAATGGTCACAAGATATGGCATTATGATGTGGCTATCAGATCTAGGAGCTAGAAAGTGTGTGATGTAAGAGAGATTGATAGATTTTGATGCCACGAAGCCAATTGTCTGGTTGAATTGCGAGTCTGAGCTTGTTTGCCCCTTTGTCTAGGTTGAAAACACTTGTAGACAAGTGTTAACATGAAAAGATGAACTTGATATTTTAGTAATTAGTGCTATAACCATCTAAAATAGCTTAAAGCTCATTTTTTTCATGAGACATTGGGTGAAATTTTTTTTGCACCCCCTCAAATCCATCGAATTTGGATCCTTGCAATTGTTCAAGAGATTGGGAATGCTCTTGGGGATGGGATCTACAATTTCTTCACTCCGTATTGCCTGTAACCACATGAGAAATGATGAAATGAACAGAAAGTTGTAGATTTGGTCTTTCTCTCTTCATCTTCTCTTTCCTCTTTGTACCTCATTCTCATGGCTTATTGTATGTGAGAGGAGGGTGGGATGAAGTGATAGACCTTAGACGTATGATGATGTTGAAGTGCTATGGAGCACATATCAAAGGTTGAGGAGGCATCAACGGCCATGGAAGAGCATCAGTGGCTTCCCGTTTTCTAGATATGCATAGAGACGTATGCGATTCATAGTGTAAGTACTCGTTATCAATGTTTCATGATGATTCTTTTGTGCACATTATGGAAAATGGTTTCAAATGATTGAATTTGTTTTCTCTTACTTAAAAAATCATAATTCTCAATTGGTTCTTGCTGTTCATGTAATAAAAATGAAAATCAAGAAAACATGCAATGTGAATATTGTGAGATTTGGGAAAAATTGAAGATTTTATGAGTTTTCATGGTTCTTATGGTGTTCATATGGGGTCATATGGAGTATAATGCTAGTTCTTGGTCCATGCAAGCTCTACATATCTGAAAATCATAAAAAATACATAATAAGTTAGATCAAGAAAAAAATAGGTTTTGTGTATGGAAAAAGCACAAAAATTTATGAGTATGTTCGTAAACATATGCTGGGGTTAGGACATGAGATTTAGCCTCAATGTATCCCATTTTTTATGTTATAGTGCATATTTATTACTTTCCACATAAGAAAAATACATAAAGAATATTTTTTAGCATCTACGAATGAATGCAAAATCATAAATGGTAGGGGGAAGGGTTGTGGAAAGTTGAACATAATTGGAGTTTTGATTTTATGAATATCTTGACATATAGGGTGTGATTCTTTTAAGTCTTTAAGGAAGGGCACTATCACAAATTATTTCGATGTTGCCTTATCAACAATGCAATATGCTGCTAGAGTGAAATTAAGAGCTACATGAAAATGCATGAGCATATGCCAAGAACATGAAAGAGGTCTTTCACAAGTTGCAAGCCTCTATTCCTATCCCACCTACTGCCTGATTGCAATATTTCTTACATGGATTGGACTTTAATATCCAAGTGCACTTGAGTAGTATCCCTTTGGTGGATATGGATACTACTATAACCCAAGCAGAGGACGCATAGTGCCGCTTATAAGAGGTTTATGCCTCGAGGAAAAATTTAAATTTGAGCCTTAGTATTGGAAATAATTTGGGATTGGTTAGTGGAGACCAAGGTGCAATAAGCTCAGTGACCAACCTAAATGGTAGAGGAAGCATGATGCATAATATGCCTTTGTTGCTAGCTCCTCTAAATGTTGTTAAGCCAACCATGAGCTAAAGAGCTCCTTTTGTAAACCAAGGGTTGGTCTAGGGTGGCAACCCTGCATGTTGTGCAACCTAGTGAGAGGGTAGCTCTTGAAGCCATTGGTTATGAGTCCTTCGCATCAAATATTGTAGAGGAAGTAAAATATATGATGAAACATTATATGGATATGATCACTGAGTAATACCACCAAGTCGCCGTAGATGTCAATTTTTTAAAGTGTCAACAAAATTTGATGGGTACTAGGAAGCTTGATGATTGGGGTCCATGATTCAGTTGTACAAGTACTGTGGTGGGCAACATTTCCCTTGTAATTTTCCTAATGTCAAATGCAATATATGTGGGAAGTTTGGTCACTTAGCTACTATCTATTGGAGTAGGGTTAGCTCTCTCCAGCAAGGTACTCAGCAACTTGGTCCTATGAATCATCGTGCAAATAATGAGAATACTAAAGGAGAGGGCCCTAAGCAAATTTTGCAAAGGGGTAAAGCCACAATGGAGGAAATGCTCAATGGGGTAAGCTTAGTAGGAACTTTGCCAATTAGTGAGAGTTTATCTCCTAACAATGTTAGGGTAGTAACTAGAGGTCAAAAACTAAAAGATGCTTAGAAAGATGACCCTAGTATGAGCAAATTTAACCCTAAACCTAGTAGGTATGATAAGAAGGTGTTGGATGCCCAAGCAAGACATCTTAAAAATGATGCTATTTTAGAGGAGTCTATGATAAAAGGAAAGCATAAATTGAACGAAAAGGAGGGTTCTAAGGTTTTCAAGAAGCCAAAAAGAATGGTTGCTGTGGAAAGAGAAGAGAGTAGTGGCAAACTTTTGTGAGTTTGACCTAGCAAATATGCTTTGTGAAGTTAAACTGGATGTGAATCTGCTACAACTCATTCAATTATCATCGCAAACATTTGTAAGAAGTTCAAGAAAATCCTACAAATAGGTTATGTTGTCGAACCTTTTGGTATCCATTGAGTGGATAGTGAATGGTGGGATCATGTAGAAAAGCACTACCCTAAGATGTTGTTAACCCCAAGTTGAGATGGTGGAAAAATGAAGGAAAAAGCAAAAGGAAGATGGAAAAATAGCAAAGATACACAAGCGGCCTCTAAAGATGAACCGAAGCAAAAAGCGCAACTTTAAATGAAAAGGCGCCTCAAGAAACTTGAAAAACTCTTGTAAAAGAGTGCAAGGCTCCCTCCTTTGCTGATTGTAAAATATTAGATGGGCGTAGGCTAGAGGCATAAGGCTAGAAGAGGGAAATGGAAAAAGGACCTTGCCACAATGGCCGGTCATGTAAAAAAGGGATGGGTGCCCATGGGATTTTAGGGTTTGTATATAAAGTTCAAAAAGTGAATAAGAGCTCATTCTTTTGGTGTGTGGCAACAAGAGTCTTCTTCTTCTTCTATCTTTCTCATCTTCTTCTTGCTTGTGTGTGCTCTTGAGAGAGGGAGTGTGAGAGTGTGAGGGAGTGAGTGTGTGAGAGTGAAGGATCAAGAGGGTGAAGCTCTTCACCATCTCCTCTTCTCTTCTTCTCTTCTCTTCTCTCTTCTTGCGTGCGCGGCTATGGAAGATGGAGCTTGGAGGTGGAGGAGGCTTGAGAATGCTTGAGCTTGCATCTAGGATCGTGGAGCTACCGAAGTGCGCGAGAGAGGAGGCAACTCATATCGGCATTAAGGTAAGCTCACTACACTCATAGGATCGACGGCGTGTCAGCTAGGTGAGGGATAGCAATTAGAGCTCCTTGGAATGCTTGAAACAATAAGTAGTCCGTGGGTCTTGGCGGTTGAGCAAAAGCTCCCACATTTTGGTTCTGTTGTTGGGACCAACGGATTCAAGCTTGAGCACTTGCGCGCCTCATATCGACCATCGAAGTAAGGGATTCATCCCCGAAACGGAGCTTGAGATAGGTAGGAAGTTGGGCGTTTTTGATATTCAAAACAAGTAAGTATTTTGGGTTATTTTGTTTGTTTGATGATTGGGAAACATGGAGAAATAATTTCAGTGTTTTGCTTTCGATTCTTGTTGCATTTAGAGTAGGTTAGGATTAGGAAATCGCACCGGAGAAGGGTAGGGTTTACTGTTGCAAAATAGGGAAAAATAGGGCAAAAATCGTGCAAAAAATGGCAAAAATCTCACTTGTGATACCTAAGATCGGCAAGTGAGTGATTCGGGGCACCAACACCATATCTAGGAAGAGGTGTAAGAGTCAAGAGGCCAAGGGAGAGATCATTTGTGACCATTTCAAAGAGAGAGAGAGAGAGAGAGAGAGAGAGAGAGAGAGAGAGAGAGAGAGAGAGAGAGAGAGAGAGAGAGAGAGAGAGAGAGAGAGAGAGAGAGAGAGAGAGAGAGAGAGAGAGAGAGAGAGAGAGAGAGAGAGAGAGAGAGAGAGAGAGAGAGAGAGAGAGAGAGAGAGAGAGAGAGAGAGAGAGAGAGCTATTGCCCGATTCGATCCATCACACCAATGACGAGCCCACCACTCTATCCAGGTATATGAATCCCTTCCATTACCCCCTTAGGTAGGATTTGGAGGTTTGTGCCTTGTACAATTGAGTGAATCACAAGAAACAATCGAAATCAAACTCGTGCTGTTGACGTGCGCTGCGCTCGGCCCGTTCGAACTGTCACTTCTGGGCGGAGTCCTAGAATTGACCCTCGGCCCTATTTCGCTCGGCCCACTCGGCCCATCCGAGTCTACCATTCGGACCATGGACCAATTCAGCCCTTTGCCACATGTCAAACTTGACCCTCAGCCCACTTTCCTTGGCCGAATTGCCTTCGTCCATCCGAGCGACCTCGTTTGAATTGACCACTTGGCCCATCCGAGCCAATCTGTCCGAGTGACTTCGTCCGAGTCCGCTCCTCAGCCCGTTTGAGTCCACCCTGTCCAAGTCCCAAATTTGGCCCTCGGCCCATGCGCCTCGGCCCGTCCGAGTGACCCACTTGGACCCTACAATTCGGACCAGTTGGGCTGAGTGTAGAATTTTACTAAATTTTCAAAAATTTGACTTGACGCGGCTAGAACTCAATAGTGCAAATTGTCGAAAGCCCTTAGGACGCTCAAAACTTGATTCTGGCACACAGAAGGGGCAAAATTGTAGGGCGCAGCCACTTAGCTGCTAGAAGTAGGCAGTTGCTAGACCTAGAGACTTAGACGAAAACTGCTGAGTTGTAAAGCCTGATTGGACAAAAAAATGAACGAGGCAACATATTAGAGAAACCCTAAACCTTGCCAAGATGGCCAGAAAATTGACCAACAAGCCTATTAGGCCCGAAACAACACGAGATTGCGTAAGACGCCTAGAAATTGGTTGTTGCACTCATCTTGAATTTTCGTACTTGAAGTACACTTAAGGAAACTACAAGCCTGATTGAGCACAAGTGCACAAGAAAAGACACACACATTGAGTAGCCATAAATTGAGGATTGTGTTCAATAACTAAAGAAACTCACCCAGATAAACCACTCAAGGAACCCACCAGTAGGAGAGGGCCCAAGACATAGACAAACCATCAACGGCAAACGTAGGACCAAGCAAGAGGCGCCAACGAAGTGGATTTGACAAGTCTACTAAACTTGATCGATAGCTTGGTGGAGCACGATAACTCGACAATGGTAGAAGAAAGTTCAGACCGCTGATCCAATGAGGACATCCACGATCTGAACTTTCAATATACATCTGCGAGTTACAACACTCATGCCCGCCGGTATGAGCACCACGATAGGATGGCAGACGCTATCATCACAGATCTAGAAGAGGAGAGAAAGCTGTCCCGCAAAGCATTGCAAAGCATGGCGGAATACAATAGGGATCAGTAGGCTAGGAGCGAAAGGAAAAGCATGGAGTTGCGAGAGGTGTAGCGGGTGTTGAACCTGGCTGGGAGAAATCGAATAGACCATGAGAGAGCACTAGAAGGATACTTTATGCTGAGTGAGATTCTCATGAAGTGGCTGCTCGATAACACGGCTACAGAGCAAAGTGCCACGGCTCTAGCGACATCGCTGCTCGCAGGATTAGGAGCAAACCAGGGCTCAAAGAGCCAGTCTAAAATCCCTATTGTTGCTAAACAACTAGATAAGTACCAACCCCATGACGATCCATACAGCTTTGTTGAGCAGTTTAAGCAAGTCTGCGAAGCCAACGGCCTCAACGACCTAACTCAACACTCTCAAGCATTCGGGCTTTGCTTGGGCGACAAAGGTAGGAGGTGGTATACAAGCTTAGATACCACAGAGCGAGCCAACTTCGATGGCCTCAAGGATATCTTCATTAAGAGATTTGCCGAGCCCGGATACTCTTTTAATCTACTAGTACGCTTGATGAATGTCAAGTAGAAAGAGAAGGAGGACATCCGCGATCATGTGACCCATGTGCGGAGTCTCTTCAAGAGAATCCCTATTGGAGAACGGCTGACTGAAAGAGCAGTATCAACTATATTCATCAGCGGGATTCAAAACGAGGAACTATATAAGGCTTTGGCAAGAAACTCGAGCTTGCAGCGAGACGCGCTAGCTAGGGTCTTTGAGGAAGCCATCCGAGTTGAAGATTAGCTAAAGGAGTGGAGCTTCAGAAGCGTGAACCTAGAAGAGACCAACTCGCAAAGCTTAGAGAGAGCATCAACCTCGAGTGAGCGATCAGTCTCATCATCCCAAGATAAGGGAAAAACCACCGAGACGAACCAAGACTTGGCTGATTTTTAGAGAGATCTTTTCCTCCCTCCTTGGCTCGACAACTCTAAGCCTTGTTGTTCACTGATTGTCCTCTCACTCCTCAAGGCTTCTTGCTATTGATATGGTCGTTCATTCTTTTTATTAGCAACTCTTCCCGTATTGTCCTGATGTTCCTTGCAGAATTCATCTTCTCCTTGTTCTCCTATTGAAAGCAAGATGGTTGGACTTTTTGGGTGGAAGATCGATGCTCCTCTTGGATAGGTGATGGCTCTAGGGTCTTCTCCACTACTTCTCTTTCTGCCATCCCCAAAGTTAAGATGGAACTAGACAAGTTGCAAGACATGTTGAGATGACCAACGCACCCACACATCCAATGCGTGTACTGTGGCGGAAACCACTTGCTAGCCGAGTGTCAAGACCCTAGGTCAAGACCTTGCGCTAACTGCGGTAGATTTGGTCATGACGTCGCGCATTGTAGATTGCCAAGAAGACTTCCATACTCACAACCATATGGCTAGCCTTACCTAGTGAACATGCCGCAACCATTTTTCGAAAGGGGAGCCCCATTGGCCCTCCCTGCGCCTAACGACATTAAGCCGACTGTTCCTAGGATGGAAATAAATCCTACAGGCATTCCTAGACCACCTGGTCCTTATGTAACCCATCCATCGAGTGACGCTCCTGTTCACTATGTGGAAGAACCAAACGAGGAAGAAGCTTACATATGCCCTTACATCTTGCATGACGATGAGGCCAACGCTGTCCTCATAGATTATTGCCCCGTACCGGTGATGGCGTTAGGAAGAGGACAAGTCAAAGGCCTAGGAGGGCAAACGTAGGATCCAATCACCTGTTGGACTTGTGGTCACCCAGGTCATGTCTCATCACGCTACCCTGAAAGGGAGTGGCAAAATAGAGATAAGGCTGACCAAAGGTGCGCTAAGTGCGGAATCACCTATCTCTTCATCGATTTTCCAAAGCAAAAGTCGTTGTCTAGCTCAGCCAATGTGCTATCTGTCCCATTGGGGCTGTTTGGTGTCGAGAACCTCGATGGGGAGGCCACGTTTATCCCATTGCGGGTCACCAAATGAAGCAAGCCGACATCTCTCTGCCAGGACATAGCAATCTCGATGTAGCCTCGATAGGAAAGAAGAGCCGTAGACAAAGGAGGAAGAGGTCGGAAGCTAAAATCGCACTAAAAGCGGAGAGTGCTACAACTCTACCTGTTGGAAAGAAGGTCTCTGACGCAGAGGCAGAGACTTCAGCCCCTATGATGGGCGCAAAGGGAAGTGCTAAGGTAGGGGAATACCTACATCCGAAGCGACAGTTAGAGGCCATAAAAAAGGTGAAGGAATGGGTCAAGGAAGCCCAAGAGCATCTAAAAGACGCTGAGTCCATCATAGAGGATGAGATCGATGATCTCTCCAGCATAAGTACACCAACCTAACCTCTGCAAACCAAAGTCGGGAGAAGCAATTGCACCACAAGTAGTGCCATTGAGGCCAAGCCTCGGCACTACAGGGTCGCGGTTCAGTCAAACAACCACTAGTCATGACGATCCAGGTCAGGAGAGAGACGAACACCCAACAATCTCCTGATCACGTTGGTGACTACCCCTGTAACACTTAGCCTGGGAGATCTGCAGCATCCCGCCCTATGGCAAGATCTTAAGCACTGGGTTGAAGGGTCACGAGAGCAGGTCACAGTAGACCCTCATGATTATGATGCAGAGATGCAAATACCAAGTTTGATGCTGCACTCTATGCCTAAATCCTTACACGTCAATGCCTTCTAGGAAGGTTCCAAGATGCATGCGGTCTTGCTGGTTTTAGTCCTAGAGGCGATACAACGAGAAATGGACTTGTGGACACGGGAGCCGGGTTTAGTGTGCTTAGCCACATAGTGCTTCAGACTTGGGGAAACCCACCCGTTGAGACTGCTAGGTTTAATGTCACACTAGCAAACGGTATGAGAGTCAAGCCATTCGGGGTGCTTAAGAATTGGCCAGTGAAGCTTGCAGGTGTCCAGTTGTCTGTTGACTTTATAGTCATGAAGGGAGTGGACTACAACATCCTATTAGGCCGACCCTGGATGGGCAACTCTAGAGTCATCGAAGATTGGGGTAGCGGCTTGATCTTCCTTGGCAATAGGACGGACACTGTGAGAGTAGAGATGGACACCTGGAAGACCTCACCAGTGGACTTAGATGCCATCTCTACTATGCTCAAGGGTAATGCTCAGGTCAAGAAGTCCTATGGGCCCTTGACCAAGTATATCCCATGCCTAGAGGACGAGTGGGATTGGATGCATGTCCTTGCTACAATCGACCTGCCATTCTCTGATCACGAGGCGTATGAGCAAGCCATCAAAACAATCAGCAAGGCTAACGACACACCCTCCATACCAGTCTGCATGATGGCAGGAAGCCTTCGTGGGAAACCGAAGCTAGTCAACTTCCAAGTCCCAACCAACAAAAGGAAACTCTAGGAGATACTGGAATACCTAACAGACAAGTGAGCTGGAAATCCAGCTGCAAATCTCAAACCACTCCAGGATCTATTAGATGAATCCAAGTGGCAATGGACTAGAGTGCATGACTTAAACCTCATGTATAACTGAGCCCTGGTTCCTGACCAACGACCAGAGATATACCAAGCCCTAGGAGACGAGGAGCAGTCTGATGAAGAGAATTCTAACGATGAATACGTAGACTGCCAATCCTTCAATGATGAAAGTAACGGTGAGGTAGATACAATGGAATATGACACTAAAGGACAAGAAATAGAGCAAATACAAGCAGACTCCAATGTTGAGATGACAAGCTAAACACATGTGGACATTGATGATGGACCGCCTGGTTAGATGGATCCACATGTCTACACTTAGCATGTCGGTGGTCATTATGACTCTCACATGGTCACTGACTCATTACTTATTATATTCAGGTTGTTACACCTATTTACAGCTTGCATAGTTATAGCGCCAGTCAACTAATGTAGTTGGTTATGCATTGTTTGACTTAGTAGGCCACTTTCCTTTATGTTGTATCTTATCTATACTTTGTGTACATTGTAAAGTGTGTGGAAGAAGAAGAAGAAACTAGCAAGAAAATGTTTTGGCCTCCATCTCTCTTCTTGTCTCTTGAGTGAGCTTCTCCTTGTGCATTCTGTGTGTGTTCGGCACAGCATCTTGAGCAAGTCCCCCCACCACGTGATTCTTGACATGGTATCAGAGCCACGCCACTGAGAGAGGTTGATTTTGAAGGCTGAAGTGAAGGAGAAGAAGCAAGGTTTGAGCAAGCAAGCCACGGGTAAGAAGCTCTCCCATTCTTCTACACTCTCTCTTGGATAGTGCCTATGGAGGCACTGGAAGCAGGTCGAGAAAAAATCTCAGATTGCAGTGAGATTTGGTGTGCACGAAGAGCGCTGTGTATTTTGCAGCACAATTATTTTGGGCATTTGAGACCGTTTCAGGCCCTGTTTTACAGCCGCAAGGTTGGAGACAACAGTTTCAGGGTACACTGTGACTTCGACTGTATTGACTGAAAGTGGATGCGCAGGTTAGAAATTTCAGATCTATAAGTTCAAAGGTGTTTACCAGCAAGTATACACAAGGTTTATCTGCAAACTGGTTGCAGATTGCATGTATTATTGAGCAGACAGTGAAAAAGGTTGTCTGGTGTATTGCTGTGCACTACAGGTCGAGGGTTGCAGAAGATTTGCTTGCTGTTTGGTATTAATTTTGTGATAATGGCAGAGAACAGTGGAAGCCCCATCATTGAGAAGCTCGACAAGAACAACTACCCTTCATGGAAGTTCCATGTCACGAACTTCCTTATTGGAAAATGACTCTATGAGTTTGTTTTAGGTGAAGAAAAGGAGCCGGAGGTGAGTGATCCTCCAACTGCAGAAGAGATAAAGGCAGGAAGGAATGGAATGCAAAAGATAAAAAGGTCATGTGTTGGTTGTCTGCAGTTATTGACAATAATATGCTGGGACACATCAGAAATGCAGAGAATTCATATGCAGCTTGGACCATACTTGAAAGTATGTTTTTTGTAAATACAAAGGCACGAAAGATTCAACTCAAGCAAGAGTTGAATACATTGAGGAAAGGGAAGATGTCTATCAATGAGTATGCACTGAAGGTAAGGAGCATTGCAGATGCCTTGGCAGCGATTGATGCAATCCCCGATGATGATGATTTGGTGTCGTCTACCTTGGGTGGACTTAACAATGAAAAGGCTTGGAAGTCTTTTGTAACTTCCGTATATGTTAGAAAGCCATTTCCAAGATTCAATGAGTTGATTTCCCTTATGATCACTGAAGAGATCAACATGCAGAGTGAGACATTTGAAAAAAGTGGTGAACAGGTCCAAGCTTTCTACTCCAGTTCAGGAAGGGGATGTGGCAGGTTCTCTTCAAGAGGCCGTGGTACAGGACGTGGTAGTGACGACCAGTAAAATAGATTGAATAAGCAATTTGGCGATATGCAGGTTTCAAGAGGTCGTGGTAACTTTAGAGGCAGGGGGAGCTTTAGAGGAAGAGGTGGATGGCAGAACAGAGGTTCTAACAACTCTGGTATTGTGTGTCACTACTGTGGCAAAACAGGTCATATTGTAGCCCAATGTTATGCTAAGAAAGATGATATCCGCAGTGGTAAGTTGCAGTAAGGAAACTATGCATCGTCTTCACGACAGAATGAAGAAAAAAATGAACGTCTGTTTATTATACAGCATATGCTGAATGCTGTTACAAGAAAGGGAACACATGACGATGTTTGGTATGTTGATTTAGGTGCATCCAATCATATGACTAGCCATGCAGAATGGTTTGGAGAGATGCAGGATTTGCAAAATGCAGGTTATGTGCAGACGGGTGATGACTCATGCCACCCAATTTCACACATTGGAAAAGTTCCCTTGTCCTTGCATGATGGTAAGACAAAGAGTCTTTCAGATGTATTACATGTGCCATCTATTACAAAGAACTTGGTGTCAGTTGGTCAAATGGTAGAGCAAGGGCTGCAAGTGAGATTTAATGCAAAGGGCTGCTTTGTAGAAGACTTCAATGACAAGTGTAGGTTAGTTGCAAAGGGAAGTAGAGTTAGACATATATTTACTCTAGATGCTGGAATTCCTACTATGAATGCTGCTATGTATGCTAAAGGAAAAGGTATTGTTGCAGATATTGAAATTTGGCACAAATGCATAGGACATGCAAATATACAAAGGCTGAAATTAATGCAGTCCAAAGGGTTGGTTACAGGTTTGCCTACATTTAGAGTTGCAGAATTTCATAAGGTATGCGAAGTATATCAGTTTGGTAAGCAGGAAAGACAACCCTTTTCACATGACAGAGATGTAAGCAGAAATATCCTTAATGTTGTGCATACAGACATTTGGGAGCCTACACAAAATATATCTCTTGGAGGCAGTTCATACTTTGTCACATTCATTGATGATTGTTCTAGAAAGCTGTGGGTATATTTTATGAAGGAAAAGAGTGAAGCTTTTGAGCACTTTAGAACTTTCAAGGCTGCAGTTGAAAGAGAAACAGGCTTGAAAGTAAAGTGCTTGAGGTCAGATGGAGGGGGAGAGTACCTCTCAAATGAGTTCAGTGATTTTTTGAGGTCTCATGGGATAAAGAGACAGCTCACATGCAGGTATACCCCACAACAAAATGGGGTTGCAGAAAGGAAAAACAGGCATATTGCAAAAGTTGCACGCACCTTGATGGCTGAAAAGAATATGCCTAAGCATTTTTGGTCTAAGACTGTTCATATTGATGTTTATATTATGAACAGAACTCCCACAGCTGTAGTTCATGGTATGATCCCTGAAGAATGTTTTACAGGTAAGAAGCCTGATGTCTCACACTTGAAAGTGTTTGGCTGCATTGCGTATGTTCATGTGCCAGAGGAGCTGCGGAAGAAATGGATCCAAAGGCTGAAAAGTGTGTCTTCATTGGATACTCTTTAGAGCAGAAAGGGTATCGTTGTTATAACCCTGTCACATGTAAGTTCAGAGTGAGCAGGGATGTCATCTTTGATGAAATGAGCAGTTGGTATGCATCTAGTGGTGATACATTGGATGATGTTGATGATCATGACACTCATGTGTAGGCTGAAAAGCAAGAATCACGGACTCTTAGTGGACCAGAGACATCATCTGATAGTCCTTGGTCTGGGAGACTAAGGAGTACCTCTACATCTTCAGGTGCATCTAGTAGCACTACATGTAAAGACAAAGGAAATAATAAAGTGTCAGATGACATTGATGCAGCTCTTGATGGAGACTCCAGTGGCTCAAAGAGCTTAGATGATGAGCTTGGTATTCCTTCTATCAAGACACTAGGTGTACAGAGAGCTCATAATAATGTAAAGGCTCCATTGAGTGATCTGGTGGTACGCAGATCTAGCAAGGTTAGATACCCTGTTAAAAGATTTGGTTTTGAAGCTTATGTAGCTCACCATTATGCTTATATGGTGAAACTAGTTGAGGATGTTGAGCCCACTTGTTTTGAGGATACTGTTGGTCATACTCATTGGGATGCAGCAATGGATGAGGAGATGGCTGCATTAGAGGCCAATAAGACTTGGGATCTAGTATCATTGCCAAAGGGCAAGAAAGCTATTGGATGTAAGTGGGTTTATAAGATTAAGCACAATGCAGATGGTTCTATTAGTAGGTACAAAGCTAGGCTAGTTGCAAAAGGCTATGCCCAGACATATGACATAGATTAGGATGAAACCTTTAGTCCAGTTGCTAGGATGGCAACGCTCAGATGTGTGATTGCTTTGGCAGCAGCCAAAGGTTGGAGGTTGCAACAAATGGATGTGAAGAATGCCTTCTTGCATGGTGATTTGCAGGAAGAAGTGTATATGGATCAGCCAGCAGGTTATGAAGATTTAGAGCATCCCACGTATGTGTGCAGGTTGAAGAAGGTGCTCTATGGGCTCAAGCAAGCACCTAGAGCATGGTCTGACAAGATCAGAGAGTATCTTGTCAATATTGGCTTTTATGTTTCTGATGCTGATCACTCACTTTATGTGAGAAAGGGAGATGGAGGTTTGGTCATCATAGTCATCTATGTGGATGACTTGATTATTACAGGTGATAGTGATAGTGGGATTGTTGAAGTCAAGGATTTTTTGAAGAAGAAGTTTGAGATGAAGGATTTAGGTGAGCTAAGATACTTCCTTGGCATTGAGGTGATCAGATGTGATGATGGTATATGCCTGTCCCAAAGACAGTATGGCTTGGATATGTTGTCCAAGTATGGTATGACAGCATGCAAACCACTTTCAATTCCATTGGAGCAGAATGTAAAGTTGAGTGCTGATGTTGGGGATGAGATAGAAGACCCTACTATGTTTAGGAGGATAATGGGGAGTTTGATCTACATGACCATTACAAGGCTAGACTTGAGCTATGCTGTTGGTCTTGTGAGTCAATTTATGCAAGTACCTAGAAAACCACATTTGGATGCAGTCAGATGCATATTGAGATATGTGAAGTCCACATTATATTATGGACTTTTCTATAAGGCAGGTACAGATGTACAGGTGTTTGGATACACAAATGTAGATTGGGCTGGTAGTATGTCTGATAGAAGATCTACCAACAGATACATGTTCTCTCTTGGTAGTGCAGCAGTTGCTTGGAGTAGCAAAAAGCAATCTACAGTTGCTTTGTCGAGTACAGAGGCTGAGTATAGAGGTGCCGCTGTTGCAGTATGTGAGGTAGTATGGCTACAAAAGTTATTGGCTGATTTAGATGTGTAGGTGGAAGGTCCAGTTGTCATTTATTGTGACAACATGAGCAGTATACATTTGGCTAGGAACCCTGTGTTCCATGCGAGGACAAAACATATTGAGATACACTACCACTTTGTGAGAGAGAAGGTACTAGCAGGTGAGATTGATTTGTTGTATGTCAGCATACAGGATCAGATAGCTGACATCTTCATGAAGGCATTGGGTATAGAGAAGCTTCAAAAGTTTCGAAGCTTACTTGGAGTTGTAGAGATGTAGTTGAGCTTGAGGGGGAGTGTTGAGATGACAAGCTCAACACATGCGGACATTGATGATGGACTGCCTGGTTAGATAGGTCCACACATCTATACTTAGCACGTCAGTGGTCATTATGACTCTCACATGGCCACTGACTCATTACTTATTGTCAAGATTGTGGGAGAGAAGGAAGGAATCTCGCTTGAAGCTTTCTTGCTTGCACAATGGGGAAAGACACACAAGGGTGGAGGCTGAAAACAGTTTTCCTCTTCTTAGTTGTGTAAGCCAAAAAAACTCAAGTACAAAGAAATAGAAGAACCCTATATATGGGTCTCAAACCAAACTCAACTAACTAAGGTGGCATACTAACTGAGCCACGAACTAGAGTAGATAAGGATAGCTATCATGTAGCTATTATTCATGGGCGGTGTACCAACCGCATCTGCAATTGACATGTCGGTGACATAAATGCACAACGGTCACCCTTGCATATCACGAGTGGAGCTCGATATCTCAACACTCCCCCTAGAGCTCAATCCCAATTCCTGTATACCAAGCACGTCTCTGAACTTGCGCAGCTTCTCTGCGCCCAATGCCTTCGTGAATATGTCAGCTACCTGATCCTCTGTACTGACATAAACTAGATCAATAAGACCTAGTAAGACCCTCTCCCGCACATAGTGATAATGCACCTCAATGTGCTTTGTTCTAGCATGATAGACTGGGCTATTTGCCAAGTGTATACTACTCATGTTGTCACAATAAATGACAACTGGCCCATCTGTAGGCTGATGCATATCATAAAGTAGCTTATGCAACCAAGCTACCTCACATGCAGCCATTGTTGTGCCCCTGTACTCAGCCTCTGTGCTGGATAAGGCAACTGTAGGTTGTTTCTTGTTGCTCCAAGTGACTGCAACACTCCCAAAAGAGAACACATATCCACTGGTAGATCGTCTATCAGAAATACTACCATCCCAATCAGCATCAGTGTATCCATGCAGCTTTATCTGAACCCCAGTCTCATAAAATAGTCCATACTGCAATGTGGACTTCACATACCTGAGTATGCGTCTAGCCGCATCCAAATGCGATTTCCTTGGAGCCTGCATAAACTGACTTACCAGTCCAACAGCATAGCTCAAATCTGGCTTGGTAATAGTCATATAAATCAAACTTCCTACTATGCGTCTGTACATAGTAGGGTCTTCTAGAAGCTCACCTGCATCTGTGCTCAGCTTCACATTCTGCTCCAAAGGAACTGAAATAGGCTTACAGCCTGTCATCCCATATTTGGACAGCATGTCCAATCCATACTGCCTCTGCAAGAGCTGTATCCCACTTGGTGATCTAATCACCTCAATGCCCAAGAAATAATGCAGCTCTCCCAAATCCTTCATCTCAAACTTCTGCTTCAATAGCATTTTCACATGAAGGATATCTTCATCACTGTCACCTGTCATAATCAAATCATCAACATAAATGACAAGTAGCATAATACATTTCTCTGTTTTTCTCACATAAAGTGAGAAATTTGCCTTGGAAATCTGAAAGCCAATAGTGACAAGATACTGTCCTATCTTGTCAGACCATGCTCTAGGTGCTTGCTTCAAGCCATACAAGGCTTTCTTCAACCTGCAAACAAACTCAGGATGAACAGCATGCACATAACCTGGTGGCTGCTCCATATAGACCTCTTCTTGCAAATCACCATGCAAGAAGGCATTCTTTACATCCATCTGATGTAAAGACCATCCCTTTGATGCAACCATAGCAATGACTGCTCTTACGGTTGCCATCCTTGCAACCGGATTGAATGTTTCTTCATAGTCAATGCCATATGTTTGTGCATACCCCTTGACTACTAATCTTGCCTTGTATCTATTCACAGAACCATCTGCATTGTGCTTCACCTTATAAACCCACTTACAGCCAATTGCATTTTTACCTTTAGGCAAAGGCACCAATTCCCATGTAGCATTTGCTTCCAAGGCATCCATTTCTTCATCCATGGCTTTCTCCCATTTTTCTTTTCCCATGGCTTCCTCAAAAGAAGTGGGTTCTGGTTCCTGTATCACTTTAACCATATATGCATAGTGAATGGCTGTAAATCCATCATATTTCAGCCTATCCACAGGATACCTAGCTCTCGTAGACCTGCGCAAAGTAGGTTCACTCCTAGTGCTCTCAAAACATCCCTGGTCTTCCTTACTCCAGGTGTAACAATAGAAGGAATACCTAACTCATCATCAATGCTCTGTTCTGAGCCACTGGATTCACCGTCCACATAAGAGTGACTTGCATTCACATCAAACATGGGCTGATCAACCTTCTCTTTTCCTTTTCGTGATACCTGCATACCACTATCTGCATTACTTTGAGAAGATTCTCCTGATCTCAATCTGCCTGTCCATGGCGAAGAATGTGAACCACTACTAGAGGACGCTCTAGGTCCACTAATATTTTGTGACTGCTGCTGTGAATTTTGTGCAGCATTACCATTTTGTGCATCTACATCATCAATCACATTTACTGGTTTATACCAGCTACTCATCTCATAAAAAACAACATCTCTGCTCACTGTAAACTTATGAGTAGAAGGGTTATAGTATCTATACCCTTTTTGCTGCAGAGAGTAACCAATAAAGATGCACTTCTCAGCTTTTGGATCCAACTTGGATCTCAACTCATCTGGCACATGTACATAGGCAATGCAACCAAAAATTTTCAAATGAGAAATATATGGTTTCCTACCAGTATACCTCTCCTCTGGAGTCATTCCATGTATTGCTGCAGTGGGAGTCCTGTTCATTATGTAGACTGCTGTAGCAACTGCTTCAGCCCAATAAAAATCTGGCAAGTCTTTTTCATTGAGCATGGCACGAGATACCTCTCCAATATGCATGTTTTTCCTTTCTGCAATTCCATTTTGTTGTGGGGTATGACTGCATAAATATTGCTGCTTTATGCCATGCTCCTGCAGGAACCTTGCAAACTCATTTGAGAGGTACTCTCCCCCTCCATCTGACCTTAGGCATTTTATCTGCAGGCCTGTTTCTTTTTCAACCATCGCTTTAAGAGTTTTGAAATGCCCAAAAACTTCACTTTTCTTTTTCATAAAATACACCCAAACTTTTCTGCTATAGTCATCAATAAAACTGACAAAATAATGACAGCCTCCAAGAGATGCAGCTTTTGTTGTCCACACATCAGAGTGGATTAATTCCAATGGCTTCTTACTCTCTTGAACATGTCTAGGAAATGGTTTCCTTGCCTGTTTTCCAAATTGACAGGCTTCACATACCTTATGCATTTCTGCAACCTTGAATTTCGGCAAACCTGCAACAATATTTTGGGCCTGCATTGATTTAAGTCGCTGTACATTAACATGACCAATGCGTTTATGCTAGATATCAATATCTGCAACTACACCGGTCCCATGTGCAAACATTGCTGCACTTAATTCAGACATGTCTGCATCCAATGTAAACATTCTGCCCTTCTTCTTTCCTTTTGCTATCAAGCGACTTTTATTTTTCATATCCTCAACAAAGTATCCATGAGGATTAAATCTGACCTGCAAGCCCTGTTCAACCATTTGACCAACAGAAACCAGATTCTTGGTGATATTCGGGACATGAAATACATCGGACATGTATTTCTTTTTCCCATCCTGCATAGACAAGGGAATTTTTCCAATCTGCACAATAGGATGTGCAGTATCATCACCAGTCTCCACAAATCCTGGTTTTTCCATTTTCCTTGCATCCTCCATCCATTCTGCATGACCTGTCATGTGGTTTGATGCATCTGAGTCAACATACCATACATCGTTGCTTTCTTCTGCACTTGTCACAGAATTGTTCATGTGCTGCACCATAAACGGATGCTCATTTCTGTCATCACCCTTTCTACTAGAGGATGCATAATTTCCTTGTTGTAGTTTTCCATTCATGATGTCATTCTGCTTTTTATAGCAGTCTTTAGCCATATGACCCATTTTACCACAATAGTAGCATTCAACATTACTGTTTGCATTTTGGCCTCTTTGCCATCCACCACGACCTCTTTGGCTCCCCCTGCCTCTAGAGTTACCACGTCCTCCTTCATAGGACTGGTTTTCTTGAGTTTGCTGCATATTCTGATTTCTGCCACGGCCTGCAAATCGGCCTCCTCTACCTCTGCCTCTACCTCTTCCAGCATTTGAGTAGAAGACAGCTTCTTTTGAAGTTCCTCTTGAAGAAGATGCACCACCATTTCTCTGTTCCTCAGAAATTAGAAGAGCAATCAACTCCTCAAAATCAGGAAATCTTTCACGAACTGAAATGGATGTCCGAAATTGTGCATAATCCTTTCCTAGACCATTCAAGGTCACAGAAACTAAATCATCATCTTCCATTGGTGACCCAATGGAAGCAAGTGCATCTGCAATCTTCTTCACCTTCATGTGGTAGTCGTTGATGCTCATATTTTCTCTTTGCACATTGTGCAACTCTTGCTTGAGCTGCATTTTCCTGGCTTGCGTATTTGTGCTATACATTTTTGACAAAGTATCCCATGCCTCCTTTGGCGTACTTGCATCCTGAATATGCACAATCATAGAGTCTGAAATGCTGATAGACAGCCAATACATAACTTTCCTGGCTCTCTCATGCCATGCTTTAAATGCCTGCATTTGCTGTTGATTGGGAACATCAGGAAGAACTGGTTCTTCTTCATTTCCTGCAACAAATTCCCAATATCCTTTTCCCATAAGGAAATTCGTCATTCTAAACTTCCATGCTTGGAAGTTGTTTTTGTCAAGCTTTTCAGTGACAATCTGTGAAAGAGAATCAGATGCCATTACAGAAGACTGCAAAAAATTATGTCACTGCAAAAACCACAGCTTCACTCTCACAAGGGAAATTCTGCAAAACTGGCGAAAGTGGTATTTGACCACACAGTCACTTCCTAGTGACGATTTTGCATCAACAGGCAACAGGGATGATTCTGTAACTCCCAATGTCTTTGCGCACAAGCATACAATGCAATTTTTACAGTAACTATTCACCGACCTGTAGAACAGTGGCTGCACAGCATAAAACTGGGCCTTTTCCTGAGTGCGTGCAGAAAACTTCCGCCTCCAAAACAGGCCCCGAAATGGCCTCAAATCAAAAAAACAAGGTCGCCGAGGGCCAAAGCCCTCGCCCGCAGCATATACTGCCCTTTTGCTTCACCGCGAAGGGCGTCTCAACCTGAGACAATGCACTCCTGCACTTTTCGGCTGTGCTACCTATAGAGATCTGCTCCCGAAACAGAAAATGAAAGCAATACTGCTCCTCTTACCAGAACACCGCGAGCTTGGCTTGCTTTCTTGAGCTCCTTACCACGAACAAGGCTCTGATACCATGTCAAGATTGTGGGAGAGAAGGAAGGAGTCTCGCTTGAAGCTTTCTTGCTTGCACAATGGGGAAAGACACACAAGGGTGGAGGCTGAAAACAGTTTTCCTCTTCTTAGTTGTGTAAGCCAAAAAAACTCAAGTACAAAGAAATAGAAGAACCTTATATATGGGTCTCAAACCAAACTCAACTAACTAAGGTGGCATACTAACTGAGCCACAAACTAGAGTAGATAAGGATAGCTATCATGTAGCTATTATTCATGGGCGGTGTACCAACCGCGTCTGTAACTGACAAGTCGGTGACATAAATACACAAAGGTCACCCTGGCGTATCATGAGTGGAGCTCGATATCTCAACACTTATTATATTCAGCTTGTTACACCTATTTACAACTGGCATAGTTATAGCGCCAGTCAACTAGTGTAGTCGGTTATGCATTGTTTGACTTAGTAGGCCACTTTCCTTTATGTTATATCTTATCTATACTTTGTGTACATTGTAAAGTGTGTGAAAGAAGAAGAAGAAACCAGCAAGAAAACGTTTTGGCCTCCATCTCTCTTCTTGTCTCTTGAGTGAGCTTCTCCTTGTGCATTTTGTATGTGTTCAGCACAGCTCTTGAGCAAGTTCCCCCACCATGCAATTCTTGACATCCAAGCCGCATAAAAAGAGTATCTTCAGGATGGAGAAAGGAGTCATGCGTATGGAATGTGATTGTGCCTGGTTGGAACACGTAGGAGCCATAGACCTTGAGCAAGTAGGCCTAGCCCAGCCAGGAACGACATCAGTACTTAGGGCTGAATCACCATCTGAACTGCGCCCACCAGGGGAGACCACCTCTTCTAGTGAAGACGGAGGGTTCAACTCTGAATCGGAGATTAGTTCGGATAGTGATCTAGAAATCCCCAAGCCACCCAAAACCAGACGCATCAAGGGGGACCTACCTGTCCACCTGAGGCGCAGACAATTGAGGCAGGAAAAGGCAAAACAACCGAGGGATACACGAACGATAGAACAACGAAAACCGCAGGACCTCCCTAAACGATTTACGAAATTCAAAAAAGGGGATAGGGTGGTAGTTCTGTTAGGTGTCAAACGTCAAGCGTAGACAAGTGAACCAAAAATCGAGGGACTAGCCAAGGTCAAGGAGGTGGACCTAGCCCAGGAAGGGGAAACACCCCGACCAATCTTCATTGCCGATGACTTGACTAATGAAGAATAAACGAGTCTTGCCGCTCTCTTGCGAGAGTACATAGACGTGTTTGCCTGGTCCTTAGAAGAGCTTAAGGGGGTAGATCCGAGTGTTGTGACTCACAACATACCCATGATGCCAGACACAACGCTGGTCAAGTAGCAACCATATCCTATGAATCCAAAACACGCTCATGCTATCAAAGAAGAGATTGATAAGCTGATGAGAGCGGGATTCATCTACGAAATTGAGCACACAGAGTGGGTATCGCCCATAGTCATCGTGATGAAGAAGAATGGAAAAATCCGAGTGTGCATCAATTACAAGAAGGTGAACGCTGCTACCAAGAGGGACAACTATCCGTTGCCGTACACCAAGCACATGTTGGAGAGAGTGGTAGGCAAGGAAGCCTACAATTTTCTGGATGGCTTCTTAGGGTACAACCAGGTGCAAGTGCATCCTGCAGATAGGCATAAGACTCTACCTTTGCCACTAAGTGGGGCGTCTTTGCTTACATAGTCATGCCCTTTGGGTTGACTAATGTCCCTGCCACTTTCCAACGCCTCATGTGCACCATCTTTAAGGACATGCTTCGCAAGGAGTTAAAAGTATTTGTCGATGACCTTTGTGTCCACTCGACCTGGATCGAACACCTAGACAAACTCCAAGCAGTCTTCAAGCGATGTCACTTATATCGTCTCTCCTTGAACCCCTTAAAATGCCAGTTTTGGGTGAAGCATGGATGCATCCTAGGGCATGTGGTGTAGAACAATGGCATTGCCACTGACTTCTCGAAGGTCAGGGTTATTGTTGATCTTCCACTCCCAAACAACTATAAGGGAATTCAATGCTTCCTAGGCCATATTTGATACTATCGGCGGTTTATATTGAATTATGTGTTGCTCGCCAGATCCCTGTACAAGCTGCTTATTGTCTTCGAATGGACCGAAGCATGCCAACGGGCATGCGAAAAGTTGAAGAAGGCTCTAACCACATCACCAATCTTACGAGCCCTAGATTGGACCATTACTTTTCACATGCATATTGATGCTTCTTAGTTTGCCATGGGGGCAGTGTTGTGCCAACCTGGTGAACACAATTTAGACTATCCAGTGAACTTTGCTAGCAGACAACTCACTGAGACGGAAATGAACTACTCGAAAACGGAAAGAGAGGGATTAGCCATGGTATTTGCTGTGAAGAAATTCCAGCATTATCTTTTGGCCACTCCCTTTACCTTCTTCGTGGACCATCAAGCCTTGCTCTATCCAGTAAACAAACCTTGCGCTACAGGACTCATAGCTCGATGGCTCCTTCTGCTTCTAGAGTTCGACTTCTCTGTGGTGGTACGGAAGGGAAGACAACATTACATGGATGATCACATGTCATGCATTCCCACTGGAGAAGCCGCTGGACAAGGTGTTGTTGATGAATTACTTGATGCCCATCTGTTTAACCTTTCTAGCGAGAGAGATCTATTTAAGGCTGATCTAACACCATATTGGGCAGATGACATAGTCCAAGTGCTTGAGCATGGACTGCCTGAACGACCAATAGAAAAAGCCCGACTTAGGCGATTAATCCTTAAGATCCAGTCCTATCAGCTGATTGCAGGCCAACTCTATAGGCTGGGGCAAGATGGATTGTTGCGCAGATGCATATGCGAATATGAGATGTATGATGTGCTCTCAGAAGCGCATGACGGCATTGTCGGAGGGCACTTTAGCGGAGACACGACAACACGAAAAGTGTTACAGTCTCAACTATGGTGGCCCACGCTTTTTCACGACGCAGCACGATTTGTCAAGCACTGTGACGAGTGCCAGCGGATAAAAATTTCAATTCGCAAGGATCAAATGGAATTAACCCCAGTTATTGCTCAATAACCCTTTGAAAAATGGAAAATTGATTTCATTGGACCCATCAATCCTGCGGCACAGTATTCGTAGGCCAAGTACATCATTGTAGCCACGGACTACCTCACTAAATGGGCAGAAGCGAGAGCCGAAAAAACGACGCTAGAATGACTGCTAAGTTCTTGTGGGAGGAAGTGATCTCACGATTTGGCTATCCCATCGAACTGGTCAGTGACCAAGGCGTGCACTTCATCAATGAAGTGATCGCGTATCTCTTGTCCACCTTTCTCATCATCCATCGCAATCCTCGCCATACTATCCTCAGGCAAATGGCCAGGCCGAATCGACGAATAAGATTATCAAAGTGGTCTTTGCTTCAGGCAGCGAACTGGGACAACAAGCTGATGGCAGCTTTGTGGGCTTGCCGCACAGCTTATAAAACAGCTGTCGGGTCAAACTCCCTTTAGGCTAACATACGGAACAGAAGTGATTCTACCACTAGAATTCTTCATTCCTAACCTAAGAATAGCGCTTCAAGAATGATGGGAAGGGAAGGAGGCATGGACACAATGCCTAGTTGAACGTGAACGCCTCTCGGAGACTCGTCTTCTAGCCACCCATGCACTGATCTGTGAGAAAGCCTGACGCAAGAACTGGTTTGACCAGCACATCAAGCAGCGCGAGTTCGAACATGGTGACTTAGTGCTCCTCTACTCAGTTAAGGGGCATAAGAAAAAAATAAAATTTAGAGGTCTTGGACCTTTCAAAGTTCGTGCGATCATCTGAACAAGTAACGTCGAACTTGAGACCCTAGACGGAATAGGCTTCTTCAATGGCAGTCGTGTCAAGAAGTACTACCCTCCTACACATCCGTTGCATGAGCTACCGATGTTAGAACCGCCTGTCAAAGTATGAGTAGCCACAATCACTGAAATCGACGACGAGGATGAGGAGGCCATAGAACCCACATACCTCCATATTATGGTCACGGCAAAACAAACATGTGCTTTCAATGCCTTGATCGACAAGGGAGCAGACTTCAATGTCTTAACCCACGATCATTGGACTCAACTTGGCAGACCACAACTTCAGTCCACTTATGCAAAATTAAGCCCATATGGGGCCCATCCCTACGCACTACTCGGCAAGTGCAAGGCAGCCATTTCTATTGAGTCTGAGATTGTTCCAGTGATTTTTACGTGTTGCCAAATGCTAAAAATGCAGGCACAGAGTCACTGCTGGGTGAAACTTTCAAAAAGCAGATCCACTACAATGTGGATTATGAGTCGCAGCGCATCCACCTTGCAATAGGCAATGTTTGCATTGGTACAGCTTTCAGCAAGGGCTGCGCGACCTCATCCCGGGCCACAAAGCCGCCAATAGAAACATATGTAGTCAAGTCTAAGGGGGGGTAGTGCGCGGATGCGCCCCTCGGATTTCATAGACCGCAACCCATAGCAGCCAAAGCTAAGGCCCCATAGCCTCGCCTTCAATGGATGCCTAAACAGCCGCAACAACCGCCTCGGAGTTGACGCTCCTATCCTCATAAGACCAGAAACTCTAAACCTAGGAGGCCCAAACGCAGTTGTGGGAATAGATGCGTAATCAGTCAAAGATGGGTCCCCAAATCCCTCTTGCATGCACAAGGCTACTATGAGGGAAATGCTTGGCTATGGATACCTAAGGCCCACATGGCCAAAGGCACCACTCGCATGCCAGCCTCAAGCTTGATCATCCCAAAAACCATAAAACCTCAAAACCACAAGCTGCAGAGCTTCCCTGACCCGCAACCATCAAATTCATCCATGCATGAACCCAAGAGCGTCGCCCAAGCCTATCGACCCAAGCGACAGCTACCATCACAAGAGTCATCACCCGCTAGAGTCAATCCGACTTCTCAAATCCATCCTGAAAGCAGCAGGCCGTCACTCGAGGCTGTTGTAACCCAACCATAGTCCCAGCAACCCAATCGCAAGCTCAAGAACACTCACAACTGCAACTTTTTGTTGCCAAAGGCTCAAGTCCTACCAAATCCAACCACCTGTAGGCCTTAGACCCTCTTACGAGAGGAAATCCTTTCTCACACTAGCAGCTGATTTAGCTGAAGAAACAGGGGATGATGTGGTGGATTGCATTAAGCGACTGGATGCCACTTTTGTATCGCTAGCTCTGAGCTATGATCGCCTGGACTTAGGTCTATTGAACGAATCCTACGCAATCGAAGTTCAAATGATGCCTTGTTCTTGGGAAACGTTTGAATTCGCGTTCGCAAAAGTCGCTACCTTCGCTGCTGAATTGCTCAGCACTGAGATCTCCAAAGAGCAAGCAATCAAACAACGCCTCATCACATCGTATGATCAGCAAACCACTTCTGCCATCACTGACCAAGAAGTTGCAGAGCTATCAAGACTTGCTGAGATGGAATCCCGGTTCTTAAAGCATTGGTACGCTCTTAGGTTGCAATGGAAAGTCGAAGGATGCCGAATAATGACCAACGCTGAGCAGCGCCGCGCTATCAAAACAACAGAGTATGACCCCACATATGTCGCGCCAACCTCATATCAAGTGTTAACCACTCTTCGGGGCTGTCCTATAGAAGAACACATCAAAGGACACCCCTACCTCAACCGCTTGTTGACCGAGGAAGAGTACACATTGCTAGCCGAGTCAACTCTGGTGACTTCCTAACAGATGTTCTCACATACATCACCCAAGTGGGGATTAAAACCTTTGACCTGGACCTCGAAGCTCATTTGGAATACAATCCCAATTTCTATACTTGGCTCCTTCACAAGTAACCCCTACACCCCCATGCCGAAAGCCCTTAACCTTCTGACCCTAAATCCTAGGAAGGATTCTTCTCAAGCTGGAAGGGGAGGGGGTAAGGTGAATCAAATCAAAATCAGTAAATTAAATCAAAGTCAGTGAAACACATAGACATATATTATGAAAAACGGATGGGGTTGGAGAGGTAGAGGAGAGAAAAAGAAAGGAAAATGAAGAAAAAGAGAAAAAGAAGGAAGAGCAGAGAAAAGCAGAAGAGGAAAGGTGAAAAAAGGCTGATGAAGAAGAGGAAGAACTAAGAAGGAAGGATGAAGAGGACCTGACTGAAGCTACACGCCGGTCCATCGAACAACAATGCAGAGCTGATGAACTGGGGAGTTTGAGCCCACATAGAGAAGAAAGACTAGATCAAGCACACAGGTGCCAGAGATTATGCCGCCTACCGTCACTGAGGGCAAGGGCAAGGCCCCAATCCACCCAATTCCTACTCTATTGGTGCCTCCCGCCGAGCCAACCACCATCACTCCCAGCATCCCCACCAGTACAGACGTATCAAATCTGGTGGCATGGATGCAGTATTTCATTAACAAGGAGATAGCCCAGGGGACGAGCATTGAAACCATGGCTACAGGGCAAAAGTGGCCGGTCACAGACGCAGAGTCTAGGCAAGATCCTAAATGACAAAAGGTGGAGGCCTTAACAGCACCCATCCAATCAACGATGACGCCGCCAGCTAATTACGACGAATACGTCGCGGAGCTACTCTTACAGTTGGAGAGAGCTAAGGAGGAACGAAAAATAGCGGTGGCTGAGTTGGCAGCTGAGAAGGAATCAATAGCCACCTTCCAGCTTGACAAAACAAGGATGATAGCCGTGCAACAAAGGGAGATCGCAGATCTCAAGCAGGAAATAAAGGCTAAGGATGATAGAGAAGAGCATTGGAGGCAGCAGCTCGAAAATGAAACATAGGAGTTGGTGAAGATGTAAAGAGAACATAAGCTCTTGATAATGCAATACCAAGAGCTCATTATAAAAATTGCTAAAGTTGAAGAGCTCATGGCTGAGCTCAATGCCAAGGATGAGAAAAGAAATCAGGACATGGAGGAGAAGCAAGAAGAGATTGAGTGCCTAACCAATCAGTTGAACTCTAAAAGAGAAGAACATGAGAGGCTGATTAGGGAATTGGAGGACCAAGAGCAAAGGCTCATGATACTGACTGTGAAGCAAGGGGAGAGCATGGAAGAAATGAATAAGAAGGCAGATGAGTGGGCGGTGCATAATGAAAAAAGGGTGAAGACACTGGCACGGTGCCTCGCTCTAGTAGAAAAGGAAAAGATCATTGCAGAGAGCAAGACAGAAGCCGCCAAAGTGGCCTTTGGTGCCCAACAAAAAGCCTTCCTTGATACCATCATGGACACTACCCTCCCAGAGGAGGGAGAGCCGTTGGAGGTGGCACAAAGGAAGCTCAGCATTGCATGCAGAGCCCTACACGCAGGACTACAATTGCCGCCCCAACGTGCGGAGGTCAGGTTGAGCCTAGACGAGCAACAGAAATACCTATTGCTGGCCGGCCTAACCCCCCAGGAAGTGGATGCCCTAGGATTTTAAGACAGAGAACCACAGGGAATCCGACAGGGGGAGGAAGCCGAACTCGAAGTCGACATGAATAGATTTAGAGAAGATGTCATCCCACAACCCCCCTCACTGCACATTGAGGAACATCAACCACTTGATCCGCCCTTGGACAGACAAGCCACGCTCAACGAACGATGGAAAAAGTCAGTGGAAGAAGCCATAAGGTGGCTGTAGGCCAAGCCAGTCGTGCAGCCATCCGCATCCCTCCCACCATGCCCCGATGACATCCTTACGCAATTCCATGCGGAGCTAGTGGTCTGAGAACGACAGGAAATAAAAAAGGACCCTTTCTCTTTCAGCTTCCTTATGCCTAACAGCCTGAGAAGGATCCTGCCGATCAAAGTAATGGAGGAGGTGATCGCGGCTAGCAGCCGACTGGGCCAAAAATGGCTGGACGACAGGGCAAAGACCCCCACTCTATGGGACACGGAGAAAGCATAATTTTGGGAAGACAAAGTTTACGAAGTGCCACACACCGTAAGGGGCTACAACTGCCAACCCCTCTGGAGAAGGCAAATATGCAATATTAACATGCTCGCCTGGATGGCATTTTGCAACACCCTACCCTACGAGAGGAATGACCCCACATTCATGGCGTATCCTCGTAGGGTAGGCATGGATTTTGTCGCCACCCTCCATGGGAGGCATGACTTCCCCATCATCTACAATTCTAACGCCACCTCCTTCGAGGATGCCCTCCTTTTTGATTTAGTAAGCCTAACCGACTCCATGACGCACTTCCTCGCGGAATTCTCCTCCTGCCACGATCCCACTTTCATCACTACATGTAATTACCTTAGGCTTCTTAAGCTCTTACTCAAGCAAGATTCTTCACCATAGGAGAATGGCTTGCCTCCCCTCTTTTTTGATCCCAATGCTATTGATAGCTGCGCTATGGCACGCTTACTGATGAGAGCTAGCCTACTACCTTCCTTTTGCCTAGCTCTCCTAGAGGACATGAGTGACAACCAATTCACTAGGTGTAATCACCCCTTCCTTTCCACTACCTCTCTCCACGTTTGCATGAACCTAAAAGGGTACATGCAAAGCTAACAATTTTTGCGCAAATCTATCCTCTCTCCTTCCCCCCCTCGTTCAGACAAAGAGGATTAGGCCTAGCTATCATTCATTCCAAAAAAAAAGACCGATCAACATCACTCACTTGTAGAAGCACTTATCACCAGAAAAAGCACAATCATTGCACCTAAGGGTTCTTAAGTTAGGAGTGTCCGGTGGCTTTGGTCGGCCGGCTGCACTCCTAATCCCCTAGCCCTTTTTTCTCCCCCACTTCACGCTTAGGGCCCATCATGGGCAGGACACATCCAGGGAGGTAACACTCACCTTGGGTTAGACCTGCCACCCTAAGCCAATGGCACCGCACCCCCCTTGGCACAAATGGGATCCTCAAGTGTGGGACATCACCCAGGCTCGCCTGCAGTTAGACCCACCTCCCCATTCCACTAGCACGAGCACAATGCACCAACAGGCTGAGGAAACACCCCCTTAGGTAGAGCACCGCACCTTCTCCTTCAGGCATCCCAAAAGCACCAAACCACCAACTTCGGAGATCCTCGTCAACCCATGACATCCAATTAGCTGCTTGGACAAACATCATGCTTAAGCTTCCACAAGCACTTGAGTTTATATGTGGCCCTCACCCTTACACCAACCCAACGCTGAAGTGCCATGGGACTAGCACCTGTCTAGGAGGGGGGTAATGTTAACCCCAAGTCGAGATGGCGAAAAAATGAAGAAAAAAGCAAAAGGAAGATGAAAAAAGAGCAAAGCCATGCATATGGCCTCTAAAGATGAATCGGAGCAAAAAGCACAACTTTAAATGAAAAGGCACCTCAAGAAACTCAGAAAACTCTTGTAAAAGAGCGCCAGGCTCCCTCCTGTGCCGATTGTAAAATATTAGATAGGCGTAGGCTAGAGGCATAAGGCTAGAAGAGGGAAATGGAAAAAGAACCTTGCCACAATGGTCAGTCATGTAAAAAAGGATGGGTGCCCATGGGATTTTAGGGTTTGTATATATAAAGTTCAAAAAGTGAATAAGAGCTCATTCTTTTGGTGTGTGGCAACAAGAGTCTTCTTCTTCTTTTCTCCTTCTCATCTTCTTCTTGCTTGTGTATGCTCTTGAGAGAGGGAGTGTGAGAGTGTGAGGGAGTGAGTGTGTGAGAGTGAGGGATCAAGAGGGTGAAGCTCTTCACCATCTCCTCTTCTCTTCTTCTCTTCTCTTCTCTCTTCTTGCGTGTGCGGCTATGGAGGATGGATCTTGGAGGTGGAGGAGGCTTGAGGATGCTTGAGCTTGCATCTATGATCGTGGAGCTACCGGAGTGCGCGAGAGAGGAGGCAACTCATATCGGCATTAAGGTAAGCTCACTACACTCGTAGGATCGACAGCACGTCGGCTATGTGAGAGATAGCCATTAGAGCTCGCTTGGAATGCTTGAAACAATAAGCAGTCCGTGGGTCTTGGCGGTTGAGCGAAAGCTCCCACAGATGTAGGCATATGTTGATGGAATCTTGATACACAACGTGGTGGTAGATCCCAGCTCATTTGTAAACATTGTGAGTATGGATTTATTGGAGAGAATGGGTCTACCAATTCAAAAGGATGTCATGATAGTTTTAAAAATGGCTAATAATAGCCTATGATAACTGGAAGGGATGGTAACATAAGTACATGTGATGGTTGCTAACATTGAGTGTGTCCTTGCCTTCCATGTTATTTGATTTGCTGGGAGGCCAAGCTATCAATTGTTGCTTAGATGTCAGTGGATATTATAATCTGATTGTTTGGTGGATATCCCAATTGGTCAATTGATTTTTGGGCATGAATTAAAAAAAGTTAATTCTAGATGCATACCATGAGTGCATGTTGGATGAATCAACATTACCTCCCACTACAGAATGGGAGGCACTTGAGGGAACTTTAGCTGTTGGGAACCCCAAGTTCTTGTTATTTTGATTGAAGAGGGTTCTACCACTAAGGAGGTTTACCAAGTGTGTTTAAATGAGCCAATAGAGGAAAAGGACAAGATTCGTGATGCTAATGTGATAGAGCTAGATCTTGGGACTCCCAATGATCCCTGCCCCATTAAACTTAGCACTATGTTATCTATTGATGAGTGTGCAGATTATGTGGCACTTCTACAAGAGTTTAGGGATATATTTGCATAGAGTTGTGACAAATTGAAGGGGATTCTCCCCTCTATTGCCATGCATATGATCCCACTAAAATAAGGCATTAAGCGAGTGAGGAAAAAGGTTTGATGTATGCCTTTTGAGCTAAGAGAGCCTATTTTTGAGGAATTGATATGTTTTAGGAAGGCTGGTTTGATATTTCTAGTTGAACATATAGAATGGTGCTCATCAGTAGTAATAAGAAAGAAAGAAAACAATCAACTCTGTCTTTGTGTTGATTTTAAGGAATTGAACAAATAGATGGTAAAAGACTATTATCCTTTGCTCCTTATTGATCATATTTTAGAATAGTTGGTAGGGGAGAGATATACTCTTTTATTGAATATTTTACGGGTTATAATTAGATGGCCATAGCTGAAGAGGATAAGTTAAAGATGACATTTATTACAATTTTAGGTACTTTTGCATACCATGTGATGGCTTGTGGCCTATGTAATGCTCATGGGTCTTGGCAAAGAAAGGTTGGTGACAAGACGTTTACTGATATATCCTTAGAAGATTTGAAGGTTTTCATAAATGATTTGGGGGTGTCTACCATGACTCGTCAAAGAAAGTCGATTGTTCCATGTGCATGCTTTGAGTGATGTGGTGAGTATTACAAAGCATGGAGTCCTCAAAAGTGTGTATTCGGGGTGCCTAATGGTCTGTTGTTGGGTCATGTTGTGAGTGCGACTAGTATTGCCACTAGCCCTAAAAAGGTGGTTGTTATTATGACTTTAAGACCACCCACTTTCCCTTGGTAAGTTCACAATTTTGTTTCATCAATGGGGTATTATCATTGATTCATTAATTCATTGACTGAATATTTGCTACCATTGATGAATATTTTATCTCACAACCATGTTTTTGAATGGATAGAAGCATGAAAAGTGGCATTTGAAGATGCTAAGATGGAATTGTCCGTAGTGCTAGTTTTAAAAGATCTAAAAAAGGGCAAGTTTTTCTATATATTCACAACTATCACAAGGTGTAGTATTAGTTATTACCTAGCCCAAAATTGGGAGGCACAACTTTATCATCCCATTGCATTCGCAAGCTAGAAGTTGGGGATTTCAAAATTTCATTATAGCTATTTGGAGAAGGTTTACTTGGCTATGATACTTGCCACCAAGAAGTTTAGACATTATATTCTTTACAAGAAGGTGGTGTTCTTCACCAAGGCAGAAGGATTACGCTTATTACTGAATAAGCTTTAACCCCCTAATCGCCTAGCCAAATGGTTGATTTCTTTGCATGAGTTCAACTATGAGATTAGGAGTAAGCCACCAAAGCTACATGGTATTTTTAAGTCTCTAGTAGATTTTGGTGAGCCTAAGGAAGAGTGGTCTGATATTAGTGATTATGAGGATTTATGTAAAATTAATACAATCTATATTCCATCATGGTATGCATCTATCACGCATTATCTATCAATGGGCAACCTAATAAAAACTCTTTCTAAATCTGAGAAGATGAAGATTAAGTAGCAAGCACTTCACTTTTCAATAATAGTAGGTGTTTTATATAGGAAAGATATGGATGAGATTTATCATCGTTCTATGTTTTGCCTAATGAGGTATCCTTTATTCTAGAAGAGTCTCATGATTCAATATGTGGAGGTAATTTTGCTAGATGGATTATTGCCCAAAAAGCTTTAAGTGTTGGTTATTGGTGGCCAACAATTTTCCAAGATGCTTTTGCATATGTTAAGCATTGTGATGTTGTCTGCTACAGACATGATGCTAGGGAAAATCGTAAGTGGTCACTTAATCCTATTCTTGTGACTTTGTTCTTTGAGAAGTGGAGCATTGATTTTGTTGGACGACTTGTGCATCCTTCATTTATTAAGTGGTATATCATTGTGGCAACAGTCTACTTTAAAAAATGGTTTGAAGCTAGAGCTACGATAAGGGACAATGCCAAGGAAACTGCTAGTTTTATTATGAAACAAATTGTCTGCTGTTTTGATCCACCTAAGGAACTTGTGTTTGATCGTAGGATACACTTTTTGAATATAGTTATAGAAGCCTTGACTAAATCTTTGAAAATTAAACATAATAAAACCACCCCATACACTACAAGATATAGACCTTATACCGACGTTTAAAGCGACGAAAATATAAACAACAAAATTTTCCCCTGTCGTCGCAAAAAGCATCGTTATTGACGATGCCATAGAAACGTCGCTATTGGCGTCGCTATTTGCAACGCATATAGCGACACATATAGCGATACTAATAGCGACGTAACCTGTAAATTTGCGACGCACATAGTGACGCCAATAGCGACGCGAGCAGTAAATTTGCGATGCAAATAGTGATGGTAACAGGGAATTTTTTTTTTTTGTGGCAGGGCAGCAAGCTGCCTTGCCACATATAGCATTGTGTGCTATATGAGAGCCATACAAAATAGTTTTTGCACTATTGTATACAAAGCGCTTGCAAACAAAAAGAATGTATACTGAAATCATAAAACTGATACATGAAATAAATACATGATCGCATAAAAAGCGATTGGTACAATCATGACAGGATATCACTAATACATAGAAAATGTCTACATAGATCAGATGACTAAAAAATAAAGGTGTGTGAGCTCCAAGGATCCAAGGGCGAGCTAAAAATCCTCGTCCCCCGAAAGCTCATCCCGCCGCAAAGGAGCATCGAACGGATTCTGCAGAAAAAGAAACAACACATCAATCCACCATACAATAATGCATTCAAATATCTCATGGTAACTACGGACAAGAAAGATGAGTGACTTACAGGGCCGCCACGTCTATACAATCGGTTGATCAATGCATTGAGACCGTGCCTCTCTGCATATCGAGTCTCAAGGCCTTGCGGCTCGCGATTTGTAATGGAGTGCTGCAAAGAAAACAAAAGCTAACTGTTAGAAACATGATTATCAGTACAAAGAATATTTCAAAAAAACAAACAAGCAAAACAAAAGAGAAACTTACAAAGTCCTCCAAATATGTCCTGTGACTGCCACTCCCAAGATGATGGACCACTTCGGCCTTGAGTTGTGCCCTCGCTGCCTTGCGCTGCTGACTCCAACGTCCTGGAAAATCTGTAGCCTCCTCCCTCAATTGGAGCGAGTCATCTGCATCTAACCACTCGGGCTTTGCAGCCCACTCTTGATTGCCTTGCGTGCGTCGGATCGTCTATGTGACATGTATGCATGCATGCAATCCATCATCTAGCCCGTAGAGAATCTATCTACTGCGGCTGGCACTGGAAACTCCTTGTGCAAGGATGCTACTATGTAGTCCTTGCTCCCCTCTGGTATGTTCTTCCAATGATCCAGGACGTTGTGCCGAAAAGCTTGTTGGTACAACTTTCTCATGCGAGCCATCACCCTTCTCCCCTCATCATTCATGATGATGGCTCCTGACTTACTATGAACCAGATATCCATAACCCCTAGGAGTCTGCCTAAGATGGGTCCTCTCCCATCTCCGTCCACTCTCCTGGGCATATCCAGGAGACCCCTCTACATTCGGTGTACCGACGGGGGTAACCTCTCTCGGAGTGGCACCCCACCAAAAGGGGTGCCACCTGTTGACGGTTGCGCAAAAGCCGGAGTAACTGGAGTAGACGTCCCCACAGGTGTGACAAATCCTGGAGGTGACGCAGCTCCAGCTGAACGACGAGATGGAGACACCACATCCGTGTCTCCACAGCAGCATCCCCCTGATCTCGATGCAGTCCCTCCCTCTGGCCCAAGTCGTGAGCGTCGAGATCGTCTGCTCGAAGCTGAAGCATCTGATCGCGCTGAAGGAGATCTAGCAGAGCGCCCTGACGAAGAACGAGACAGCTCCTGGTCTACCATCTCTCTGAATCTTGCGAGCTGGTCTGGAGACATGCGTGCAAAGATGTCCTGCAACTCCTCATTGCTCATCCCTTGACTCATCCTGAAAATGTCACCTGCACAGATAAAAAATGGTGCTAGAATAATCAATTTAAATTATACAAAGCACTGTAAAATAAATCATTTTTAAAAAATCCCTCTTAAAATGCATATCTTATGTACCTTTATAAGAGATCTAAACAACGAATTGAGTAAGTGGATGCTCCAAGAATGAAGTATCCTATGGTCCCATGTTAATCTCCTGACACAACTCCGCATACACTGGAAGGTCGATAGACATGTCACCACAAAAGAATGAGTCTGCCTCGTTCTCAAAAAATTCTTGGACTCCTGTATTTCCATCATTGTTAGCTGATGCGGGCTCCAAGCTTGCGGCGGCCTCCACCCCTTGTAATATCGATCCCTCTATTTGCATATTATCTTTATCTATGCTCGGAACATCGCTTTGATTATATACTCTCGCACTTCAGGGAGTTGAAGGTATAACATACCACCATCGACGTTGTCAGGCGTTTGGATAGAAGATTACCTGTTCACAAACACGTACAAAGCGAGTTCAAACCATTGTGACATAAACCATGTCGTATTACAATTAGCAAGCAAATGACTCTATGCACTTGTTCACAATGGGCTGGCAACACAAAGGTGTCACGCAAATCCGTCCATTTTTTTTCAGAATCTATTTCGAGAAATCTAGATGGACCTTGTCGAACTGTTGCTCCAGCTCCTCCAAGTACCACTTCGAACCACTGCACATCGAATAGTATCATGGAGGAGCTATGGTAATCCACCGTAATAATACTTTGCAAGTTCCCAAAATACTCCATCTCATCCACAACCGTGTTCGGATCCGTTGCTTGTCGTCAGATCTCTTGCTCGAACCTTGCCATGACACCACAGTCCATTGTGGAGCGCATTTTGTCAATACGCTCCACGCGAAAATGCCGTCCGCGCAACCACGCTGCACTATATATTTTGTATTGTACATTGAAACACTCAAATTAAATGTCGCAGATAAAATTTAGATACGACATATTCTAAACCCCTCATCACCTTTGGACTACATCCCCTCGAGAATTCCCACTCCTCCATTGAGACCTCTGTCCCTTTGCTGGATGCTGCGGTCAAGGCTCCATGCAACCATCGTGTTGACATAAACCGTGGCATCTCCTCCATGCCTTCGGGATATCGAATCGGTCGATGACGTATACTACGTCGGAATTCAGCTCGCGCTTCCTCTCGATCTTGCCTTGCAATCTGGTACTTGGCAAGCCACGTCTCCATGGAGGCATGGTGCAACGTACAAAAGTGATTCACCTTCTCTTCCATTGAGGCATCCATTCTTTTTTCTACCCCATTTCCAACCACCACATCTCTAGTCAGTCTATCATCGTCCTTCAGCGTCCATAGCATTTCATTGTCTGGTTCCACCGTTGGTAGCCATTGTGAGATATGCACTAATGCCTTTGACACCAACCAACCTTCGGCCATGCTACCTTCTGGCCGAGCTTGTTGTCGCACAAAGCCTTTCAGGGTTTTCATGAAGCGCTCTAGGAAGAACATCCATCGCGTATGGACAGGTCCAGCAATCTCCACTTCATCCACAAGATGCACAAGAAGGTGGACTTGTATCGTGAGCATGCTAGTGGGTAGGTATTTCTCAAAGAGACAGACCATCTCTACTGCTCCCCGCCTCGCGGATTCAATAGAGGACGTCTTAATCTCTTTTTGTGAGATCCATTGCACCAAAGTTGACAACTTGTAAATGGCCCCGCGAATTTCTAGAGTAAGGCATCCTGCGATCGTGTGATCGGTAGGACAAACTACCACAAATGAGAAAGCATTATGAATAATGGCCACTTTTCAAATTGCAAAATGTCCACGCTAATCACAATCCATTCTATTCACAAACTTGACACATCTCATGCCAATCATGGGATTTTAGCCCCGACAATTGGTCATCTTTAGAAAATGCAGACCTGAGAGAACGCATCATACCCGTCGGAGTGCGGATAGACTTGATTACTTGCTTCACAATGCGCTCTTCTTTAGTGGACAAAATCCAAGGAGCACGAGGAAGCTGTACTCCACCATCAACACCCGACTGCGGCCAAAGCGCCTCCATCTTACCTACCTCCTTCAAATCCATTTGTGCCCCTATAGTGTCTCTCTTTCCTATGATGTGGTCCCATAGCAAGCTGCCCACATTCTTGAAAATATGCATGGGATCCAAAAAGTGGTTGACCTGTAAGTGGGTCCAATATGGCAACTCGTAGAAAATTGAGAACCGTCGCATTCCATTTGGATGTGATTCCGGGTTTACCATTTTCAACTCGTACCAGCTTGCGGCGTTCATACGTGTTGGAGGTCATCCAAGGAAACCTTCCCTGAGTTCATGATCCTCCGGTAAGAAAGCGGTGTGTCCTTGATATACCCTCTTCTTCATGGTTTGTGACCTTCGGGAGTCTAACTGTGACCCATACAATGGACATGCATGATAACCTGAGGTAACCAGACGTGTAAGGTGAGCCACGACCTAGTGAATACTTGATTGAATGAGATAAAATATAGATATTACCAGCGAGAATGGAGGTCTGCTCACCTGAGCACTCTCCCAATCCCGGAAAGTCATGCATTGTCCACATGAGAATGGCTCGAATGTTGGCTGACCGCCGACCATCGCGCTTGCTCATATCTTGCACAGTGACCCCCTCCTCCCACAAAATCTTAAGCTCATCGACTAATGGACGAAGATACACGTCCATATTTTTTACTTTGTAGCGGCCTGGGACGAGCAAGCTAAGGATGAGATGCCCTTTCTTCGTAGAAAGCCATGGAGGGATATTGTAGTTGACAAGCACTATAGGCCACACACTGTAAGAAGTTGAGCACAGACCGAATGGGTTCACACCATCCTTTCCTTGGCTCTCGTGCAAAGCCTGGGAAGGTAGAGTCAATGTGGCTCCATGCACGCAAATCCGCTGATATTCATTGAACTACATCTGTGGACCTATTCTGCACATGCCACGTTGTCAAGCTTGCCATGCCGGACGTGTGAAACATGTGGTTTATGCGGGGGATGAGCGGAAAGTGTCTGAGAACTTTTTGAGGGATGGTTTGCCCTTGCAAGTCCTGTCGATACCTATGAGCACCACACTTTGGACATGTCTCCATAGTCTCGTATTCATCTTGAAACAATATGCAATCGTTGATACATGCATGGATGTTATTGTAGTCCATGCCAAGCTTCCATAAAACATATCGTGCATCATCACGAGACTCAGGCATGGTATTTGTAGGTGGTAATATATGATATTTAAATAGCCTGAAAAAAATCATAAAATACCTTGAAAAAGCACAAATGTTTGCAATAATAGTATCAAAAAAAAAATCAATGAAGCCTATGTGCAAGGTACCTGAATAACTCGATCACACTTGTATCGCTCCACCCGTATTTTGCTTGCACACTTAAGAGTGCAAGCAATGTCTTCAATCGAGATACTCGGCACCCATCATATAATGGTATGGATGCTTCCTCTCTAAGCGGATCAGATGTCTCGACATCCATGGGAATCAATGCATTGATCATTGCCTCCATCTCAGGCTCCAAGATTGTAGGTAGGTCGGGAAGGTTGTTTGTCTCCTCTGGCATTGAGGTATAGATTGGCCTTGAGAGTGGTGGATTGGCTCCTGCAATCCATCCATCGCACGTCCACGAACTCTTCTCATTGGCCGCAAAGGGTGCACTCCCCCTTGGGACGAGACATCACCCCCCTGGATAGAAAATTTGCCAACAAGACCTAATCTTATTTTGTATGGTTTTCAATTAGCTTGCGAGTACAATGCATGATTAATATTAACTTCAAATTACCATTTTCAGAAAATCCGCAATCGCCTAATCAATGATCTCAGATTGAAACTCGCCAAATTGTCGTACGTGTTCTATAGACAATCGGCGTTTTCATCTAATTGCCAACTTGTATTGAGAGCAAGGACATGGGACATGCTGATTAAGATACACCTCGCGATCTTGAACAATAAGACCTTCTTCGTTTTCCATCTTATCTACATTATAGCAAATGAGGCTCAAATGGATAGCTTTATGGAGATGTATGTCAAGTTGCAAGTTGACCATAAGCTCTTGCATTGTACATAGTAGTTGAGAGATTTATTGATGTTATAGCTTGGCCCTATACCATGCTCAAGGATTTGTTTGTCCCGGTACATAATTATTCGTTATTGTTAAAAAAAAAGCATTGGTTCATAAGGTTCATGAGTTGAAGACTAAATGTTTGGACTTGACTAAAAGATTGGATAATGGCTTAGATGCTAAAAGGAAAAGTGATGAATATGTTACTTCATCATTGCAACAAAAAGATTGGTGACAAGGATGCTATGATTAATGAAGTTCTTCACGAGGTTAATATAGAGTTGAAGGGGATGGAACACAATTCTTCTTTGGGATTTAATGGTGATAAGTCAATTATTGAGGTGTCTTCTTGTACAACCATTATACCTTATATACCTAGATGCGGTCTCTAGGTTATGTACTTTGAGTATCTTAGAGGGGCTCTACTAGGATTACTTATACAACTGCACTAGAGGGCTTTGAGTATAAGTAATCCATTTATGAGCATAATTGAGGATCTCTTAGTCTAATAATAAATCAGTCTCAACAAAAAGCATCTTAGAAATGTGGTTTTTTTGTCCTAGGATCGCATATTAAAATTAATGCCATCTATGAAATTTATCAACTATAGTAATAAAATTTGTTTCAATCAATTCTACTCATAGTCATAAGACCTGAGAGAAAATATCCTATGCTCAATTTAAGGGATTCTTCTTTTATAACAATACTTTTGGGTTCATTTTGATGAAGTACCGTAATGACCATTAGCTAGGGTATTATTTTCTTTTAGTCCTTCCGTTGACTAGTTGGCATGATTTCTAATTTTTTATGCCTATAAAGTTAATATAAAAACAATGAATTATGCATATCACAATTAGATCCCCTACTTGGACATTATGAAGGACATGACCAATTTTAAGCCATCTTAAAGAGTCACCAATGTACGTGGCCCATGGCAAAGCACATTGCATACCATTATCGATAAGTCTATTATCGTGCATCTTAAATCTCCTAATTAGACTTTATAAAGTGTATGACTAATTTTTAGCCCTCTTAAGGAGTTGATGTAATGGTACCCATAAAAAAAGCAAAGTGGATACCATTACCATAATCATGGATATGCTATCGTTCCAATATATGTTATCTTTCTCTTTCTCTCCCTCTCTCTCCCTCTCCCTCCCTCTCCCTCTCTTTCTCTCGCATTTCCTCTCCCTCTCACAATATATCTTAACACTCTCCAAAAGCAAAAGGGAGAGGGAGAGAGAGAATGCACTCTCCCTCCCTCTCTCTCCCTCTCCCTCTCCCTCTCCCTCTCTTCTCTCTCTCTCCCTCTCCCTCTCTTTCTCTCCCTCTCTCATTTCCTCCCTCTCCCTCTCCCTCTCCCTCTCCCTCTCCCTCTCCCTCTCCCTCTCTTCTCTCTCTCTCCCTCTCCCTCTCCCTCTCTTTCTCTCCTTCTCTCTCATTTCCTCTCCTAAACAAGCAAAAAAGAAAGTGATTTAAACCTTTAATAAGCAAAAGGGAGAGGGAGAGAGAGAATGCACTCTCCCTCCCTCTCCCTCTCCCTCTCCCTCTCCCTCTCCCTCTCCCTCTCTTTCTCTTTCTCTCCCTCTCTCATTTCCTCCCCCTCCCTCTCCCTCTCCCTCCCCCTCTCTTTCTCTTTCTCTCCCTCTCTCTCCCTCTCCCTCTCTTTCTCTCTTTCTCTCACATTTCCTCTCCTAAACAAGCAAAAAAGAAAGTGATTTAAACATTAAACAAGCAAAAGGGAGAGGGAGAGAGAGAATGCACTCTCCCTCCCTCTCCCTCTCCCTCTCTTTCTCTTTCTCTCCCTCTCTCATTTCCTCCCCCTCCCCCTCCCTCTCCCTCTCTTTCTCTTTATCTCCCTCTCCCTCTCTTTCTCTCTTTCTCTCACATTTCCTCTTCTAAACAAGCAAAAAAGAAAGTGATTTAAACCTTAAACAAGCAAAAGGGAGAGGGAGAGAGAGAATGCACTCCCCCTCCCTCTCCCTCTCCCTCTCCCTCTCCCTCTCCCTCTCTTTCTCTTTCTCTCCCTCTCCCTCTCTCTCCCTCTCCCTCTCTTTCTCTCTCATTTCCTCTCCTAAACAAGCAAAAGAGAAAGTGATTTAAACCTTAAACAAGCAAAAGAAAGAGAGAGGGAGACTCATCGATGAGATATGGCGAGTGTGGGGCAGCTCCTCTTTGCGATGAAGGCTCCTCCTCTCCTTCGCGAACAACGGCGGCGGTGGCGGCAAGTCTTCTTCCTCTCCTTCTCTCACGACGGTCGCTCTCTCCCTCGCTCTCGCTCTCAAAATACAAAATGTGCAAAAGCGAAATGAAACTACACTCGGTTTCGGCCCGCTTTTTTCCCTGTGGAGTGTCGCTACGCAAATAGCGACGCCAATAGCGACGCAAATAGCGATGCTGCTACCCGTCGTCGCTACTAGATCAAATCCTTGTAGTGATATAATCCCCAAGCAAATGGACAAGTAGAGATTACCCAACAAGCAGCTTGCAGGGATTTTATTTAAGACTATATGTAAGGGTAAGCATGACTGGGACAAGAAACTTCATGTGGCAACATGCCACACCCCATTTAAGTTGGTATGTGGAAAAGAGTGTATCTTACCCTTGGAAATTGAGTTATCTATTGTGAGGTTTGCATTGAATCATTCTTTGAGCAAAGAGGAATCATTGCAAGAAATATTGACCTTGCTAGCACATCTTCATGAGATCCAATTGTAGGTATTCTTACATCAAGAGCTAGGGAAGAACAGGATGAAAGCACTTCATGACCTTCGTGCTAAAAGATATAAATTTGTGAAGGCTCAGTTGATTCTACTTTATGATGCATGTCACGAGTTTTTCCTTGGCAAGTTGGAACCCAAATGGGATGGCCCTTATAAGATCGTTTGTATAGGAAATAATGGCATTATAGCCCTTTTAGCAGTTTTGTGGGGGTAGAGTTTAAAAGTAAAGTAAACTTTAATAAGTTAAAACCCTATTATATGTAGGGATTGACATTGGACTTGGTACCTTTGTAGGTCTTCCAAGATCCAACTTTAACTTGTAGTAGGTGCTAAGGCAATCAAATGCACAGAATCATTCCTTGTCCCTTGAACATCCGTATTTAGAGCAACATTACCACCAATGAGTGATCTGGTGGATTAAGGGTTATTATATTATTGAGTGGCAAGATGGATCCTTTACTTAGGATATTAAGGTTTATTGGCACCATTGTCATAGGGTTCTTACTAGCATCCCTATTCAGTTTAGTGAGGAAGGATGGATTGTATCTATCATACACAATCTCTCTCTTGACTCAATTTTGACTATCATAAGTACTGGGTCCCCAAGAGGAACACCAAGAAAATAGAAAATCTATTGCAAGAAAATCTATCTTGTATCATCAACAAGCATATTCTTCATATTTTAATCAACTACAATAGGAAAAAAAACACCAATATTCTAAAATCTTCACACATCATATAACAATTCTCCCATGGATTTATTACAACAAAACTTCAAGAAATTCTTCATATTTTTCATCAAAAGAATAAGATAACACAAAGGAATGCTCCAGTTTGAATGGAAATCATGAGATAGCATTCATCTTCAATAGTTTCATAGTCTTCATAGTCTCTCTCATAATCTCTCACTCATAGATACATTGTTTTACATCAAAATTGGCTATCTCTTACTCATTCTCTCTCTCCAACATACTCCTTTTCAATGGTACATTGGAGTAATCAATAATAATAATCCATAATCCATTTTTGGTCATGGTTACCCCTCCCAAGAGGTATGTCTGATATGAAAGGTCACCAGAGCCACTACAGTGTCCTTTCATAGCCCAACAATATTACTTTCACTTCAGTCTTCACTTGAGTCTTTAGCAGCTACTTCTTCCACTTCTTTGAGCTATTTTGAACTTGTATTTATATCTTTCAAAGATTAGAAAAATTCCCCAAGCTACACCCTCATCTCACAGAATACTTAAAGAGGCATGCACATAACAAAAATAGAACAGAGACAGAGGCTCTACAGAAGCTCAACACAGGGTTACAAAAGGTCATCAGAAAGCCTTTAGCTCAACTAAAACCATTCAAAAACATCAAGAATCATTCAATAATCTTCCAACCACTCTTAAATCTATCAATCATCATTACAATCTCTCATACAAAAAGAAAAAGAACAAAACAGAAGCTCAATAGAGCCAATGAGGCACTCAACATATCATTTCAACACATCATATCTCCACTGAAAAACATCATAAGATTCTCAAACCTATCCAACCTTATCCAAAATACTCCCAAACACTTCCAAATCGATCATTTATCCTTTAAGTCATGCAAAATCACCCAAAAATCCCACAAAGAATTGTCAAAAACACAATCATATCAACCCTTAACATATCCCTATACTTAATCAAGAAGCGTCCTTATGACCTTAGAAAAATAGAATAAAAGTTCAAAATATAGCTTAGCTTGATCTTCTACAACATCTTTAGGAAACACCATCCAAGCACGACCCCAACTCATAACCTGCATATAATAAATAATTGCAATGAAAGGAAAATACCTTTATTCATTAATACAACTTAGAAACAGATAAGCATGACAAACTTATAAAGGTTATAAGAGGTTTTGCATCTTAAGCTATCCATCTATCATCATCACAACAAATCTCCAAAAGAATAGCTTCTTGAACAAGTTGAAAATCCAACCACCATGACCCCATCACAAAGCAAAATAACCATCACACATATACATTAAACACAAAACAAACATTTGAATGGCACCTCCAAAATAGAGATATAATAATGAATCATAAAAAATGCAGCCATGGGTATCAATGAATATGATTCCTCTTAAAAGATTGACGATTTTGAAAATGATCCATAGATAGAGATTCATCTACAAATTTCTCGGGAAGATTTTGGAAAAACTGTAGGGCAACTCATCCTCTCCACCGATACAAGATACCAACTAGGCAAGCAAAGGGCATGTAAATGCAATATATCCAATTGTTGGAGATCAATATCCACATTCACATTCATATACAACTTTGGGATTGACTTCTCATCATTATGTGAATGTCGGTGCATGTATGCAAGATACCAAACAAAGTGAGTAGTTAATCTCATTGAAGGATCTAAAAGGTGAGAATACTATTGAGCAAACTCGAATCAGCAGCGGGCAATTTATTTGAGGTCTTGTAAGAGAATTTGTTGAACTCCATTCCCGTCATCTAAGGATCTTTTGATCAAAGCCTGTATGACCACTAACCAACAACTGAGGGGGATGAGGGATAAAAGTGCTAGGAGATGGAAGAGGAACAAGGTAAGAGAGGATGAAGGCATGGGTAAGAAAAATAATAAAATGACGAATGAGCTAAATAGGGATTAGTTGAGAATTTAGGGAAATCAGTTAAATAGGGTGTTAACAAGTATGTTAGAAAAGTGGACAGAATGGCTATGGATGGGGAAGGACAAGAAGGAGAAGGGAAAAAAACACAATCCTCCATAAAATAACGAGTGAAAATGGTTAGCAACTAGCTCTAGATCAGTGTTAAGTTATGCTTGGCCTATCCCTTGTGGATCTTCATGCCTTGATGTTGTCAAGGGGTAGGGTGAAAACTATGTTTGTGTTTTGTTGTGTGTGCTTCTTTGAAGTAGCTTGATGCTCTTTATGGTTTATGTATGTGTAGATGAGTTCATTGGTTTGACAGGCTAAGTCTCCCTATCCCATGGTTCCCAATGAGAACTGATTTTTGGAGCCAATTTAGAGCACCAAAGTCGCCCAAGAGGAGTAAAAGAGTAAAATTTCATGGAAAATGAATCAAGATTGGATCAAGAAGCTAGATTTTTTAAAGGTGCATTTCGACATCACAAGTTTTCGATCATTGATCGAAGGTCGTTTGATCCCCCATTTAATGGTCGCAAGATATGGTAATGTCTGGCTATTGGATCCATGAGCAAAAAAGTATGTGATGGAGGCAAATTTGATAGATTTTGATGCCACAAAGCCATCCATCTAGTCAGATTGTGAGTCTGAGGTAATTTTCCCCTTTGTCTAGGGCCAAAACCACTTGTAGACAAGTGTTAACATGCCAAAATGAACTAGATATTTTAGTAATTAGTGCTAATGACCATCTAAAAGATCTTAAATCTCATTTTTTCATGAGACAAGGGGGCATAAAATTTTTTGCACCCCCTCAAATCCATTGATTTTGGATTCTTGCAACTCTTCGAGAGATGGGGAATGCTCTTGGGGATGGGATCCATAATTTCTTCGCTCCATATCACCTGTAATCATACGAGAAATGATGAAATGAATAAAAAGTTGCAGGTTTAGTATTTCTCTCTCCATCTTCTCTCTCCTCTCTGCAACTTGTTCTCATGGCTTATTCTATGTGAGAGGGGGGTGGGCTGCAACGATAGATCTTGGATATGTGATGATGCTCAAGTACTATGGAGCACATATCAAAGGTTGAGGAGGGGTCAACAGCCATGAAAGAGCATTAGTGGCTTTGTGTTCTCTAGAAATGCATAGAGATGTATGCGATTCATAATGTGAGTACTCGTTATTACTGTTTCATGACGATTTTTTTGTACATATTATGGAAAATGGTTTCAAATGATTGGATTTGATTTCTATTTCTTTAAAAATCAGAGTTGTCAATTGGTTCTTGTTGTTCGTATAATAAAAATGAAAATCTAGAAAATCCATAATGCGAGAATTGTGAAATTTTAGAAAAATTGAGGATTTTATGAGTTTTCATGGTTCTTATAATGTTCATATGGGTTCATGTGGAGTACAATGTTGGTTCTTGGTTTATGCAAGTTCTACATGTTTGCAAATAAAAAAAATAATAAGATAAATCAAGAAAAAATAAAAAAATAAATCTTACACATTAAAAAAGTATAAAAAAGTATAAATATGTCCATGAATATATGGTGGGGCTAGGACATGAGGTTTTGCCTCATCTTATCTCCATTATTTATGTTATAGTGCATATTTATTTCTTTTCACATAAGAAAAAACATAAAAAATACTATTTACATCTACGAACAAATGCAAAATCATAAACGGTAGGGGGAAGGGTTATGGAAAGTTGAATATCACAGGAATATAATTTTATGCATATCTTAACGTATAGGATGCAATTATTTTAAGTCTTTAAAGGAAGGGCAATAGCATTAATTATTTCGATTCTACCTTAGCAATGACATAATACACCAGAGTGAAATCATAAAATAATTGTTTGTGCATATCCACACTATTTGATCAATAAGTTTACTTTTTTGTGCACTTTATGGCATTTTCTTTGCATCGGCATTTTCATATGTGGTATTACAAGAATAATCTCCTAGATGCATAGCACTTGTTTTCAAACGATTGACCCACGTTGAGTATGAGATTCCCTAAGCCCTAGGTTTAGATGATTGCTTCATTTGGGGTTTGATTTGGTAAGGATTGAATTATCTCTTGGAATGTTTTATCAAAAGAGAGGACTATGTTATGTATGTGCTTTATGTTGAAATAGTGCATCCTAGGGCTAATCCCTAGGATGTAGGAGAGTCATAGTAGGGCCAACAATAAGTTGGGGGTGATCCCTTTGTTTGTGCTATGAGATGCTAGACACTGTTATGTTTGGATACTTCTTTTTCTTGGCGTCAAGAAGGGCAACACGTTGGACTACGATCTAGAGATGTTACCTACAAATGTATTCTTTGGTTAAATAAGTTAATAATGTCTATATGCTCCTAGCCACACAAGGTTGTGGGGTTGCTTAGGTGAGTTTAAGAGGCCCAACTAGAGGCCTAGAGCTAGTGTCGTGCCCATTTTTGGTCCCAACACTCTTGGATATTAAAGAAAGGCACCTATGGATGTTTTGTGCATCAACTTAAGTCTTGCCATTATATGTCCAATGCTAGAGTAAAGCATGCTATTCTCACATAATGGTAGCTATGGTGACCCCCTCTAAATATAAGAGGGAGAGAGAAATGGAGACACATGTACACATAGAGAACTTGTTGTGCAATATCCCCATTAAATCCTCATTTTCCCAATGAACTACCACATCATTGCTCTCATTAACTCCATCAACCATATATGGATAAATCAACAATAAATGGTCATTTCAATTCAAGTAATATCTCAAACATATCATGACCAAAGGTACTAAGGCAAGTTTCCCATTAACTACACAACTTTGTCATACAAGACTACTCCTTGACATGTCACACAAAAGAAATTAAGACCTTGTTCAGGTCGGACGACACATGCAAGCATGACTACCATATCACCAATCACATTTTGTTGATAATGATTCAAATTTAAAGAGAATGTATCTTGCTAGCATGAAACCGCATGCTATCTTGTTTAAAAGGCCTATATAGTCCACTCGAACTAGTGTACACCAAGCCTAAGACCATAAGACAACCAAAACATCACACACCAAGAAAATATCATGAGTTTAGGGTCCTAATGCATGTGGCAACTATACATGCATACATGTGTGTTGTTGCACGTAGTGTAAATATAGGATGATAAATGATATTGCTCTACTATAACAAATTTGGATACATTTAGTACTTTCAAATATGGTATTTATTAGATAGTTTTTGATGGTGAGAAGCATACGTAAGTATGATTTAAGTCCTAAAGAATAGCCTTATCAAGTTTGGTGGCAAACTGAGCAAGTATGTGGGAGATGCACACTTTGAAAACTTAATGGCTATAGTGGACTGCATGTGGAGAAATTGTATTATAGGATGTGTAGAGTTTTTTTGAGGCAATAGATTTGAGAAATTTCCTCGATGTCTTTTGGGAAGTTCTAGTTTGGAACATTTGCTAAATGTTTCCTTTAGAAATCTTGGCAATTTGATTATGGATCATAGGGTTTTTAATTGGTACCAAAGCCTTGATCTTTGGTCCCTTTTCCTTTCCCTTTCTTCATATTGAGTCACATTTTCTAGTTAAAAATCGTAGTTCAAATAAGTAAAACATGTACAAGAGTTGTCATGGAGTACTAAGATTTTCCAATGTGGATGTCAATGTTTCTTGAAGACTTTACAATAGGATTGGACTAAATTGGAGGACAGCAGGACATTTTCATTCTATTTGATACATTAGGAGCTTGAGGGACTAAGGTAGAATATATTTTGTTTTGCTTTGTCACCCATTAGTCTTATACTATCTAGACTCAGTCCAATAAAGCTAAGATTGTGAATTATCTTTGTAAATGTCAACAAGGGTCACATTTTCAATAAGAAAATCAAAACCAAGATGAAGCATAGTGTAGCAATGTGACACAATAACAGAGTCTATATTAGGGATGTTCAGATATCATTGGCTACTAGGAACCTTTCTTACGCAAACAACTTCATCTGCAAGATGAACACGCAAAGCCTATCAATCAATAGTTGAGTGCATCGGCACACAAGGGATGCCCATTTCATGTGTAGTTCTGATTATGTGAATTGCAATTTCCCCTCAATTTGCAATGAGTATTTTTTGATAGTTGTAGGTGGCCCCCAATGCTCCTCCTTTTTGATGCAAGGATAACTTTGATCCATAAGCATTTATTTCTCCATGGGACAATGCCTCATGTCATAAACTAGACTAGAACTTGTTGCATATTGCCTATACTAGGCTTTCACAGCATGGATACAACAATGAAGGTAAAAACTTAAAAAACTTTAGAAGTTCTTAGGATAAGAACAAAAACTTGATATTGAGAGGGAGATTTGAATGAAGTTGTTGCTAAAATAATTGTTCAAGAAGATCGATAGGGACAATGATAATATGTTAAGTTTGTCAAAAGTGGATGCACTATGGAAGCATAAACAAATGCTGAAATAATCTATTGAATACAAGATAAAAGAGGAAAATACAAAAAAACATTGCAAAACTCAAAAGAATGCTCAAGAAATGGAATCCATATAGCAAACACAAGATAGTTGTATACAACAGTGAGTCACTGGCTACGTGGGCACCGGCACCAACTCCCTCTCTCTAACTGAACCTTAGGTGATAAATAAATGAGACTAGGGAGGTAGCCTAGAATATATGGGCCAAAATAATGCCATAAATGGCAACATGTTAGAAGGCATTTTATGCTAGTCAACCGATAATAAGTGCCAAAATAAGCATCATACTAACCACAAATTTTTTCTAAATACCTTAGTAATGCCCAGCATAGCCCAGCAAACTCCCTCATGAGTTGACTAGATTGCTAATATCCTCTCTCAGATAATGGGTGATCTGATATAATACAATGATACAATGATAATGATAATGATCCATCATATTACATACAACAAAGACCACTAGAATAAGACCATGGATGCTCAAGTAATAGGTGATAAAGCCACCATCAAGGTGTTTGGAAGAGAACCTAAGTGTTGATGTCAATCATGCTAAAATTTGAAATAGAGAAGAATCATAGCATCTCTCTATGTTTGTCATCAATGCCTTGTAGTAGCATACAAGACTGCCTAGTCAAAAATGCCTCTAAACAAATGTGAACATGGATTCCATAACTTTAGCCAATACTTCCAAATTTTCCCCTCCTATGAGCTTAGATCAAGAGCCAATCCTACATTCTATCAAGTAATAGACCATCATGAACCTAGAAGCCAATCTAAGCTCTAGGATTTCAAACCTGGCAGACATCGATTGATGTGTCAAGGAAGTCCCTCTCTAGAAACTATACACTTGTATACCTATATAGACAAGGCTCACTGATCCCACCTCACTACCCTCTCACACTCCCTCTCTAGAATTGGAGAGATGTGAGGGATGACCACATCGCCTACACTAGAAAGCAGAAGGAGCAGCTGCCAAGCCCTTTTCTCATCTAAAGAAGACAATCGGGCTAGTAGATCCAAATTAGAGTCAAAGGAGATGGATGTCACACTAAGGATTCTGTACTGTGTTGCTTCTTCTTCTCCTTCTCCTCAAAGCCACTAACTATTTGCAATCCTTACATAAATGTCCCTTCTTACCATAATGATAACATTGGGCCTTCAACTTATTCTTCTTGTCACCTCTATCTCAAGCTACAAAGGCCTTACTAGAGCCACCAAATTGGCATTGAAGTTGCCCTTATAATTGCAAACAGTGCCTCATGCTCAAGTAGCATGGAGGACATATAGGTAAAGCTCATAGGTTTCAATGTTTTGGACCACAAAGCATTGGCCACTCCATGAAACTTTAGATGACCTTTTAGAGAAAACTCCCAACAAGATGAGCCTTTGCAATGGCAGATTGCATGTATCAAAGGTGGTCATGTACTTATGTACTATGATGCAAGAATGACTTAATAGTATCCTTTGACTCAAACTTCATATGCTGGAGCTGTCCATAAAGAGTAATGGCACATATAGGTGAATGAGCCACATACAATATATGAAGGTGATCACAAATACACAATTCACTAAACAAAGTTCACACATAATGTGTCAAGAATCGTGTGGTGGGGGGACTTGCTCAAGATGTTGCGCCAAACACACACAGAATGCACAAGGAGAAGCTCACTCAAGAGACAAGAAGAGAGATGGAGGCCAAAACGTTTTCTTGCTGGTTTCTTCTTCTTCTTCCACACACTTTACAATGTACACAAAGTATAGATAAGAAACATAGAGGAAAGTGGCCTACTAAGTCAAACAATGCATAACCGACTACACTAGTTGACTGGCGCTATAACTATGCTAGCTGTAAATAGGTGTAACAACCTGAATATAATAAGTAATAAGTCAGTGTCCATGTGAGAGTCATAATGACCACCGACGTGCTAAGTGTAGACGTGTGGACCCATCTAACCAGGCGGTCCATCATTAATGTTCGCATGTGTTGAGCTTGTCATCTCAACATAATGTACACTAGCTAATCACAAAAACACAATGCTGGAATCACTAAAATCTACAGAAAACTAGCCAAAAGTTATCACCCAATACCACCAACAATAGACGTTGAAAACACAAGTATGTTGAGAAAAAGATAGCAATCCTAATAGTTTAAGAGCCACCTTGGGCTAGCATGGGCGAAGTAGATTTAAATTATAGTTGTAAAAGTATAAACCACAGGATGGCAATGCATTAAAAGTAGTAAAGGAATATTAAATGTAGAAAATGCTTGATCAACAAAGAGTAGAGGAGCACTTGTAAGCAATAGAACATAGCAATAGGAGCGTAGATCCTAAAATTTGATACCATGTCAGAAGTGGATACAACAATGGAAGCATAAGCAAATGCTAAAATAAACTAGTGAACCCAATACAGAAAAGAGAAACATAGAAGAAAAATTCAAAGAAGATAACTTAGAAGAATTATCGGGAAATGGAATCCATATACCAAACACAAGATAATCATGTACAAACAGCTAGTCATTGGGGTTGCACGGGCGCACTAGCACCAACTCCGTCTCTGCAACAAAACCTCAGGTGATGAATGAATGAGATGGAGGGAGCTCAAAATATAGGCCAAAAAAATGCCATAAATAGTAGTAGATTGGCCAACATTTAATGCTAGTCAACGAGTAATAAATGTCAGAATGAGCATTGTACTAACCACATAAACTTTCCCAGATAGCTTAATAATGCCTAATGAGCTAACTAGACTACTAAAAAGGTCATGGTGAACTTCAAGGCATGCTTGTTGTGACCTTGAATTCAAGTAATCCAAATGAGGATCTCATTGATTTTATCGTGCAAGAGTTTGATGTAGATGCAAGTTAGAAGATCACAAAACAAGATTTTATTGAAGGATGATGAAATGATGCTTAGAATTGAAGCTACAACCTCAACATTCTTTAAAGCATCACAAAGAACAAGCTGAAATAACCCTTCTTGGACCTAACTAGAAGGATTTGGAAATCCCAAATGAATAGACCATTCCACTATACTTATGTAGTAGCACCTAGATGAGCCTTTTCCTTGACATATATTCACTACTATTGGTTGATTTTTTTGGGATAGAAAAATTCATTCAAAGGTTGCCCACAAGCAAGAATAATTGCTAATAAGCCAAAATTTGATGTGCCAAGAATGAAGATGGAAATCATGAAGCTCAAGTACAATGAATAGCACACCTAGCAGCATCACTGTAGCCCTTGAATATTGTGAATAAATGTGGATCTAGTACCAATCATCATCCTTTAGATTTTTCAAATATCTCATAGCCAAGACTCCACCTTGAAATAGTGTAGCCCCAAGCAAAAAACTTAATGATTCCATGGACCACCAATATAGGTCTTAACTCTTGTTACAAATGTATTGCAAAAAGGAGTGTATGCATGGCAATTGCAAGGTTATACAGTGAATTGCACACAATTGCAAGGCATGTACAATTGTCATAAGATGCTTGAAATGGTATCTATGTCATGCACAAGGTCCTATGGTGATTTGAGCCCATAAAGAAGTCAATAGTGGATTTTTGATCCAAGACAAGGCAGTAGACAACTGGGTATAGGAGATTCTAGATAGTCATAGAAAACTGATATAAAATTTTTCTATATTATTTTTGCAAGGGGGATGTATAGCTCATTGCAAAGAGTGCATCCTTCCCTTCAATTTGAATCAAAAAGTTTCTTAATCAAAGTTACGGGATGAAATTTATTGTCGTTTTAGTGTTGGGAGGTCCTGTGGACTGCATTAAAAATGATAGGCATAGAGGAAAAGCAAAGGCCCAAGAGGAGATTTAGAGTGAAATAAGAGATTATCAATCATCTTTGAATGATTTTGAATGCATGTTCCTATTTGTGAGTTGATCAACTTTCCATTGATTTCTCGAGACCCATACTACCTTGAGTAGAATCAATGGGTCTATGATGTTCCTACATTCTAAACACCCACTACAATCAGGTTCTAATGGCCTGCTAAATTGAAATTTCAATACACTATTTTGCTGCATACATGTGACATCCATCATATTTTCTTCTGTGGGATGAATGCCAAACTATTCTCTACCATCTCTCCAATATGTAGAGACATGGTAGAATTACTTTGTTTCTAGTGAAGGCCAAGAGCTCTGCTTTCTCTTCTTTTTTTCTATTCCCTTTGTCATATCTCCCTATCTCTGACAACATTGTATTGAAGGCCTATTCAAAGGGATCTACCTTTTTTGTCTTATAAATATTTCTTTGTAATTCACCCTCTATGTCTTTTGGTAGGTTCTTATCTCCCTACTGTGGCCGAGGAGCCACAGAGGGACATGAATATTGTGCATTAAGAAGTTTCACAAAAAGTAAATGTAATCTCTATTCATGTTTTTCTATAAGTTGTTTGAACCATTTATCAGAAGTAGAATGTTTATTTGAATTTTTTGTTAGGATTGTAATCTTTATTTCCTCGCTCTAAATACTTATTCTTTCTCATATTATTTCACATAATATTTTTTTCCCTACCATTGAACTTTTTTTATATCTTATTTTTCAATTTCTTTTAGAAAAGAAAGTATTGTACTCTCTCAAGCTCTTTTTAAACATTTAGTTGTTTGATTAAAAATATATTTAAGTTAGTCTATTTGATTTTAAGCATGTATAGAAAAATTATTATGCATGAAGTACTTTTATGTGATATATTGCAAACTCTCGTATGACCAAATGTGAATACGAAGTGGTCTTTCAATTTCATTGTTTTATGAAATTTTATTATTATTTATTTTTAATTTCTTGAGTCAAAAGTTGTGTTGTATTTAGTAATAGTAGAAAAAATAATATTTTAAAAAATCAAGCTTATTTAAATTTTACTTATTTTGGGGGATAATTTTTGGATTGTAAAGTGTATTAACTTATTTAAATAGCATTTCAATTTTCATAACCACTTTTAATTTTTTGTGTTTTCTTTAATCTCATTTAATTATTATTGTGCATCACCTTTCCATAAATGAGAATTCAAGAGGCATTATGCATTGTGGGTATGGATGACATTATCCATAGAAATGTGGCTGGAGAAATTGACAGGTTACTAAATGATGGATTTACTAATGGAAATAGTCCATTATAAGTAGAAATTCTATATTTTGGGCATTTCTAGTGCTATTATGTTAGACAAAAGAATGACGGATACTTTATATCCCATTCCCACACTAGAGAGACACCAAATGACTAGAGTAAATAGGAGTTCAAAGATTTGGCATGTTTTATTACTTTACGCCAGTTCCATCCAAACTCCACTAATTGGTCTACCAATGTTAGAGCTAATCGTGTCATGCCCTTAGGTAATACTTACTTTCTTCATAAATGTTTTATTGTATGAAATTGATAAATTTAATACTATTTTCTCTAAAGTTCTATCTCTTTTTTCGGTGTTGCAACACAATCTTTGAGACGACATGTTGTTGCTTTGCTATTGCATGTTCCCCATGCTACATCCACTTTCAATGACACTACTAAGAAGGGAAACCTTTCTTTTCAACAAATGGTTTAAGATATTACATACTTTCTTTTTCATTTAGCTTCTTTATGGTTGGGATACTACAATGACATTTCAAATTCACTTTTCCTTCAATCATCTTTTCATATTCATATGGTTGAGATAAACAATGTTACTGATTTCTTTCTTTTGTATGGTAAAATCAATAAATCGCAAGAGTAGTTGAATCATTGTGCGGTACAAGTGTATTTTTGAAAATCAAGTTATTGTTTGAATAATTGACATGAATGTGCAATAAATTAACTATTAATACTACTAGTGCCTCATAATGGTTTTGGGGTCTCTCATGGTTTGTTTTTTTGTGACTCAATTGCCCATGAATCATATAAATTACCACATATTAGGGCATACATAAGGTCATGAAATGTGTTAAGTAATAATAACAATGGTGCTTTAAAGTTTGGTGTGAAGCACCGAAAGAAAGCTAGCATGTAGTGTCACGAGGGACTAGGCATCGAGCACATAGTGACTATTATTCTAAATTCTCTAGAGTTCATTTCAAGTGTAATATATTAGCAACCCTTTTCTTCTTGAAGGGATTTGAAAAGCACATACTATAATTCTAAATTCTCTACGCTTCGTTTCAAGTGCAATATATTATTAGCTCTTCTCTACAAGGGTAAGCACATGACGAATATTCTAGATTTTTTGCCCTTGACTTCAAGGATAATATGTTGTCAACCGTCCTCGAGATTAAGGGTAAGATCCTCTTTGAAGGGTGTTAATGAACCTTCATATATTACGCCTGAAACAATGCGCCAAGCGGTGTGTCCAATGCACCCCACATATTTTCGTTCAGAAGTCTGGACTCTGGAGTGTTCCTGACTGGTTATTTCTCCTTGAGGTAAGGGTACTGAGGTAGAGGACGTGGAGAAATGGGCTCCGCACTGCATCGCCTGCTGGATGCTTGTGTTTTGTTGTTGCTTAAACTGGTAAACGCGCGCCGCTCTACTAGGCTCGACGTTCTGTAAATTCTCTTCTGGGGCTGTATTAATGGTAATCCCCACATGTCTGGTTCGAGCCCTTGATATGGCAAACCATGTAACGCTGTTTTTCGATGTGGTGTGTGGATATGTGGGCGACTGGATAACGTATTTCATCGCTAGGAGCTGGAAGCTGACAGTAAATCGTAGACGAGGTATGTACATAGCGAGAGAGAGAGAGAGAGAGAGAGAGCGTGACACAGTGCGTGTGTGTGCGTGCGTGCGCACGCGCGCCTTCTCGTAGCAACCTGCAGTATTTGTGTTAACATCGTTACATTGGATGCAGCTGAGGATGGGTTAAGCGGACTCAAAGTGATAATTTGCGGGTTCTCGCGATCCGGAACCACGTCGCTGGCGACTGCGATGAGCATATTAGGATTCCCATGCCTCCATGGTCGTGATCTACTGGACCCACGGCTATGCAAGCAGTTCATGAAAGCAGAGAGTTCCGGTTATACGTCCAATACCGTTACACATCCAGTCATTCGTATAATCAGTTTGGCACTAATAAGACGTCAGCTACTATTGTATCTATAACTGTCTGTTGATGAATTCAGGAAAAGCCGGTGATTGGGGGTGGGTGTTGCAGGGGTACGCGGCCATAGCCGATTACCCTGCCACCTGCTCATACAAGCGACTGATGGAACTGTACCCGGACGCGAAGCTGATTCTGAACGTGCGCGACCCCGAGAGGTGGTACAAGAGCTTCGCACAGACCATACTGGCCAGGCTGCGGTCTCGCGACGCGATCTCCATGATCCGGCGCCGCACGTGCATGCACAGGTGCGTGCGGAAGATCTTCACGCAGCGGCTCGTGGAGGAAATGGCGCGGGACCTGGATGGGATGAGCGAGGAGCAGTGCAAGGAAGCGGCCATCGCCGCCTATCGCCGCCACACGCAGGAGGTGAAGGCGCACGTGCCGCCGGACAAGCTCCTAGTGTTGGAGGTGGACCGCAACCCCGGATGGATCCCTCTGTGTGACTTCCTGGGGGTGCCACTCCCAACAAGCCATATTCCCTTCCCTCGGACTAACGACTCCCAGCACTTTCACAAAACCCAGTCTTTCGCCGTCTCTGTCTTTGCCGTGGTGCTCGCTGTCTATGTTGCTCTGCTCTCCTTGCTTGTGGCCTTCCTCTTAAATCACTACCACGGACCGATTCCATGGTGGTGATGAGAGCACTGCCGTCGACAACAATATCCACCAGCTCCCGATCACCAGCTGCGGGACAATGGACCTTAGAGTAATGCATCAAACACCGTTTAATCGCTCTGTTCCATCTTCTTCCTCTCTTCATGTTTGCAGAATCGAATTTCCTAAATATGACGGAGTCGTGATCTTCTTCCCCATTCTTCTTTTTGAGCCTCAATCTTGCTCGATCTTGGCTTTGTTCTGTTTTGCATGCGAAGGAAAGCAGAATAATATGGATCCTCAGTCTGAAGCTCAAGCACAGCTTTGTTTCTGTTATTCCCTATAATACTCCATAAGCATATGCGTCTGATCCAGTTCCATATAATGAGGGTAGACCATCGATCTCTGATCCTAGGATTAATTTTTTTCCACATAATGCTTGTCGAATGGAAGGGTTTGATTATAACCTACAATACAATAAGAGAATTTTTGTTAGCTATACAATTTGAAGACACTTGGGGTATCGTTTCCATTTTTTATAAAACATCTAAAGCAAGTCCCATTCCTATCCCTAACTCGAAGGCTCTTCTTCAAGGTGAGTGACCCGATATGTGGATGTGAGTTGGTCAATCGTCGTCCAGCTTTTATCTTTGCAGTCCCATATATATTTCCATTGGCTCCTTTTTTAAGAGTTTATATACATTTGATAGATTTTCTTTTTCTATGAAATATGTTGTGCCAAATCAAGTTGTTTGCACTCCATGGGTGTATAGAATCCTTGATGGGTGAGATTCTAATGAAGTCTCTCTATGGTTCCCAAGCTTGCCTTATACTCTTGGATAGAGGGGAACAATCTTTTTAATGATGGACTTTGTTTGGCTAAAGGCTATCATCATGGCGTCATGGGCTTTCCAACTTGGTAGGCTCTTAGCCTTATACAACGTTTATAATTATGGTGTAGTTGAATTACCAATTTTCCATTTAATGGAAGAAGCTTCTAGCAATCCGTATAGCAGCTACTAGCTCAGTCCTCCTTACTTTTAAAGGGTGCAGTCTTTCTAGGCAACTTTCGACATTTTAACCTTCTCCCTATCTCAAAAATACAAGAAGTAGGCTTGCAAGACAATTCGAGATCTTTTATCCTAGCTCTAGATGGTTTCTTGAAGGATAGGAACCTATAAGTGGATTGTGCAAGCAATAATCACATGTTTCGGCACTACAACTCTTTCTACAAAAGTAAATTCTAAGTCTCTAAGAATTTCTAGTTTCTTCTTGACTTTTGGCATTACTCTATGGCCACCTTTGTTTCAATCTTACTCCAACAACCATTGGAATACCTAAGAGTATGAATGCTTTCCCCTCCTCTATTATTTGAAATCCTTCATCCACTAACCATTGGGGTGGTGGTTTCAAGAGGCTTTTGAAGCTATTTTGGTTGGTCCAATTATTGAACCTGAAGCTGAACGATTTTTTTTAATATAGTTCCAAAAGGAGGGGATTGAAGCAAGGTCATCATTCACCATTTTGTTTTGTCATGCACAAATCGGTTGATGATCATAATGGAATTGCTGGGTAATTTTAACCCCCTAAGCCTAGCTTAATATTGTGTTATATTAATGATGCTAATGCATCTGCTAAATTTGCCAAAAGGAGTGGGGCAAGGGGAGGTCCTACCTCATTGATCTTATCAGTAGGAAAGGGGTATAGATACTTCCCCATTTTTTTCTACTCCTGCATTGGCATTGCCAAAGAGAGTGTTTACAAAATTAACAAAACTTTTCCGCAGTCCCATGTCCTATAGCAAACGAAAAAGGAACCACCAATCAGGACTCTCATAGACTTTATCAATGTCAATATTTAAAAAGTGAACATTCTGTTTGTTTTTATGTGTATTTTCAATGCCTTCCCATAGTGCTATTTTAGAGTCTAGAATGTAGTTGCGCTTGATGAAGCTTTTTTGCTCCTTCCTTAGGCAGCAATCTAGATGACAGAGAAACCTTCTTGCAATCACTTTAGCATAGATTTTATAAGTTGATGATAAACATGTTATTGGTCTCCAATTAGACATGTTATCTCTTCATCCCTTTCATGACATACTCCAATTACTCCTTGGTTGATATTTATTGGAAAATTACTACTTTGTTGATACATGTTAGTAGTGCCCCAATCCTTAATTACTCTTTCTAGACTTGCATGAGGGTGGTTAATAAGGAAGTATTTAAATTCTTTGTAGACTTCATAATTTGGTAACCTCAGAAGTTTCCTATTGGCTAGAGAGTCTATTGTGTTATTTAGCTCATATTCAGTTAAGTCTTCATTTAGTACATTAGCCATAGATTTGAGAACAATTCTAGGTTGTACTCTTTCTAACTTTTCTCTAGCCATGATTAATTCTTAGTTGTGTTCTTGTATGGGGAGAATATTTCAGTGAAGAGTCTCTTTCAATTTCAAGATTGTTTGAGTTATTGTTTGCTTTGCTACCATCTTTCTTTGTGAGTAGGGGACTACTTCCTTCTCCTTATTCTTCCTAATTGTGTGGAACATCTCCATGGTGGTTTGGTTTACCCTACCTACCCACATTGTTTTTATGTATAGAGATATATTGTTTGCACTTTCTCTTCTAGATGCCTAAGTTTATATTTGACTTCCAAGAGTTCCTCTTATAGTTTTATTCACCCTTTGTTGATTTCCTTTTTTGAATTCAAATTCTAGGGATATAGCATACTTCTTCCTTCTTACCTATAATCTGTGAGTAATAGAGTCTATTTTTTCTTGTTTGACAAGTTTCTAGGTTGTATTGTATGAGAAATTTTCAACATATGCTAAAGCAGTAGTTAACTTTTTCACTTGTAAAAAATTTTGCCTCTTTGTGAAGGGCATTTCCATATGGAAAAAGAGACTACCACTAGGGGAATTAGTAAGTTTTCCTTATCTTGGATCTTTTTCTTAGCACTGCCAACACATGAAAATTTTCCACCACATAAAAAGCCACATGGGAAACCTTTCTTCCTCAAATTACCAAGTGGGAAAACTAAATGCACATTAATTGCCACATGGGACAACTTGCTTCATTGAATTTTCCACTCGCAAAAGGTGTCTATCCAAAGTAATTGTTAGATGTGAATAACAATTAAACATAAGAAAACTAAACATGTATAATAGATATGCGATAATGTTATCCTAGAGAAGACTTAAGTATAAGTTAAATGAAACTCTTGATTAAACTAGGTATAGAAAACTAAACATCATGATGATTAAGAACAAAAAACATCATGGTTGGAAAGTGCACGTACATGTACAAAATATGTGATGATCTCTACTTCCATGATGCTAAGTTAGACATATTCTATATAGGTTCCTAAGTTGAAACTCTACGATATTGACCCTCCACATTATTAAAGATGTTGAAACTCTACTTCCATGATGTTGATTGGTAGACAATGCATATTTTCCAATGTTCATTTTCTTTTGTCATACATATTTTAGAAAGTGGAAAGTTAAGAATATAAAAAATATAGCTATACTTCATTTTTGTGGCACTAAGTTTTCCAAGAAAATGAAAAAAATGACAAATGGAACTTTCATAATTTATTGTCAAGTGATATATAACTAGAAAGAATGATACTAATGCAACCTCTCAACATAACTTATCATCATAAGATATTTCATATCTAGTTGACTTTTTTATCTTGAGAGATTATCTTAATGTAAATAATATCTTAAATTTTAGACTTATAAAAATTTTAAAAATAAAAAATCAATAATAGTACACAAGTTGATAACCATAATCAAGGTAATAAGTACTTAAACATTTATATGAAATCACATTTGTCTCTTATGGTATTCCTTAGATCTTGGACTCCTTCACAACACCTTTCTTTTCTTGTTGTTTTCTCCTTTTGGCAATGGAGGTGCTATCTCATTGATGTTCTTAAACTTCTTTTATGGTAACCCACAAGTTCTTTTGGGTAGAACCCAATTTTAAAAATAAACAGATAATAAAATAAGTAAATTTACCAGACAAATATTGTGATAAGAGACACCTTCCATAAAAATCCCTTTCATTAGATATCTTGCTTGTCAACATCATGCTTTTCTCACCCTTGTCATCATGAATTTGTATGCTAATATCTTAGATAACAATAACCCCAAACGTATTTGAGTTGTCAACCATAATTTACAAAAATCCTCACTTACATGAAAATGATGCTACTAAGCAATCATTCTTTATGCCATGGACTTCATCTTCATTATTTTTTCACCAATATCCTAATCATTCACAATAGTCTATATGAAAATGCAATTAATGCATTATGTCTTGTCAATAAACATTATTTTCTATTCAAACTAGTCATTAAAAATATTCACAATCTATCTCATATAGAATAGTTGACGTGATTGATGTTACCTTAGTTCTAAATTGATGCTTCATCTTCATTATGTTTTGAAATTGGAGCTTCTTGATTGAATTCTCCCATTGGCATTTCATCAACATCATAATGATTCTCAATATCCTACATAAAGATATGTATTATACATTGACTCTATGTACATCAACATCAAAACGTCATATGATTCCACCATGACATTGTTACATGTAGCTGATGGTACCTTGATAGCATTTTCCATAAAATTTACAAAGGAGATATTGCATGAAACATGAATATGCTTCTATAGGCCATCTATTTGAGGTTGATCCTCATCAAAAAATCTTTCAAAGAATAGAAATAATTAGACTATTAAGACTAGAATCCAAAGGAAAATGGCACAAATATATATTTTTACACTATAACATATGAATGCTATATGAACAAAATTTAAGACAAAAATTTATGTGGAATTGTTAAACAATGCCAAGCCTAGACTCCATTAGAATATCCATTAGTATGTGTTTGGTCTCGATACACTAGAGTCTCGTCTGCATTACAATATCCATTAGTATGTGTTTGGTCTCAATACACTAGTGTTTGGTCTCCATTAGAATATCCATTAGTATGTGTTTGGTCTCGATACATAGAACATCAAAATATGCTATGAAATCTATGTTATAAAATTCATTGGTATGTACTAGCACTTATATTGATGAATATTCTGGTGTGTGTAGAAAACAAAACTGAAACATATATTCACGGATGCAAAGAACAAATTTTAGTAAGGATCATGTAGGGGCCAAATCCCTGATGTAGATGTTGAAAAATATTTGAAACTATAATAATTATGTAGAATTTGAAACCTCATTATCTGACTTCTAGGGTTGTAAAAAGTATAGGAAAGATATATTTTATATATTAATTTAAAAATTATCAATGTTGCATCCATCTTGAAGGCACATCAGGGGCTTGCTCTATTGGGAGAGACTACTAGTATATCAAGAGTTTTCCTCATGGAGACCTACATGCAATACATGGAGTGAGAGGATCTATCCTCCCCCGCTATAAGATATAGGCCTTATATCGATGTTAAAAGGGATGAAAATGCAAATAACAAAATTTTCCCCTGCCATCGCAAAAAGTGTCATTATTGGGGATGCCATAGAATAGTCGGTATTAGCATTGTTATCAGCATCGCTATTTGCATCGATATCAGTTGATGCAAATAACGACGCTCTGTGATGCTAATAATGACGCCAATAACGACGCATGCAGGTAAATTTACGACGCTAATAGCGACAGTAAGAAGAAATTTTTTTTTTTGGCTACCCTACTACATATAGTACTGTGTGCTTTATTTGGGCCATACAAAATAGTTTCTGTACTGTGTACAATGCTTGTGTAGACAAAAACAAAGTGTACTTAAATCATAATACTGATACATGAAATAAATACATGATCACATAATGAAAGCGACTGGTCTACACAGATTAGGTGACCAAAAAAGAAGGGTGTGTGAGCTTCAGGGATCCAAGGGCGAGCTATACATCCTTGCCATCCGAAAGCTCGTCTTGTTGCAAAGGAGCATCGAACGGACTCTGCAAAAAAAAGAAACAACTACATATCAGTCCACCATACAATAATGCATTCTACTTAAACATGGTAACTACGGACAAGAAAGATGAGTGACTTAAAGGGCCGTTGCGTCTATACAATCGGTCGATCAATGCAGTGACACCGTGCCTCTCTGCATATTGAGTCTCAAGGCCGGTTGGATCGCGATTTGCAATGGAGTGCTGCAAAGAAAAAAAAATACTAATTGTTAGAAACATGATTGTCAGTACAAAGGATATTGCAAAAAAATAAGCAAGCAAAATAAAAGAAAAACTTACAAAGTCCTCTAGATATGTCTTGTGGCCGCCACTCCCAAGATGATTGACCACTTCGGCCTCTAGTCGTGCCCTCAACCCCCTCGCGTTGCTGACTCCAACATCCTGGAGAATCTGTAGCCTCCTCCCTCAGTCGGCGCCAGTCGTCCGCGTCTTGCTACTCGGGCTTTGCAGCCCCACTCTTGAGTGCCTTGCGTGAGTCCAATCGTCTGTGTGACATATATGCATGCATGTAGTCCATCATCCAGCCCATAGAAAATCTATCTGCTGTGGCTAGAACCGTAAACTCCTCATACAAGGATGCTACTATGTAGTTCTTGCTCCCCTCCGGTATGTTTTTCCAATGATCTAAGATGTTATGCCAAAAAACTTGTTGGCACAACTCTCTCATGCGAGCCATCACCCTCCTCCCCTCATCATTCATGATGATGGCTCTTGACCTATCGTCGACAAGATAGGCATATCCCTCTAGGGTATGCCTAAGATGGGTCCTCTCCCACATGTGTCCATGCTCCTGGGCATATCCAGGAGACCCCTGTACATCCAGTGTACCAACCGGGGTAGTATCTATCGGTGTAGCACCCGTAGGGGTACCACTTGTACGCGAATTACAATCCATTCGTAGTACAAACCTGACATATCTTATGCCAGTCATGGAATTTTAGCCTTGATAATTGGTCGTCTTTAGAAAATGTAGACCTGAGAGAACCCATCATACCCATTAGAGTGCGAATAGACTTGACTATTTGCTTCACAATGCGCTCTTCTTTTATGGACAAAACCTAAGGAGTGCAAGGTAGCTACACACGACCATCAACACTCGACTGCGGCCAAAGCACCTCCATCTTGCCTACCTCCTTCAAATACATTTGTGCCCGTATAGTGTCTCTCTGTTCTATGATGTGGTCCCATAGCAAGCTGCCCACATTCTTGAAAATATGCATGGGATCCAACAAGTGGTTGATCTGTAAGTGGGTCCAATATGGCAACTCGTAGAAAATTGAGAATCGTCGCATTCCGTTTGGATGTGACTCCACATAGATCCTTTTCAGCTTGTACCAGTTTGCGGCATTCATACGTGTTGGAGGTCGTCCAAGAAAACCTTCCCTGAGTTCACGATCCTCTGGCAAGAAAGTAGTGTGTCCTTGATATACCATCTTTTTCATGGTTCCTGACTTTTGAGAGTCTAACTGTGGCCCGCACAATGGACATGCATGACAACTTGAGGTAACCAAACCTGTTCCAACACCTCTATCCAGTGAATACAAATTTTAACGAGATAAAATATGGATATTACCAACAAGAATGGAAGCCAATTTACCTGAGCACTCTCTAAATCCCGAAAAGTCATGCATCATCCACATGAGAATGGCTCAAAAATTGCGGACCGTCGACCATCACGCTTGCTCATATCTTGTACGGTTATCCCCTCCTCCCACAAAATCTTATGCTCATCAACTAATGGACGAAGATACACGTCCATATTTTTGACTTTGTAGCGGTCGAGGATGAGTAAGCTAAGGATGAGATGTCATTTCTTTGTAGAAAGCCATGGAGGGATATTGTAGTTGACAAGGACTATAGGCCACACACTGTAAGAAGCTGAGTGCAGACCGAATGGGTTCAGGCCATCCATTGCAAGACTGAACAGAAGATTCCTTGGCTCTCGAGCAAAGCCTGGCAAGGTAGAGTCAATGTGGCTCCATGCGCGTGAATCTGCTAATATTCGTTGAACTCCATCTGTGGACCTATTCTGCACATGCCACATTGTCAAGATCGCCATGTCGGATGCACGAAACATGTGGTTTATGCAAGGGATAAGAGGACAGTGTCTAAGAACTTTTTGAGGGATGGTTTGCCCTTGCAAGTCATGTCAATACCTATGAGCATCACACTTTGGACATGTCTCCATTATCTCATATTCTCCTCGAAACAGTATGCAATCGTTGATATATACATGGATGCTGTTGTAGTCCATGCGGCCAAGCTTTCGTAAAACATGTCATGCATCATCACGAGACTCAGGCATGGTATTTGCAGGTGGCAATATATGATATTTCAGTAACCTGAAAAAAATCATAAAACATCTTGAAAAAGTACAAATGTCTTTAATGATAGTGCCGAAAAGAAATCAACAAAGCGTACGTACAAGGTACCTGAACAACTCGATCACACTCGCATCACTCCACACGTATTTTGCTTGCACACTTAGTGTCAAGAATTGCATGGTGGGGGGAGTTGCTCAAGATGTTGCGCCGAACACACACAGAATGCACAAGGAGAAGCTCACTCAAGAGACAAGAAGAGAGATGGAGGCCAAAAAGTTTTCTTGCTGGTTTCTTCTTCTTCTTCCACACTCTTTACCATGTACACAAAGTATAGATAAGATACAACATAAAGGAAAGTGGCCTACTAAGTCAAACAATGCATAACCGACTACACTAGTCGACTGGCGCTATAACTATGCCAGCTGTAAATATGTGTAACAACCTGAATATAATAAGTAATGAGTCAGTGGCCATGTGTGAGTCATAATGACCACCAACGTGCTAAGTGTAGACATGTGGACCCATCCAACCAGGCGTTCCATCATCAATGTCCGCATGTATTGAGCTTGTCATCTCAACACCCCCCCTCAAGCTTAACTGGATCTTTGCAACTCCAAGTAAGCTTCGAAACTTTTGAAGCTTCTCTGTACCCAATGCCTTTGTGAAGATGTCAGCTATCTGATCCTGTGTGCTGACATACACCAAGTCAATCTTACCTGCTAGTACCTTCTCTCTCACAAAGTGGTAGTGTACCTCAATATGTTTTGTCCTGGCATGGAACACAGGGTTTCTAGCCAACTGTATACTGCTCATGTTGTCACAATAAATGACAATTGGACCTTCCACCTGCACATCCAAATCAGCCAATAACTTTTGCAGCCATACTACCTCACATGCTGCAATAGCATCACCTCTATACTCAGCCTCTGTACTCGAAAAAGCAACTATAGATTGCTTTTTGCTGCTCCAAGCAACTGCTGCACTACCAAGAGAGAACATGTATCTGCTGGTAGATCTTCTATCAGACATACTACCAGCCCAATCTGCATCTGTGTATCCAAACACCTGTACATCTGCCTCATAGAAAAGTCCATAATGTAATGTGGACTTCACATATCTCAATATGCGTCTGACTGCATCCAAATGTGGCTTTCTAGGTATTTGCATAAACTGACTCACAAGACCAATAGCATAGCTCAAGTCTGGCCTTATAATGGTCATGTAGATCAAACTCCCCACTATCCTCCTGAACATAGTAGGGTATTCTATCTCATCCCCAACATCAGCACTCAACTTTACATTCTACTCCAATGGGATTGAAAGTGGTTTGCATGCTGTCATACCATACTTGGACAACATATCCAAGCCATACTGTCTTTGGGATAGCCATATACCATCATCACATCTGATCACCTCAATGCCAAGGAAGTATCTTAGCTCACCTAAATCCTTCATCTCAAACTTCTTCTTCAAACAATCCTTGATTTCAGCAATCCCAATATCACTATCACGTGTAATAATTAAGTCATCCACATAGATGACTATGATGACCAAACCTGAATCTCCCTTTCTCACATAAAGTGAGTGATCAGCATCAGAAACATAAAATCGAATATTGACAATATACTCTTTGATCTTGTCAGACCATGGTCTAGGTGCTTGCTTGAGCCCATAGAGCGCCTTCTTCAACCTGCACACATACGTGGGATGCTCTAAATCTTCATAACCTGCTGGCTGATCCATATACACTTCTTCCTGCAAATCACCATGCAAGAAGGCATTCTTCACATCCATTTGCTGCAACCTCCAACCTTTGGCTGCTGCCAAAGTAATCACACATCTAACAGTTGCCATCCTAGCAACTGGACTGAAGGTTTCATCATAATCTATGCCATATGTCTGGGCATAGCCTTTTGCAACCAGCCTAGCTTTGTACCTGCTAATAGAACCATCTGCATTGTGCTTAATCTTATAAACCCATTTACATCCAATGGCTTTCTTGCCCTTCGGCAATGATACTAGATCCCAAGTCTTATTGGCCTCTAATGCAGCCATCTCCTCATCCATTGCTGCATCCCAATGAGCATGACCAACAACCTCCCCAAAACATGTGGGCTCAACATCCTCAACTAGTTTCACCATAAAGCATAATGGTGAGCTGCATAACCTTCAAAACCAAATCTTTTAACATGGTATCTGACCCTGCTAGATCTGCGTGTCACTGGATCACTCAATGGAGTCTTTGCATTAACGTGTGGTCTCTGCACACCTGGAGTCCTCACTGAAGGAATGCCAAGCTCATCATCCAAGCTCTTTGAGCCACTGGAATCTCCATCAAGAACTGCATCAATGCCTTCTGACACTTTTTTCTTTCCTTTGTCTTTACCTGTAGTGCTACTAGATGCACCCGAAGATGTAGAGGTACTCCTTAGTCTCCCAGACCAAGGACTACTAGATGATGTCTCTGGTCCACTAGGAGTCCGTGATTCTTGCTTTTCAGCCTGCACATGAGTGTCATGATCATCATCATCATCCAATGCATCACCACTAGATGCATACCAACTGCTCATTTTATCAAAGATGACATCCCTGCTCACTCTGAACTTACATGTGGTAGGGTTATAACAGGGATACCCTTTCTGCTCTAAAGAGTATCCAATAAAGACACACTTTTCAGCCTTTGGATCCAGTTTCTTTCGCAACTCATCTGGCACATGAACATACGCAATGCAACCAAACACTTTCAAGTGTGAAACATCAGGCTTCTTACCTATAAAACATTCTTCGGGGGTCATACCATGAACTGCAGCTGTGGGAGTTCTGTTCATAATATAAACAGTAGTATAAATAGCCTCAGACAAAAAATGCTTAGGCATATTCTTTTCAGCCATCAAGGCACGTGCAACTTCTGCAATATGCATGTTTTTCCTTTTTGTAACCCCATTTTGCTGTGGGGTATACCTGCATGTGAACTGTCTCTTTATCCCATGAGACCTCAGAAAATCACTGAACTCATTTGAGAGGTACTCTTCCCCTCCATCTGACCTCAAGTACTTTACTTTCAAGCCTGTATCTCTTTCAATTGCAGCCTTGAAGGTTCTAAAGTGCTCAAACGCTTCACTCTTTTCCTTCATAAAATATACCCACAGCTTTCTAGAACAATCATCAATGAATGTGACAAAGTATGAACTGCCTCCAAGAGATACATTTTGTGTAGGCCCCCAAATGTCCGTATGTACAACGTCAAGGATATTTCTGCTTACATCTCTGTCATGTGAAAAGGGTTGTCTTTCCTGCTTACCAAACTGACATGCTTCGCATACCTTATGAAATTCTGCAACTTTAAATGTAGGCAATCCTGTAACCAACCCTTTGGACTGCATTAATTTCAGCATTTGTACATTTGCATGTCCAATGCGTTTGTGCCAAATTTCAATGTCTGCAACAACACCTTTTCCTTTGGCATACATAGCAGCATTCATAGTAGGAATTCCAGTATCCAGAGTAAACATACGTCCAACTCTACTTCCCTTTGCTACCAACCTGCACTTGTCATTGGAGTCTTCTACAAAGCAGCCCTTTGCATTAAATCTGACTTGTAGCCCTTGCTCTTCCATTTGACCGACTGACACCAAGTTCTTTGTAATAGATGGCACATGTAATACATCTGAAAGACTCTTTGTCTTACCATCATGCAAGGACAAGGGAACTTTTTCAATGTGTGAAATTGGGTGGCATGAGTCATCACTCGTCTGCACATAACCTGCATTCTGCAAATCCTATATCTCTCCAAACCATTCTGCATGGCTGGTCATATGATTGGATGCACCTGAATCAACATACCAAACATCTTCATGTGTTCCCTTTCCTGTAACAACATTCAGCATATGCTGTATAACAAACAAACGTTCATTTTTGTCTTCATTCTGTCGTGAAGATGATGCATAGTTTCCTTGCTGCAACTTACCACTGCGGATATCATCTTTCTTAGCATAACATTGGGCTGCAATATGACCTGTTTTGCCACAGTAGTGGCACACAATACTAGAGTTGTTAGAACCTCTGTTCTGCCATCCACCTCTTCCTCTAAAGCTCCCCCTACCTCTAAAGTTACCACGACCTCCTGAAACCTGCATATCGCCAAATTGCTGATTCAATCTATTTTGTTGGTTGTCACTACCACGTTCTGTACCACGGCCTCTTGAAGAGAACCTGCCACGTCCCCTTTCTGAACTAGAGTAGAAAGCCTGGACATGTTCACCACTTCTTTCAGATGTCTCACGCTGCGTTGATTTCTTCAGTGATCATTAGAGAGACCAACTCATCGAAATCTGGGAATGCCTTTCTAATATATATGGAAGTTACAAAAGACTTCCAAGCCTTTTCATTGTTAAGTCCACCCAAGGTTGACGACACCAAATCATCATCATCGGGCATTGTATCAATCGTTGCCAATGCATCTGCAATGCTCCTTACCTTCAATGCATACTCATTGATAGACATCTTCCCTTTCTTCAATGTATTCAACTCTTGCTTGAGTTGAATCTTTCGTGCCTTTGTATTTACAGAAAACATACTTTCAAGTATGGTCCAAGCTGCATATGCATTCTCTGCATTTCTAATGTGTCCCAGCATATTATTGTCAATTACTGTAGACAACCAATACATGACCTTCTTGTCTTTTGCATTCCATTCCTTTCATGCCTTTGTCTCTTCCGCAGTTGGAGGATCACTCACCTCTGGCTCCTTTTCTTCACCTGAAACAAACTCGTAGAGGCCTTTTCCAATAAGGAAGTTTGTGACACGAAACTTCCATGATGGGTAGTTGTTCTTGTCGAGCTTCTCAATGATGGGGCTTCCACTGTTCTCTGCCATTATCACAAAATTAATACCAACAGCAAGCAAATCTTCTGCAACCCTCGACCTGTAGTGCACAACAATACACCAGACAGCCTTTTTCACTGTCTACTCAACAATACATGCAATCTGCAATCTGTTTGTACATAAAACTTGTGTTTACTCACTGATAAACACCTTTGAACTTACAGATATGAAATCTGTAACCTGCGCACCCACGTTTGGTCAATACAATCGAAGTCACAGTGTACCCTGAAACTATTGTCTGCAACCTTGCGGCTCTAAACAGGCCCTAAAACGGCCCTCAGATGCCCAAAATAACTGCGGGAAAGCCCTAAAGGACGCATTTGCAGAATACACAGCGCTCTTTGTGCACACCAAATCTCACTGCAATCTGAGATTTTTGCTCTTCCCTGCTTCCGGTGCCTCCACAAGCACTATCCAAGAGAAGGAGTGGAAGAATGGGAGAGATTCTTACCCATGGCTTGCTTGCTCGAACCTTGCTTCTTCTCCTTCACTTCAGCCTTCGAAATCAGCCTCTCTGAGTGGCGCGGCTCTGATACCATGTCAAGAATTGCGTGATGGGGGGAGTTGCTCAAGATGCTGCGCCGAACACACACAAAATGCACAAGGAGAAGCTCACTCAAGAGACAAGAAGAGAGATGGAGGCCAAAACGTTTTCTTGCTAGTTTCTTCTTATTCTTCCACACTCTTTACCATGTACACAAAGTATAGATAAGATACAACATAAAGGAAAGTGACCTACTAAGTTAAACAATGCATAACTGACTACACTAGAGTCAATTGGCGCTATAACTATGCCAGCTGTAAATAGGTGTAACAACCTGAATATAATAAGTAATGAGTCAGTGGCCATGTGTGAGTCATAATGACCACCGACGTGCTAAGTGTAGACGTGTGGACCCATCTAACCAGGCGGTCCATCATCAATGTCCATATGTATTGAGCTTGTCATCTCAACACTTAGGAGTGCAAGTAGTGTCTTCATGCGAGATACTCGGCACCCATCATATAAGGATATGGATGCTTCCTCTCTAAGTGGATCAAAAGTTTTGACATCCATGGGAATCAATGCATTGATCATTGCCTTCATCTCAGGCTCCAAGATTGTAGGTAGGTTGGGAAGGCTGCATGCCTCCTCTTGTATTGACGGTATAGATTGGGTAGTACCTTCCAAGTGGCGGATTGGCTCAGGCATTTCATCCATCGCACGCCCACAAACTCTTCTAATTGGCTGCAAAGGGTGTACTCCTCCTTAAGACGATACATTACCTCCCTGGATAGAAAATTTGGCGGCCACACCCAATCTTCTTATATATGGTATTCAATTAGCTTGTGAGTACAATGCATGATTGATATTAACTTTTCTTATCGTTTGTTGAAAATCCAAGATCGCCTGATCAATGATCTCAGATTGAAACTCGCTGAAGCGTCGTACATGTTTTATAGACAATCGACGTTTTCGTCTCATGCCAACTTGCATTGAGAGCAAGGACATGGGACACGCTAATTAAGATACGCCTCGCGATCTTGAACAATAAGACCTTTATCATTTTCCATTTTGTCTACGTTATGACAAACAATTTGTTTTTGTTATCATTCTTTTTTTATTTCTTAAATTGTTTGAGAAGGGATTTCTTCTCTTGTAACTTAGCAAAAATTAATGTATGTAAAGTCTCCACCCACCCACCCACAGATTAATATACATATGTCAGACTGTTTTCCATCTCGTGGTGTTGCACTAGACCTCACTACCACTCTCTCTTTGTTTTTTATCCATTCATTATCTCCTCTCCTTCCATCTCTCTCTTTTTTCTCTTTTTTTATTACGCTGTATGTTTATTCCCTCTCTCTCGTTCATTTTTCATTTTTCTCTTCCTTCCCCTCTCTCATTTTCTTTAATGATCATGACTACGACTACGATGAAGGCCACGACCACGACTACAACTACGACTATGACCACGACTACGACTAGGACCATAACCAGGACCAGGACCAGGACCACGACTACGACTACGACGACCACGACCACAACCACAACCACCACTACCACTACCACTACCACCACCACCACCACCACCACCACCACCACCACCACTACCACTACCACGACCACGACTACGACCACCATATCTACCACTACCACGACCACGACTACGACCACCATATCTACCACTACCACTACCACGACTACGACCACTATAATAAACAAGAAAAGAAGAAGAAGAAAAAAAAAACGACAACTACTACTATTACTACTACGACAATAAACAAGAAAATAAGAAAAAACTACTACTACTACTACTACAATAACAAAAAACAAGAAAACTAAACAACAATAAACAAGAAGAGAAAAAAATTCATACTACTACTACTACAATGAACAACAACAATTAATTTCCTTATCTCTCTTCCTCTGCCTCTCTCATTTCCTCTCCCTCCCTCACCCTCACCCTCTCTTTCTCTCTTTCCCTATTAGGTTTAATGTTTTTTCTCTCTTTTTCTCTCTCCTCTCCCTCTCTCATTTTTTTCTCTCTCCTCTCCCTCTCTCATTTCCTCTCCCTCCCTCACCCTCACCCTCACCCTCTCTTTCTCTCTTTCCCTATCAGGTTTAATATTTTTTCTCTTTTTCTCTCTCCACTCCCTCTCTCATTTTCTTTTCTCTCTTTCTCTCCCTCTCTCATTTCCTCACCCTCCCTCACCCTCTCTTTCTCTCTTTCCCTATTAGGTTTAATGTTTTCTCTCTTTTTCTCACTCCTCTCCCTCTCTCATTTCTTTTTCTCTCTCCTCTCCCTCTCTCATTTCCTTTTCTCTCTTCCTCACCCTCGCACTCACCCTCTCTTTCTCTCTTTCCCTATTATGTTTAACGTTTTTTTATATTTTTCTCTCTCCTCTCATTCTCTCATTTTTTCTCTCTCCTCTCCCTTTCTCATTTCCTTTTGTGCTCTTCCTCTTTCTCTCTCATTTCTTCTCTTTCCCTCATCCTCTCCCCCTCTTTCTCTCTTTCCCTATTATGTTTAATGTTTTCTCTCTCTTTTTCTCTCTCCTCTCCTTCTCTCATTTTTTCTCTCTCCTCCCCCTCTCTCATTTTCTTTTTCTCTCTTCCTCTCCCTCTGTCACCCTCACCCTCACCCTCTCTTTCTCTCTTTCCCTATTATATTTAATGTTTTTTCTCTCTCCTCTCCCTCTCTCATTTCCTTCTCTCCTCCTCTTCCTCTCTCATTTCCTCTCCCTCTCTTTCTCTCTTTCCCTATTATGTTTAATTTTTTTTCTCTCTTTTTTCTCTCCTCCCCCTCTCTCATTTCTTTTTCTCTCTACTCTCCCTCCCTCATTTCTTCTCCTCCCTCACCCTCACCCTGTCCCTCTCTTTCTCTCTTTCCCTATTATGTTTAATGTTTTTTCTCTCTCCTCTCCCTCTCTCATTTCCTTTTCTCTTTTCCTCTTCCTCTCTCATTTCCTCTCCCTCTCTTTCTCTCTTTCCCTATTATGTTTAATTTGTTTTCTCTCTTTTTTCTCTCCTCCCCCTCTCTCATTTCTTTTTCTCTCTACTCTCCCTCCCTCATTTCTTCTCCCTCCCTCACCCTCACCTTGTCCCTCTCTTTCTCTCTTTCCCTATTATGTTTAGTGTTTTTTCTCTCTCCTCTCCCTCTCTCATTTCCTCTCCCACCCTCTCCCTCTCCCTCTCTTTCTCTCTTTCCCTAGTATGTTTAATGTTTTTTCCTTCCTCTCCCTCTCTCATTTCCTCTCCCTCCCTTTCTCTCTTTCCCTATTATGCTGAATGTTTCCCTCTCTTCCCTCTCCCTCTCTCATTTCCTCCCTCTCCCTCTCCCTCTCCTTCTCCCTCTCCCTTTTCCTATTATTCTTAATGTTTTTTCTCTCTTCCTCTTCCTCTCCCTCCCTCAAATCCTCTCCTCCCCCTCTCTTTCTCTCTCCCTCCCTCTCCCTCTCCCTCTCTTTCTCTATTTTCCTATTATGTTTAATGTTTCCCTCTCCCTCCCTCTCCCTCTTCCTCTCCCATTTCGTCTTGCTCTCTCATTTCCCTATTATGTTTAATGTCCCTCTCCCTCTCCCTCTCTTTCTCTTTCCCTCCCTCTCCCTCTCCCTCTCTTTCTCTCTTTCCCTATTATGTTTAATTTTCCCCCCTCTCCCTCTCCCTCTCTCATTTCCTCTTCGTCCCTCTCCCATTTTCCCCCTCTCCCTCTCCGTCTCTTATTTCCTCTCCCTCTCCCTCTCTTTCTGTCTCATTACCTCTCCCTCTCTCAATACACAAAAGCAAAGCAAGAATGGACAATGCACTCACCGTAAAGGCTCAAAGAAGGGTTTGGCGACTCCTCTTCACGAAGGCGGCTCCTCTTCGCCCTCTGTATACCCCCTCTACTTCTTCACGAAAGGCGGCGGCGGTGGCGGCGGTGAGAAGCCTTCTTTCTCCCTCTTTCTCTCCTTTCCTCCCTCTCAAATGTAAGATGTTTGCTCTCCCTCTCACTCTCCCTTTCACTCTCTTTCGTGAATGCGCGCAAAATGACGTGCTCGGGTTTTGGCCCGCATTTTTTTCGTCTGGGTACCATTTCTATTTGTGTCATTATTAGCGTTACAAATGCGATGCTAATAGGGACGCAAATAGCGACATTGCTATTTCTCGTTGCAAATTGTTGGGATTAAAGGCGCCTCCGCCTAGACGCCCGTGTATTACTATATTGACAGTCACCACCACTGCAGGTGGCGGGTGCCCATCACCATCACTTTATTCTTTATTCTTTTAGTGACAGTTTGAATAAAGGAAGGCCCAGTCACACATTATTGTGACTGTTGGAGTTCCCATTTCTTGTCTCTCTCTTTCTTGCTCTTGCTCTCCCGCCATAGCTCTTGAGTGCAAGCTTCGATCCTTCTCACCTTTTAACTGGTATCAGAGTACGGTTTCCCGACTCTTGAGCTTGTCTCGTGGCATTCTGAGCTTTCCATTGACTCCCCACTCGCATTGGGTCTCCTTTTCGACAGCCATAGCTCATTCTCTTGAGCTCCCGTCACTCCCCGGCTTCCCGAGCTTCTTCCCAACCTATTGAGGCACCATCAGGGCATTGACATTGAGGCATTGCTTTATTATTTTAGAGTTTTACTTCAGTCCATAGGTTTAGGTAAACAGGGTTTTCACAGGTTGTGGGCAGCCATAGCTCACACCTCTTGGAGCTTCCTTCACCTCGATCTTGCTTCCAGCCTATCAAGGCTCGCTAAGGCTTGGTGTAGGCCTTCTTTGGCCCCCATTGTTGACACGTGGGACATAAAACCTCCCTAGCCAGCTCATGTTTTTTTTACGCCTGTTTCAAAAATGGGCCCAAAAATCACTCGTTTTGTCATATCTCAAGCATTCGGAACCCAATTCAGGCAAAGTAAGAGTCTAAGTTGGGATTTTGGCACACTCCAAACACGATGGTGATGTTGGATTTGCCAAATTCTAATGACAAAATATTATGCAAGAGATTTTAGGTTTGAGATAGCATGTATTGGTATGCCTATGGCTTATGTGATGCTTCTATTGATGTCTATTGATACCGGATCACTTGTGGATGTTATGCCTCTTATGTGAGATGCATTTGGAGCTAATTTAGCTTAGCCATTGATTATTTTGAACAATCCCAGATCTGTCCAAAACAGGACAGTCACCTGTTACTTCAATTTTATGCCTACATGTCTTGGCATTTGATGCCTGATTATGCCCGGTTGGTGCCTATACATACGGGAATGTATGTCTATGGTTTGCCTATGGATTTGAGCTTGGATTGAGCACTGATTTGCTCAGTTTATAGAGGTTATATGCTGTTGGAAACTTCAAGGCTGAAGCTATTTATGCTACAATTGGGTTATACCTATTGGTCACGGGGTGCTTCCAGCTACTCGGTATGATGTCATGATGTATTTGGACTATGCCACATGTCTTGTTTATGCTCCAGAATGCTTTTGAGCTGAGATTAGAGCTCGATTTGGCCTTGACTATTACTTCTTTGCAGCTGGCATTTCATCAATGACATGGTTTATGCCTAGGCTACCCAGTACGGGTTATGATATCTTGGTGAATGCTTTATGCTTTGGCTGTGGATGGAAGTTGTTTGAGCTCGTCTTGACATTCATTTGATGTTTCCCTTGAGCAGTTGGACATTGACTTGGATTTTTCCGTTACAACTTAGCTTTTTCCATTACGACCTTGGATGCTATTGAGGCATTGTCTTGGTTACCTGTCTTTGGTACTTTGACTTGGTTTGCTTGAGCTGTTGAGCTCATTTATCCGCCTTTTGAGCCAGTGGGAGCATCTTGTATGCTTGACCAACATTGAGCAGAAGGTTTATGCTATTTGAGCATTTTGCAGATACTTGAGACTTTGGGATCTCTTACACTTAAATGTTGCATGGTTCATGCACTGATATCTTGGATTTGCTTTTGACTTGAGCTTGGGCTTTGCACTCTTGTGAGAATACACCTACTGGTGTTAGGTATTGCCAGTGTTATGTATACTTTGCCCTATTGTCCAGGGGGTATGCCTACTCACACTGACGGATGCTTTGGTGACATATTTGGGTGTTTGCTCAGGGTCTTGATGATTGTTTGGTGTTGATTTATGCCCGTTTATGGCTAATCATGTCTTGGTTGTCATTTATTGACTTGGTGTAGTGATTTGGTCAGAAATTGACTCTCACTGTACCCTGCTATCATTTATAACATCAAGCATATAACTCTCGATTGGCAGTGATTTTTCATGCTGAAATATTCTGAAATGATGTACTTTCACTAGTACTTGGTGGGTAGCAGCTTTGCTTACACTTTTCTCACCATTCTCTGCAGTAAACAACAAGCAATTTTGAACTGTCTACAGTCTTCCAACCTGCATTATGGCGAGTTCCTCCACTGATCATGCTATTTTCAACATCACTAAGCTTGATGGTATGAATTACTCTTATTGGAAGAGCCAAATTTGGCAGGTGTTGGTACAGAAATCACAGATCAAACAATTGAGGTTGAGCGGGCATCCGCCTGCAACTATGCCAGATGAGAAATGGCTTGAGCTTGATGAGTTATGCAATTCCACTATTGTATTATCTCTCATAGAACAGGCTCATTACAATGTATTTGAGGATGAACAGAGTGCATGGCAGTTGTGGGATAAAATCAAGAATCTCTATGACAGGAAAAGTCCAGCGAATTAGATGTATTGGCTGAAGCAGCTTATGGATCTACGCATGAAAGAGAATGTGACTATGTCTGCTCGCTTTAGCCAGTTCCATGCTATACTCAAGAACTTGACTTCGTAGGACATCACTTTTGCAGAGGATGTCACTCCTCTTTTCTTGCTTGGTACTCTTAATGAGTCATGGGATGTATTCCGCACTGCATTATGTGCCTCTACTGCTACCTTGAAATTATTTGTTATTGAGAGTGCTCTTCTGTAGGAAGAGGTTAATCGTAAGAATTTGGATGCCTCTCATGTGTTGCATGCTATGGCAGTTAGAGGCAGGAATAATGGGTATGAAAAGCATGGCAGTGGTGGAGACTATGGACGGGATTCTCGAAAATTTCAGTCCAAGTCTCATGGGAAGTCATGTAGCAAATCCTATGGCAGGAATGTAGATGTTACTTGTTACCATTGTGGGAAAAAGGGCCATATTAGGCCACAATGTCATGAACTGCGAAATGAAAGGCGCAAAGATAAGGGGAAAGACAAAGTGCAAGATAAGTCTTCTGATCGCAGCATAGTGCTTGCAAAGTCTAGTGTTAAAATTGAAGAGATCAATGTCATGCAGCCTAAGGATGTTGATGATGATTATTATATCCTTGCAGATTCTTCTAATGCTTCGCAGATGACAGAGATACACTCTATGTATGCACAGTGTTGGCTCTTGGACTCAAGTGCGTCCTTTCATGTGACACCTTGCCGATAGTGGTTTCATTCATATCGTACTGTTTCGCGTTCTGTGCGCTTGGGTGATGACAGCTCTCTTGATATTGTGGGCATTGATGATGTTAGGCTGTAGTTTCTTTTTAGCAGCAGTTTTGTTATACAAGATGTATACCATGTACCTACTTTGACACATAGTCTCCTATCAGTTGGATAGCTTGATGACGTAGGTTATCATGTATCTTTTGGAAACTCTCCATGGAAGATCACTCGTGGCAGACTTGTGATTGCGAGAGGTGCCAAGGCTGGCAGCCTCTATCCCTTGATTGTATCCGCTTCTTCCCTTGATCATGTTTTGTCTGTGGGTTCTATCCCCCATGTATCTCTTTGGCATGCCCGTTTGGGCCATATGTATTTAAAGGGAATGACAGTGCTTTCTGGTTTGAAGTACTTACCGCCTCTTGATTATGTATGTTTTGATTCATGTGAGCATTGTCTTTATGGGAGGCAGACTAGGTCTATGCATAAGAAGTCTAGTAGGCCACGCATGAGTGAGCCCTTAGCATTGGTACATTCGGATGTCTGTGGGCCCATGCCTTGTCAATCTATGGGTGGTGTAAAGTATTTTGTTACGTTCATAGATGATTTTTCACAAAAAGTTTGGGCTTATCCCATTAAGCTGAAATCCGATGACTTGGCTATGTATTAGAGATGGGTTGCATTGGTTGAGAAGAACCAGTCTAAGGCTAAAATGCTTGAGGGCAGATAATGGGGGTGAGTATGTGTCACGTGCTTTTGAGCAGTTATGTGATGAGAGGGGTATTAAGCGTCAGCTGACCGCCCCCTACACCCCCCCAGAATGGTTTGGGTGAGCGGATGAATAAAACCATCTAGGAGCGTGTACGCAGTATGCTTAGCCATGAAGGCCTACCACAGAGCTTTTGGACTGAGGCAGTTAGTACAACTGTGCATGCCATAAATAGATCACCTTCTAGTGGTTTGGATTTCCAGGTTGTAGAGGAGGTATGGACTGGAAAACCTCCCTCTTATGCGTATCTCCATGTCTTTGGATGTGAGACATTTTGCCATGTGCCCAGGGACAAGAGAAGTAAGTTGGATCCTAATAGTGTCAAATGCATTTTCCTTGGTTATGGGTTTGCAACAAGATGGGTTACTGTCTCTGGGATCCACAGGCACAGAAATTCATCCGCAGTCATGATATAGTCTTCCATGAAGACAAGATGCATTGGCAGCTTGAGAGAGTTGTTGAGATCCGCAGGGTCATATTTCAGGAGGAGCCGAGAGCTCCTGCACAGCCAGTTGGACAGCCTACAGCTGCAACAGATGCTCATGGTCAGGGTGTTGGACAGGCAGCAGAGCCTGCCATGAGACGATCTACTGAGACAGAAGTCCACTTGATAGATTTCAGCCCTTGATGCATTGTGTCTTGGTTACAGATGCAGGAGAGCCTTTCACTTATGATGAGGCTATGCGCAGCGGTGACAGTCACTCCTGGGAGAGGCCTATGCAGTCTGAGATAGACTCCTTACATAAGAATGACACTTGTGATTTGGTTTCCTTGCCTATGGGCAAGAAGGCTTTGCCATGCAAGTGGGTGTACAGGCTTTAGGACAGATTTAGGACAGATTTAGGACACCCCAAGCCGGCATATAAGGCTAGATTGGTAGCAAAGGGTCTTAAGTAGGAGCATGGTGTGGACTTTGATGAGGTATTTTCTCTTGTGGTTAAGATGACCACCCTGCACTTAGTCTTGGCTTTGGTTGCTCAGATTGACTTGGATTTATACCAGATGGATGTCAAGACGACTTTCTTACATGGGGACTTGCATGATGAGATTTATATGGAGCAGCCTAAGGGCTTTGTGGAACCTGGCAGGGAGCACCTAGTGTGCAAATTAAAGAAAAGTCTTTATGACTTGAAGCAAGCACCTAGGGAGTGGTATCATAATTTTGATGTCTTTATGCAGTCACAAGGCTACAGCAAGAGTGCTATGGATCCATGTCTTTACACGAAGAAAGCCCATGATGGTTCTTTATTGATTTTGGTACTCTATGTGGATGATATGCTGATAGCAAGAAAAGCTCATGATGAGCTAGATGCTCTTAAGGCTCAACTCAAGAAGAGCTTTGAGATGACAGATTTAGGACAGGTCTCTCACATACTTGGTATGCGCATTAGATGCGACAGGCATTAAGGACTCCTCTACTTGTCAGAGAGGGAGTACATTCATAAAGTCCTTGAGCGCTTCTACATGCAGGATGTAAAGCCTACTGGCTGTCCATTGCCTTCTTAAGTGAAGGTATCACAGGCTGATTGTCCATAGCTAGATGAGCAGAGGGCCGAGATGGCCAAGATTCTCTATGCATCCGTAGTGGGTAGTCTTATGTATGCTATGATCGCCACTTGTCCAGATATTGTCTTTGCAGTTGGTGTTGTGGCATGCTATATGACTAGACCTGATAAGAAGCATTGGGATGTCGTAAAGGGTATCATGAGGTACCTAAAGGGCACTGCAGATATGTGCATATGCTATGGCAGCGAGGATATATGAGCCGTGGGGTACACTGACTCTGATTATGCAGGACATGTAGATAGTAGGAAGTCCACTTCCGGCTATGTATTCACCTATGCTGGAGGTGCTGTTTCTTGGATGTCCAGGGTGCAGAAATGCATGGCCCTTTCTACTATAGAGGCCGAGTATGTTACAGCCACTGAGGCTTGCAAGGAGGCCATTTGGTTGGGTCGTTTGGTTGCTGGCCTTGGTATTGATGCTATCCCTACACTGCATTCGGATTCTATGAGTGCTATTCAGTTAGCCAAGAATCCGGTCTTCCATGCAAAGACGAAACACATTGAGGTGAGGTATCACTTCATACGTGGGGTCATTGAGGACAAGTCTATTGATCTTGTCAAGATCTTGACTAACCAGAATCATGCAGATCTTCTCACGAAAAGCCTCTCTACAGAGCGCTTTGCCTTCCTTAGGAGGTTGATGGGCGTCGGATGAGATGATGTCTTTCCTCATCTTGTTGTACATGTGTACATGTTGTACTGTCTCTTTCTTTTTCTTTTCACTCCTCACTAGGGGAGATTCGCCTTTAAGTGGGAGGTTATTGGGGGTAATGCGCCTCCGCCTAGCCGCTCGTGTATTACTACACTGACAGTCACCGCGCTGCACACTGCACGTGGCAGGCGCCCGTCACAGTCACTTTATTCTTTATTCTTTTAGTGATAGTTTGAATAAAGGAAGGTCCGGTCACACATTGTGACTGTTGGAGTTCCCATTCCTTGTCTCTCTCTTTCTTGCTCTTGCTCTCTCGCCATAGCTCTCAAGTGCAGGCTTCAATCCTTCTCACCTTTCACAAATGGCCGTCGCTATACCCTCATATCCTTGTAGTGCCCATGTCAAAATAGATCTCCATCTTTTCTTGAAAAAAATGAATATTAATACATGATATTCCTCCTCAAACGATCATTGTAAGGATAATGTACGTTACGATTTGGGCATGCATCTACATATAAAAGACATTAAATGTATAGATAGGATGAGGAATATTTTTTTACATTGCCCAAATCTTCTCCCTTTAGCTCTCTTTTATCTCTCCTCTCTTTATCATTTCTCTCTCCCTCCCTCCCTCCCTCTCTCTCTCTCTCTCATTAAAATTATTAGTCACAAACCATAATTAAAATATAACTATGAGATATTAGGATATATTCCCTCTCATTTTCTCTCTCTTTGAAAAATATTTGGATCTTAAAATTTAAACAAAAATAACCCTAATATACCCAAAAAACATTTCAAAAGAGAAAGAGAATAAAAAATATAGAGGAGGAGTTGAAGGTTACCTCTTAGTTTGAGAATGATATGGCAAGGTGAACTCTTGGATGCAAAAAACCCCACATTAAGGTAAGAATGGGAAAAAACAAAGAATGTAAAATGAGTACAACAACAAATAAAGTTTTAGTTTAACCAATTCTCGTAGCATCACAATTGGTGCTAGTGTATGCTTATTTGAATTGGATTAGAATAAGTGAATGAAAATATTTTAATTTCTTTGAAAATAATATTGAAATTGAAATTTTAACATCCATTACTATTTGCATTGATAATTTACTATGATACTTTTAATATAAATTTCAATATGAATATAGACAATGTAATATTTTTTCCTAATCTATAAAAAATTCTCATAATCGGTGTACTATCCATTCCATGTAGTGTTAACTTACCACACATGTAAAGAGGATTCAAAATCCATAAGGTTGTGTAAGCCATCTACTTGGGGAGGATTCTTATGAAGTTTTCTTTCAAACAATACAAATCACTAGACTTTTAATGTGAGAATGCAATGAAAATGACATAATGCACTCCTTTTTTCTTTATTTAAAAAATTTAAAGAGGATTAAAAATCCATAACTATATATGTGTTTCTTGCATTATCGTTATGAATGGAATCATCCTCATTAACATTGACATGCTACATAGAAAAAAATCACATTTATTAAGGTAAGATACAATGACATAATATCTCTATCATAATCAATTTTGTGGTTGTTATTATGAATAGATGTTATAATTTAAAAATGCACATGCAAGAGCTCACCTCAAATTATTCACAACTAGAAGAGATATCGTTGGCTTCTTGGGAGATCACCATCTATCATTACCATTAAAGATCGAAATTATAATTGACTAAGATGCACAATGGGATAGCTATCTAGCAATTTAATTGAGTTGCAAACCTATTGGGTAAGTTGCATGTTTCTCTTAAGAAGATTCCTTTAGATTCCTCAAATAAACTCACAAAAATATCACATTTTCAAAGTTATAATCCAAAACACCTATATTCCCTCTCTCAAAAATCACAAAATTTAAGTGTTTAAAAAAGAGTATTATGAAGATAGTAGATGTGACCGAAAAAACATTGCCTTTATAACACGAAAACTTTTTACACATGAGTACATTTGAATGCCAAAAATATCATATAGCAAAATATCTATCTATTTTCACATAAATAAAAAAACAATGATGTGCCATAGATTTTTATTTTACAAAGTGAAATTTGTTTCATGAAAAAAACATTTTCTACTATGTTGTTCAATATAATCATACAATCATAAAGGAAAAATCATGTTTGTCTTTATGTTAAGATCATTATTGAATCTAACCTATTTGAAATTTCTAAATTTCTCTTTATTCATGGGCACTGTATATACATAGAATAACTTAATATCGAGATAGCATAAGCATTCCTATAGTCTTATTAGTACAAGTGTATTATATCAAACATGCTACAATCACTTCAAGATATGCCATGAAGTTTGCAACATTCTATGGTTTTACTAGACATGATCCTACTACGTTTACAAAATTTACACTCAAATAACATGTTAAAATGTGCTTTAAAATCAGGATGTTTTTTGTTAACATATTTAATGCATATGTATGGGAATTAGCTTTAGTAGAGTAGATCGATAAGGATAACCAAGTGAGTGGACAAGTGTTGGATGAGTTGGCACTAGGAGTGGCCACATGCAATGTACTAGATTGTACACCTTGCCTATTTGAAGAGGCGCCAACTTATGCAAAGGTTAGCTTGTGTTCTTGCACACATTCTAACCATGAATGGCTCTCTTTCATATCCTCCATAATCACTTCATGTGGTATTAGAGCCATCTCCTTATGGTTGTGAGGTTGTGAAGCATCCATCCCCTTACACAAACTCAAGAGCTACAAACACCTTTGCGGAAGGTTATCATTAAGGTATAATTTCTTCTTGTGCTCATTTTGGTTCACCTTCAAGGCTCTTTCATTATCAAGTAGGGGAGGAAGAGTAGCTATTGGAAGGGCTACAATGGTCTTATTCTGCCAAAAGCTATTCCATCTATCCCTCACAGGGGGGTGATGCTTTAGCTCACTGGATGCTTTAGAAGGTTTCTTTAGAATTAGACCGATAGAGAAGAGAAAGAAAGAAGAATCATTGTTGAGCTTAGTGATCCAAAATTAGTCATCTGCTATGGAGAGCATTATCTCCAGATTTGGTGCCATGAAATGCACACTCCTATCCTCTCTTGTTCATGGTTGTCAACAACAAGCACATAGAAGCTCAAATACACAAAGAATTGTATCAACATGAACATGGGTAACAAAACAACTAGAATTTGACCTGAAGTTAGAAAATGTTGATAGCTTGACGGCAATTTGCAACAACAATGGAAGCATCATTGTGCTCCAATCGTTTGGCAATGAATAATGACAAATAGATGTAGGGATCTTGTGGTGTATTTTAGTTTGGCACATCAAATTGCGTCCCTCCTCATCAATATCACGATTCATTCCCTTCCTTATCTCCTTTGCAAAGGGTTTTAACATAATTTTTAAAGGCTTATTCACACTCTCCTCTTCCAAATAGTTCATATGCAGCCTATTTTCACATTGTCTCTCTTTCAAATTAGTTCTATTTGAACCCTATTCACATTTCTTGACGTACTCAAATTTGTTAAAGAAAAATTGTATTCATATTGCTGCGTTGAACTAGTTGTTAAAAAGGGATTCTATTCCCATTGTCAAAAATTTCATGAATTTGAGGATTGACTTTATGCAAAATTTTTGCCACTGAGAGGTTGACATTGACTCTCTAGATCATTAAGAAGTCAAATGATGATGCACTCTAGAGTTTTTCACATTGTGTCTACGTAGTGGCACAATATCCACTACCTCTGAACCTGCATATCCTCCGGTATGTGCCAAAATTCTAGTTGTGATCAAATCCTGAATCCTCCTTATCCTCTACGACTATATCCTTTACTTCTTCATCTTCCATATCTTCCTGGCTAGCCCTTGTATCATGGCTACTATTTTCTTCCAATTTTGGCAGCTCATAGACAATAGATTTCTGTCGCTTGAATAATTTGATTATTTTCCGTGCTAGTGGAAGTTTTATGGCTATCCCATCCAGGTCATTTAATGCATAAGTAGCATTATCAAACACCTATCTTACCACATAGGGTCCAAACCATCTTTTGGAGCCTTTACACATGCCAGTATACTGGTTGTCTAAATTGCTATCATAAACCAATACCGAATCCCCATCTTGTACGGTTATTGGCCTCAATGTATGTCTTTTTTCAAACCATTTCTTATTCTGTATCCTTGCTGCCCTTAACTTTGCAATTGCTACCTGTATATCTTTTGACTTTCTTTCCAGCTGTCTAATATGTAAGGCCAACAACTCCTCTCGATTCAACTCCTCTTCCCAAGGTAGCACACTCCATGTGAGTGTCATGTCTTCTATCGGCATGATAGGTTTTTGACCACACATCAATTCAGCAGGCATATATTCTGTAACATCACGATGAGTTGTTCTAGCAGCCCAGAAAGCATAAGGGAGAAATCATGGGGCCACTCTTTTATCTTCTCTCCACATGCTTTTGCCAATGCTTTCACAATAGGTGGATGACCTCTTTCACTTTTTCCATTTCCTTTAGGGTTATAAGTTGAAGTTTTATCCCCAATCATACAAAGAAATCATGAGCTTCATCTGCATCCAGCTCACCCCTATCTGCTATAATTTTTTCCACACAGCCATAATATCGACAAAAGATCTCTTCTAAGAGAAAAGTACACACTACATTTATTGTCTTAGTACGTAGAGCTCTCCCTTCCACTTGATTAGTCAAGTATTCATGGGCAAATACAAGATATCTCATTTTCCAAAGACCTGTAGGCATCATGACTAAATCAACCACCCACTTAAAATGAAGAGACAAGGGATATGTGGGCTGAAATCGATCCCGATGTTTCATAGATGAATACATTTGACATGTCATACATGTTTCCACAAAGCAAGAAACATCCTTATACATACCCTACTACCAATATCTTTCTTTGATCTTTACAAAAGTATCCCAAACACCTCTATAGACAACCCATAAGCTTTCATGAAATTCTTACATAACATTTACTTGTGAAGCTCTGTCACCCCAAACTCACAATGGCATACCCTAGTTCTTTTTAGCATGTTTCCATAAGTATCCATCTTTTAAGAAAAACCCATATGCTTTCCTCTTGATCTTCTTAAACTCCTTATCTGACCATTTGTTTCTCTTTCTTAATGTACTAAGAACTTGACCAATTTTCAGCCATTCTCTTGCATATTTGTCTTCCAGAAACACTTCTACAAAAGATACCAAACATCTAAAGTATCTTCTCTTTGTTGTCCAAGATTTTGTTAGTGCTATAGCAACTCCTTGCATTTCTAAATTCACTCTTAGAACATCATTTTCAGCTACAAGAAAGTCATATTCTTCTTCCTTATCCATCATCCCATCTTCATTCTCATAGCGTGCTCGAGATAACATGTCTACCACTAGGTTATGTCTTCCTGCAATATGCTGAAATTCAAGGCTCAAAGATTTGATGTATGCAATCCACTAGAGCCTAGCAATGTTTGGGGTAGCACAACTAGTGTATTACTGCCTCTCAACGTAGGTCATGTCCTCATAAACCAATTACAATGCATGTCCAGGAGCTGATCACTGATACTTTTAAATTCTTTTCCATGCTCCATGCATTTGGTGGATGTCTAGTGCTCAAACATTTAGCAAAACAATATCGTGCACAAGTGCAAAAACATCCCTTTCATGGTTTCTTTCTAACGATTGTATGCTTTGTTGCATGGCATTTTACGGCTTTTTCCATTAAATTTCATATCAAAAGCGGACAAAACCGAACTAAAACACGGAAGCAAGGCTGATCTGAAGCAAATCTTCATGCCTCAGCCTCACTATACATTCACGGACATTACTCATAATTTTACTAATTTTTCGAAGCCCAAAATATAATTTTCCCCTATTTTTTAGGGTTTTTCCACCATTTTCTTGCAATTTTTCCCATTTTCTCCCATTTTTTAATTGCTGAAAATTAAATTCAGTTTATGGGCTATGGCCCTTAGTTCATTTCAGTAGAAAAAGAATTTTAGTAGGTGTGGATTAATTTATTGCATCATTTTTAGCCCAAAAAATCCTATTTTCCTTCATTTTTATGGTTTTTTGTGTCTCGGTTTTCCATTTTCTGCTATCCCACACATGTTTTTCTGATTTTTAAATGATGAACAGCCAGAAAACAGCTCAAAGCACGACATACTCAAAACTCAATCCATATAAACACATTTTTATCAACCAAATTTGCACCAAAAGGCCATTTTCTTTGAAAAAACAATTATTACCGTGTCTTGCGGGTTTTTCCATTAAATTTGGCACGTCCCATGATTGATTTCCAGCCATGAATTCCACTTGGAATCAGCAATCTACAATGATTACACATTGCCCTTCAGTCTCGTCAAGAATCGGCATCCATCCGGCCATCCATTTCCATTCTACTCTTCCACGCATGAATGGGGGTTAAGAGGAGAGAGAAAGACTGATTTTCTCTCTCTCTCTACAGTCCACCATTGCGGAAGCAGAGACCGGTGATACGGAGCGTAGGATTGATGCAGAAGCCTGGCATGATCATCTTCATGGCTTGTGTGTCAAGCCTCATCATGATTGGGGGGGGGGGGGGGCGCGCGATTTTTTCGGCGGCTGAAAAATAGCCACCCCCCCCCCCCCCCCTCGCCACATCACGTTTTTTTGAAGGGGGGGGGGGGTGCCAAAAGTCATCCCCCCTCTCTTACACCTCTTGGAATTTCCAATTTGGGCACCCCGGCCGGTTTCGGGCCATCTTCCGCGTACGGACTCCGATTGTCAGTCTGAAAATTTCTATGAACTCGTCTCGACATCCTGCACTGATTGGCAGCTCCACTGATTGGCACAGGCACACGGAAAAATTATGAAAATTCTCGGAGTGTCGTACGGGCGCCCGTCAAGCACTTGACGCTTAAAATTGTCCTAGGTCGAGTTGCCGCCTTCGTGGTTGAGCATTTTCCCCCGCATTTCCACATTTTTCTCCTATTTTTAGGCACGTTCCGGGGCCTAAAATCCATCCTTCATCGTCATAGCCATGCTAAAAAATCGATTAACATGACCCATATCAGTCATTTCTTCTGTAGCATCAACTGCATAGATATCAACTGTAGGTACTTGTATGATTCTACTCACTTCAACTTCATCTCCAAATTGATTAGAATACTCAAAAACGTAAAAAATATTAGACTGAACTGAGATATCAACGACCTGATCATTATCCAGATCATTCACATGTGCATTGTTCACTATAGACCTAGATGCTTCCATATCCTGATCTGGAGATTTTTCTTGCTGTTCAGGATAAATTTGTATAGATCCAAAATTTTGAAATCATTTATCCAATTCAATCCCTAAACTTCCTTGAAATTCAAACAACTCGCTCTACCAAAAAGTCTTTAGGATGTTGTCATGAATCATCATAAATTGTAGAAAGAGCAATTTGCTTTGTAGGAACTTCATTTTCAGCCATATTGGGCTACTCTTGATACCTCTCAATCATGATATCCACATCCATTCCAAACATTGACACTATGGATAAATTTCCCTGAAGAAAAAAATCATTCTCATAAATACTCATTGTAATAGGCTTGCCTTCTTCCTGCTCATTTAGCTTAACCTTCCGAGCTTCATCTTGAACTACTCTTACAGATCCTCTTATAGTGTGCTCATACCTCTGTTCAACTTGAAGAATAACCTTCTTTCCATCCTTTTCCTGCATATCAGGGTTATCCATCTTCTTAGAATCTATAGAATGTTGATTTTTAGGTTTCCTATTGAGTTTATTTTCAGGATAACCTTTTTTGGAGTCCTGAATTAATATATTCTACTCATTCCCTATCCTATCCTAAAATTTAGGCTGCCCCTGATCTTCAGGACAACTGCCTACTTGCTATCCTAACATGTTTTGGACTACAGAATGAACAATTTGTTGCTCCAAAAGTGCATTTTCTTCAATTATTGGGAAACTCTATTTCTCTTGAATGATGCCCTCAACATCTCTCTCCAAGATAGGGACTACATAAAGATTTGCTTGCATGCACAATTCTTCCTCATCTTCTTCCACTTCATCAATCATATTAACTGTTTGTGCATATAGACCCTCAAGAATAACATCTTGACTCAGAATACTAGAATAAGCCAACTGAGTATGCACATTAGCAATCTCATTATCTTTGAGCAAAAAAGCTTTCTCAAGAGCATCAATAACCTCTGAGCAATGAGAAACTTGCAAATCCATTGCATTCTTGACATGAGAAACCTCTTGTTGAAGCAATGCTTTCTCTTCTTGAAGTCGATTAATGATAGATAAAGCCTCAACTGTTGCAATTTCAGTTGCGATTGATTCATAAAGCATAAGTCATTTAGATCATCATGGAAACCACATAAGCCGAGTGATCTCTACAAATCCTAACTTTCAGCCTACTATTGTAAACCTAGACATTGCTAAAAACTATTCATTTACTGCTCGAAAACTTGCTGAAAACTGATCACTTCTTGTCCTAAAAACTACTCATACATGCAATCAACTTGAGAGTTTATAGCAGTAGTAACTTGCTGAATTTCTTCAGGTTGAATAGTGATATGACTTGGAATAGTATTCAACATGCTGTGAATATATGTATCCTGCAAAAAGACATCCTCAAATGATGGGTTTTTCACTATAGGTAGTAGCATTTCAAGTGCTTGTAAAGCCTCTTTAGTGAAATTTGACTCCTTGGCTGCATACTCTTCCTCAAAACCAGTAAGAGAACCAAGAAAATCATCCACAATAGCATCCTCATTGAGAAAAACATTAGCCTCATGCTTGTCATCCATGACAACATCATCTTCTTGAATATGCAACTTCTCGGTGTGTCTGGTCCTTTTGCAAAAGTCACAGAAGAGCTGATCCTTCTTGCCTTTGTACCTGTTGCCAACATATAATGCATGCTCATCTCTAGAGGTACTTGGTTCTTCCTTAGTTTTTAGCTTCTTTTCCTCCTCTAATAGTGATGCCTAGATATCAACAAGTTCAGGATTTAGCATGTTGATTAAAGTTGTTGATACATTATTATATTCAGGAGGCAAACTCTTAAGTAAAACACCGATGCAAACATCTTCTTCCATTTTAATATTGATTCTTGCAAGTTGGGTTAGAAGTCCTTCCATGTAATTTAGATGTGTGGCAAGTGATGTTCTGGACTTCATTTCAAGCCTGAAAAACTCAATTAGGAGACTATACTTTGATGATTTAGACTGTGCACCGAACAAGGTGTCAAGTCTATTCCATGTATCTTGTGAGGTCTCACAGTTATCCACATGGTGGATATAGCTGTCGTCTAGCTCCAGTTTGATAATGGCCTGAGCCTTATCATCGTTATTTTGCCAAGTGACAGCAAGATCCGCATCACGAGGCTTTTTTTCTTTTCCAGTGGTAATGGCCCAGAGGCCCTTCTTCATCAGGATCAATTTGATGTGGGTCTGCCAGGTATGAAACCCGACTCCTTTGAAATGGGCAGTTGGAGAATCTTTGCCCATGTTTGACTTGAGAGACCAGCAGCAAATTAGCTTCAAATGACTGAGAATAACTAGGAATGAGTTGATCTTTGTATGTGTCAAAAGACACAAGCAATGGCAATGAAGTATCAAAAGATACTAGTTTGAAATTTGATGTTTGTTGCTTGAGTTTGACTTGATGATCTTCAAAAAATATTCATAGCTTTTCCTCCTTGCTGATTTGATGGTTGAATACTTGTTGAAAACTTCACATTAGAGTGGCCTTGGCTTGGTTTAAGTGGTAGGAGAGAGAAAATGAAGGAAAAATGAGCTTAAAGGTAAGTGGCTATGGCTTTCCTGTCAAAACACGGACCAACAACTGGTAAATGAGCTCCCACGCGCTCCACAGGTTGAAACTGCTCAAACCCTTTGAGATAGAGGACCCTCACTAATGGGTCTAACATGAAAATGCTGGGCATAGTGTGCATCAATATCCTTTATTTTTGTGCCAAGAAGTTGCGCCTTGACCTGAAGAACAACTCTCGAGAAGAAAGCTCAAAGAGATATGGCCTGGTTGATGAGATATGGCTGCTCCAATAGAGGTAGGTAGGTGCTGTCCACAGACATAGTTATGGCAGCAACTTTGAAAAGAGGCAATGCTGAAGCTATAGTTGCCCAATCTCAATGATTGAGGTGTCAAGAAGGAGCTTTGGAAGTAGAGAAACACTTCTCCAGATGGAAGTTTAGAGAGATTTGTCTTGTGGAGAGAGATATGAAAGCTTCAAACTGACAGGGTGCTGCTGTCTATGGTTGCCATGGAAGCTTCATTGAAGGTAGGAATGCAAATGAAGTTGGAGATAGGGTCCAGTACTCAAACTGAGCTGAGAAGAGATGGAAAGGAGCTGAGAGGAGTGAAAGGAGAGTTGGGCCATGCTCAACTGAGCTCTGATACCATGTGCAATACACGGGATCTAGAGAATGGCAGATGTGGAAGCTATGGAGGTTGAAAGAGGAAAAAGAAACTCATGAAGACATTGACCCTAACTAGGAAAAATTGTTACACAAGTGAATTAGGTTCCAACATTGAGACTTGGACTCATAAACACAATCTTGTGTATTGATAGTGACATGACACTTTACTGGAAAGAAAAGAGTACTATCATTGCATTAGAAAAAGAGTGCAAGTACAATGCTTTATAGGAATTGAGTGGTGGTACTTTCTCCTACTGTGCATATGGGATTCTAGTCTTGAGCCCTCACTGCTTCTCACAAAGGGACTAAAGTAGGTGTGATTGCAAATATCTCAACAATTACCTTGAACTTAACAGATGTGGGCTCGTTTTTGAGTAGGAATTCCACCTTAGAAGTTTTTCTAGTGCAAGTGATTTTTCACCCATTTGCTAGTTCCACAAGCAAAGTAGGTGCATCTACAGTGGCTATCCCTAACCTTCTTGCACAAGCTAGTGAAATGAAAGAATGAGTGCTGCCACAATCAATTAGGGTTTTGAATTTCTTACCTTGGTAATCTGATGGTGTTTCGATCACCAAAAATTGGTAGTTCGACCCCTTTTTATGGAGAGCACCATGAATGGATGCCCTCTCAATCTTAACTTCAATGGACAAGTCTTCTTCTTTGTTGATTCCCTTAGTGGAGATATTGGAAGTTTTTGCCCTTCCCATTGCTACACGACCACGACCATGGGTAGCTCTAGCTTGGCCACTGAATTTTCCTTGGCGACAACCTTATTGAGATGTTTGCAATCACACCTACTTCAGTCTCTTTGTAAGGAGCAATGAGGGCTCAGGACTAGAATCCCATATGCAAAGTAGGAGAAGTACTACCATTCAGTTTCCTATATAGCATTATACTTGCACTCTTTTCTAATGCAATGATAGTACTCTTTTTTTTTCAGTAAAGTTTTTGTGTCATTGTCAGTCAATACACAAGATTGTGTTTGAGTCCAAGCTTTCATCTTGGAACCGAATTCACTTGTGTAATAGTCAGTCATGTCAATGTCTTCATGAACCCACTCTTTCTTTTCCAACCTCCATAGCTTTCGCATCTGCCATGCTCTAGATCCTGCATATTTAACATGGTATCATAGCTCACTTGGGAATAGCATTTTCTCTCTTGGTCCCTCTCAATCTCTGCCCATCTCACATCTATCTTAGGATCAATATATGACTTCATTTTTTCAACTTCATCTTCAGAGCACCTTGTGGCAGCCATAGCCAGCCTGCACATCCCCGCCTTTGAGCTTCCATAACTTCTTGTAGAGGGCATATCCCTACAAGATCTCTTCTAGAGATTTATTAGTTGACTTCCAAGGGTTCTCTATATCACATAAGATCCTGACATTGCCCTATCTCGAGCTTAGCATTGTCACTTCTGTCAGTTGCTACCATAACCTCAGTTCGTGGCCTGTAGGACATACCCACCTTGGAGCTCTTGGATCTCTCAACAGAAACCATATCTCTCCGTAATTTCTTCTATGGACTTACTCCGTGACTTATAAGGCTTCTCTATGGCAGATCAAAGACCAAGATTACTAGTCAATCAGCCCAACATTATGAAAAATCGTGATCACTGTCAAAACTACACCCGTTCATATTCTCTAGCTCTATGCATCGTGAATTAGGTGATCTGGTCGATTAGCATAGGGTTTTAATAGAGCATAAAGAGAACTTCATTTTCATAAAAAAGGTTTTCAAAATGATCCATTGTATCTCCTACAATCATAAAAAAACTAGGGCTGGGTCAAAACTCTAATCCAGGAAGCCATAGCCAAACTTCACTAAAGCTAAAAAATCTCATCATTTTCTCTCTCTTGACACCTGGAGCAACCCACTGCCACTCTGATCTACTATCCCAGCATCAAATCAAGGAGGGGAAGAACCTGGAAAGATTGAAGTTGATCGACAACCTCGAACTAAGAAGATTCAAGTTTGACTTCAACTCAAACATAGCTTTTACATAGTGTGTTTTTACACTGTCATTACTTGTGTCTCTTGACACATTGTAATGTGCTCTTCCACTGATAACATTTGAGAATTATAAAGTTGATTTGTTGCTATCCTTGCAAATCCAAAATGGAAAAAGACTCTCCATCAGCTCACTTTAAAGGAGTTAGGTTTCACACCTGGCAAACCCACATCAAACTCATCCTGATGAAGAAGGGCCTTTGGGCCATTACCACTGGAAAAGAAAAGAAGCCTCGTGATGTGGACCTTGCAGTAACTTGGCAAAAGAATGATCATAAGGCTTAGGACATTATCAAACTGGAGCTAGATGATAGCTATATCCACCATGTGGATAACTGTGATACTTCACAGGATACATGGAAGAGACTTGACACTTTGTTTGGTGCACAGTCTAAGTCATCAAAGTATGGTCTCTTGATTGAGTTTTTCAGGCTTGAAATGAAGTCCAATACATCACTGCCACACATCTAAATTACATGGAAGGACTTCTAACCCAACTTGCAGGAATCAACATTAAAATAGAAGAAGATGTCTGCATTGGTGTTCTACTTAAAAGTTTGCCTTTTGAATATAATAATGTATCAACAACTCTAATCAATATGCCAAACCCTAGGTTTTTTGATATCTAGGCATCATTGTTAGAGGAGAAAAAGAAGCTAAAATCTAAGGAAGAACCAAGCACCTCTAGAGATGAGCAAGCATTATATGTTGGCAATAGGTACAAAGGCAAGAAAAACCAACTTTTTTGTGACTTCTACAAAAGGACCGAGCACACTGATAAGTTCTGCCACACTAGAAAGAGGTCCCAAAAGGCCTATCTAGTTGCTGTTAAAGAAGATGAAGAACATGGATCAAAAGAAGAAGAAGAAGAAGAAGACCACCAGGAGAAGAACAAACCTCATCAGTCCTTCTAAGTAGCCTTGTACTACAGCCTCTGGACACTTTATGAGGCCCCTGTTACAGCCTTTGGATGACCACCATATTTGTGGTACCCACACTTAGTCGCTTTTTCTAGTGTTTTGCCATGTTTATGGTGTGCCCACACTTTGCAGGTGTTGTTTTCACTAAAGCCTCTATACGCTTTGTACTTCTGGTTGTGATTGAGGAGGGGTATTGAGATGTTTGCAATCACACCTACTTCAGTCTCTTTGTAAGGAGTAGTGAGGGCTTATGACTAGAATCCCATATGCACAGTAGGAGAAGTGCTACCATTTAGTTTCCTATAAAGCATTGTACTTGCACTATTTTCTAATGCAATGATAATACTCTTTTCTTTTCGGTAAAGTTTTTGTGTTATTGTTAGCCAATACACAAGATTGTGTTTATGAGTCTAAGCTTCCATCTTGGAACCTAATTCACTTATGTAACTGTCAATCATGTCAATGTCTTCATGAACCCACTATTTCTTTTCCAACCTCCATAGCTTCCGCATCTACCATGCTCTAGATCCCGCATATTTAACAGATCTCTGCCAAGTTTGGAACATTCCCTTTTGAAGTGTCCAGGTTCATTACGGTGAAAACATCGCAGGCTTTGATCACTTCTTTGTGTGGGGACAAAGTCACTAATTGTATTTTCCCTTGGCTTCTTCCATTGGCCTTGACTCTGTCCTTGTGCCCTTTTGAATTGAGCTTTCAACATTCCTGGATTTTGGTCTTTGTGAGACCAAGGTCTATTATTCTTGGGCTTTAGCTGGACTTCTTGGGCAATAGGTCCTACTCTTATCAATGCATCTTGCAAATCCGAAGGAAGCATTGATTCCAACCGAGTGTTCATTGATGGGTTCAGCCCATCACAGAACTTTGAGAATTGTTGGAGAATACTCATTTTTGGAGCGTATTTTAACAAGGAGACAAATCTTAAGTAGTACGACTCTAGAGACAGGCCCAATTGTTTCAACTTGAAGAACTCATTCATCTTTCGAGTTTTGTATGTAGGTGGCATGTACCTTCCCTACACTGCTTCCTTTGGTTTATCCCAAGTTATTGTGCTTTCAGTGAGACTGCTTGGTCTTTACACCATTTCTTCCACTAGAGCCTAGCTTTGCCGGTAAGCTTGAGCTTGGCAATCATAGCTTGGTTTATAGGTGCTGTTCCTGCTTCATTGAAGTAATCTTCCATGGATTCAATCCATACTTTGCCATCAGCTTCAACATTTTTCCCTCTTCTGTCAAATTTTGGTGGTTTAATTTGTTTGAGAAGAAACTTCTTCTCTTGTGTCTCTGCTAGGCTTAGTGTAGAAACATGATTTTGGTTCTATGTGGGTTGTATCTAGCTTTCAGTTAAAACTTTTGTGTTAAGATTACATTTACACATCTCTTCACAACTTTTCTTAATGCGCAGTTTGTTTTTAATCAATACTATGCAATAAATCAAATGAACATAAAATTTTTATTTATTCATAAAGAAGGATAAGTCTCAAGTATAATTATTTAGAAATAGATAAAGATTGGCTGGGATGATTTTATTTTTAATAGACATCAACGCTAGGTTAATAATTCTCTATTGGATTCAACTACAGGGACAGAATAGTAATATGGATTGGGTGAATGGATTCTCAGGAAGCAGTAATTCATGGGAAGTTCAGAAAATCCCTGTTTTTGATAGCCATGACGTTTATTTCACCCCATTACTTTGATTCTATCTGCTGGCAAGACTTTGACCACCTCGTCATAGACATAGCGATTTAGTTCTACTTGTTGGCACCTAATGTGTAGGATCCAATTTACATGAGCCTCATGGAAGATGAATAACTTGATAATCTTCAAGTCTTCCAACCATTTTAGCCTCTTTAGATTGTTTTGAAGATAGTCAAGTCGACTGACATTAATATAGTAGTATTCTGCACTCCAAGTCCAACGCCTTTCCACATACAGTGGTGAAGGGTTGTAGAGTTGATCCAAGATCCCCATCATGTCAGATCATCAACGATAACTTGAAGAGTTGATAGCCGTCTTGAAGATGGTATGAAATACGAGGAACATGCCTCGTAAGTTTGGAAGCGGCAACAATCCACAAATGAGTAACATGAAAAAATATTTTTCTAGTGAAAACATCACTTTACTCTTCCCGATTTACTCCTATCTTAGTTGTTTTATTCATTGGTTTGGCTTTGATACCAACTGTAACGTGCCTGTCTAACGGCTGTCCATGCACGTTTTTAGCGGTCCATCGAGAAAAATGAGTTTAAGCATCGTTGCCATACCAACTGTAACGTGCCCATCTAACGATTGTCCATGCATGTTTTTAGTGGTCCATTGAGAAACGAGTCTAAACGTCTCGGCACTCCCATGGAATGTTTCGAGGTTTGTCACCTTGGGTTTTCGGAGTTCGCGGAACGTTGGCGATCAAATCCACTAGGATCGACCTGAAATCTGGGTTCCTGGTTACCAAGGTCTCCTAACAGCATTCTAGTGTCGGATCCTGGACATCCTACTTTACGTAGAGATACTTAAGCCGAAGCAGACCCATGCCGCACTTGGTTCAAAGAGAATGGGAAACGAGAGGGATGTGCCACTCAATCTCTTTGCCCGTGGGGCATAGTCCCATTCCGGTCCCCTAAAATGGCATGAATCTGGTTCTAACCTAATATTATCTAAAGCTTGTATAATTGTAGAACCTTGTGAGAAGCCTCCCAGTTCTCTAGGACCACTCTTCCATAGGACGGACCCGTTAGGGTTCTGCCCACCCGCTTCCCTCAATAGGCGTTCTTTACTTATCTAATTAGGTCCTACCACATTTAAGTGTGACATTTAAAATTAGCTTCCTTAACTAAGCGCTTTAGAGAACAGGGTCCGTTTACGTAACTTATGGTGCTGACATGAAAAGAGTTCAAATCGGTTCCTTGGAAACAACTTTATATTAGTATTTTAATTGAGATACAAATATTTTTCAAAAAAGACATTTACTACAATCCATGAGGATCGTCTTATTTCTTCCAAGTTGCCGCCCTTGCACTAGTAATAGGGCCTCAAGAATCCATCTCGAGTCACGTAGATTGTTTGAGTAGGACTTAAAGGCAGGGAATTTACAGCTAGAGCCTCCTTGGTATCCAAGAGTCCTCCTACATTCAAACTAACCTAGAGAGAGACCTCTCATGGCGGGTTCGGTCCACGTTCCCATCACAGTTATCTAGAACCCCCTTGGCTAGGGTTGACGGCCTGTTGGGGGTGGCTTGGCGCGCCCTCCATGAATTCCACCTGATTCATTATTCAAATTCTTTTGTGAGCTTGGGTCATACATTCCTTTTAGAGACAGTGATTTTAGATTTACAAGCACAAACAACAATGAAAGCGAGTGCTTGGGACATTTGCTAAGGTAGAGTTTCCATCTTTGAACGCTTAGTGTTACCCTTCTTGGGTCTTTCTTGCCTTGGCATAATTTTCCATTATCTTCTGAGAGATAGAGAATATTGTCTTTTCGACCTCACTCCTATGTAGTAGGGGTGAGCAATTATGTTATAGTTTCGGATGGTAGCTTCCCTAAGTTACTAACCTTTGGTTCTTATCTTAAGGTCTCGGTCTTGGACGATTCAAACTAGGTTTTCAATTTGGTCAGTTGTTCCACCTTAGATTTTTATAAGGATTCTAACTTTACCCTAGGTTTTCCTTCCCTCAATATAGCAGGAACTTTTTGCTCATTCCTCCTGCAAGTCAAGCACAAACTAAGCCCATTTACCATCCTTAAATAGTTGTGATCATCGAATGTAATGTGGCGAATAGTCATTCTTCTTGTGGGTACGACATTCAAGTTTTCTTGTATTAGCTTCGAGATGTATCATATTTTGAAAATGATATTCCCAAGAGTGTTTTGGACCCATCACAGCTGGTTATTGGGATAGAGACCAAAGAGCATGTTGACTTTAAGTCAAAATATGGTCGTAAGGGCAACTTGACCTATTTGGGATTAAAATACTAGTTGAGTCGAATTAAATCTTAGCCTCAATTATCATATAGGATTTCATTTACCAAATTGGCCCTTGCAATTAAGCTTATCATTTCACATGTGCATTTAAAATCTACATTTTTATGTAATATTTCCATACAATTAAAAGTTAGTTGGTTAGTTTGAAAGTTAGTTAGTCCATTAATAAGTTAGTAAGGCTACTAACTAAAGACTAACAAAGGTAAAAACTAACTAACATTAATAACTAATTTTTTTATTTAATTAAAAATATTTTATTAAAAAAAATCAAAAGTCGTAAATAGAATGTTTTCCTTGGATTAACAAGGAATATAGCCACCCTTCACAGAAGTTACAATGTGAACTAGAGTTATGAGCCATATTAATCACTAGTGTTAATATGTATAGTATGAATAGCCCAAAAATATTAGATTTTGGGCAAAACTAGCATATTCTAGATATTTTAAATATTATCCTAAAAAGATATGGAGTTTTTTCCTCCGAGAGAGAGAGAGAGAGAGAGAGAGGCTGCAAGGGAGAGAGTTAGCTCAATTCCCTCTATCTTGATCATTGACATAGCCATCTTCTCTTACGCTCTCCCATCTTGAATCTATTCCACCTTCTTAATCTCTTGAGTCTACTTGTGGATGATGGCCTCCAAGCGAAGAATGTCGCGTGTGGATGGCAATCCTACAACCAACAACGAAGCTTTGGGTGAATGCAATACTATCAATCGAACTGTGGTTCTGGTCGTAAGTAATGTATTTCTAAATTGATAAATGCCTGCTTTGATTCTCGCATGAGATACATTAGGACCATGCTATGATGTACGAGAATAGGTCATGTAAAGGGATAAGCCTCTTCCCACATATTCAAAAGATGGAGTTTGCAAAATGCATGTATCAAGGGAAGTTAATTGCACTTATTCGTTGATAGAGCAATTGATCAGGGGTTATGAATAGCATAATTGTAAAAAGAATGACATTAAGAATTGTGCATACAAGTATTAAGTAAATTTTGCATAGAATCACTCTTTGATCCCAAGGGGGAGAACGAATATGCGATGGAATTATTATCGTGTCTATTCTTGTATTGTTTAGGAAAAATACAAGTAGTTTTGGTGGGTGATTGAACAACACCCTAAATGTTTTTTTTCAATCAACTGATTGTTGCATTGTGATTTGGATAAATATTCCAAGTGCTTGTGTTTGATGGTAAAAGTATGGCAAGGGTCAGTAATAATGACAAGTAGTCGTGGGAAATAAATGAATGTTTCACTGGAAGATGATATTAGGCTGATTGCCACCTTGATCTTGCTTGATTCCTAAATGGATTAATTAAGGAATGATATTTTGCATGGGTGGATCATCTCCAAGATCGCACTGCGGATTACCTCGAGAGGGCATTGCTCGATTCACGGGCCGAAGGTCGAGTGGTGAAAAGACCAACCATGGAGGTTGTGTCCCACACTTAGGTCACTTGGGGTTAGTGGAGCTTTGGACACCTCTTGCCTAGACCGGAACGGAATTGTAGACTGCCGTGAGCCCAACGTCTAGGGCATTGGAAGATCCTATTCTAGATAAAGGATGAAAATTTTGGTGCCATGTGATTTGGACCGGGTACTTCTGTTGGATAGAAGTGATACATAATTTCTCCTATATGGGTAGGAGACAAAGATTAAGTTGAAGATAAGTTAAGGAACTTGTTTGTTAAAAGGACTGCTTGTTTTGTTTTTGTGTCGGTGCTATAAATTACGCAAATGAATCCTATTCCCTAAAAGGCCTAATTAAGGGATTTGATTGTGAATGTCATACATAAATGTGATAGGACCTAATTAAAAAACTAAAACTATCAAGGGAAGTGGGTGGGAAAAGCCCTAATGGTGTGTTCTATGGTTGGGTGGTTCTAGAGTACTGGGAGGCTTCTCATAAGGTTTTACTGTCATTTGACCTTTAGGTATGGTAAGGTTAGAATTCGATTCATGCGTTTTAGGGGACCAAAATGGGACTATGCCCTACGGGCAGAGAGGTTGAGCAGTGCATTCCTCTTATTTCCCATTCTCTTTGGACCAAGTGTGGCATGGATTTGCTTTGGCTTGGGCATCTTTGCGTAAAGTAAAATGCCTGAGACCCGACACTAGAATGCTTTTAGGAGACCTTGACCACTAGGGACCCAGATTTCATGCTGATCCTAGAAGGTTCAGCCGCAAACATTCCATTGCGAGGTGGACTCAGAAAACCCTAAGTGACAAACCCCGTAACATTCCATGGGAGTGCTGGGCAGCGACGCTTAGATTTGTTTCACGATGGACCGCTAAAATGTGCTTAGATGGCCAATAGGCGGTGGACATGTTACATTTTAAATGTATCTCTATTATGTGGTGCAATTGAAGCTGTCCATGATGCCATGCAAATCTAGGTGCAATTCTTTCTTGAGTTGGTGATACGATGCAGATCCCCATTCATGAAAATTCCTTTTAGTACATTTATGCAATTCATAAGGCATGACCTAAGTATTTAAGTGCAAGAGTAAATGAGTTCATTGTAAATGCGAGTTAATTTGCTCCAATGGTCTATAGGATGCAATCGACCTATACAGAATATTTATGTATATCGGCAATCTATAATGCATTTGCAAAAGTTCAAACCTAATACTTGGCTTAATTAGTGCAACAACCCGTAGATGCTTAATCTATTTGCGGTAATTCATGGTTGTTAAGCCTTTTCAACTACCTTTTGAGTTATGCAAGTTACGCGATGCAAAGTGTGACTTCTTCCTTATGATGTCCATGCTTAAATGTTCGGTTCAAAGTACTAGACATGGTAGCGGTACCTGGTTTTGAAGTGTTGAATTAGAGTTTATACCGGATAACCAATTCGTGTTGATGGTGGCATCTTTGCTTGACCCTCCTTCCGTAGTCGTGGCTTTTCCAGTTACTTGGGAGATTTTACGCTTTGGGGCCATTTTAGAGCTTGGAATGCATCCTTCACTCCTCTTGGAGGGCTCCTTGGTGCTGGAGTTCCGTATGCCTTGTCTTGACTTTTGCAATCTCCTTGTCCACTTAAAGGCAATCGATGGAGAGATCTCGAGAAGTGTCGATGGGGAGAGAGGGTGCTCGAGGCTTCGCCCAAGTAAGGAATTGTCCTTAAGCCTCTTCTCTCTCTCTGTCTTTGTCTCTCTCTCTCTTTCTCTCTTACTCTAGGTTTCCCCTTCCCTCTCCCTCTCCCTCTCCCTCTCCCTCTCCCCCCCTCTCTCTCCCTCTCCCTTTCTCCCTCTCTCTCTCTCTCTCAAGCTTAGCAGTAGGGGGGGGGGAGAAGAATGGCGGGTTAATTATCTTGCTTAAGGGGGGGGATTTTTATAGGGGGGAGAAGGGTATTATGGGGAGGGGGTGTGACACGAGACTGTCTTCCTTTCCCTTGATTCAGGTGGCCAAAACGGTCTTGCCACCATGCAGTTGATAGTTTCTAAAGGAGAAGGAGAGATAGTGGGGGTTTGGAGGTGGCACACGTGTGCTCCTCCCCCCATCGCAATTGTCATCTTCTTCACCTATCTCATTTACGCGTTCAGCTCCCTCTGTCGACTTCTAGTCCCCCTCCTTTCGCCAATCGACAGCTTTGAAAATGTAGAAAACAAAATTTGTTAAAAAAAGGGGGGAAAATATTACAGCCTCGGAATATTACACTATAGGTCCCATTCAATTGTGGTTGATCACTAATTACGAGTCATCTTTTACCAATAACCAGTGAATGCCACCACGTTTGGCTAGATTCAATCCCATAAGCAATGCCTTGTGTTCCACCATGTTACTTGTAGAAGTAGTGCTTAAATACACTTCTATTTTTAAAACCACTCAATGGTGGGGATCTTTAATGACAACCTCAACACTCACATTCTTAGAAATTCCTCAAGAAGCTCCATCAAAATATAATGTTTAAACTAAGGCTTCATTGATGGACCTTGCCATGGCAATCAACCTACTTGTACTTATGATCATCAAAGCCTAATCGAGAGAGAGGATGCAATATAGGTACAATCCCTCCTTCCTCACTAAACTCAATAGGGATGTTAGGAAGAACCCAATAATAATGGTGGTGATAGACCTTAATATCCGATGTAAAAGATCCATCTTTACCACTCAATAATGTGATAACCCTTACTCCACCAAATCACTTTGCCTTGGTGGTAATGCTACTCTAAATATGGATGCTTAAAATACAGAATAAGTTTTCCCATCCAATAGTCTTGATACCCTCTGCAAGTTTAAGTTGCACCTTGAAGGACTTACAAAGGTACCAAGTTCGATGTCATCCCGTATAGATAATAGGAGTTTAGTTTATTGAAATTTAATTTAGTCTTGAACTCTACCCCTTGCAAATTTTCTAAAAGGGCTATAGGGTCATTCTTTCTTATATGAATAATCTTATAAGGACCATCACATTTGGGTTCCAACTTGCCTGGGAAAAGCTTATGGTGGGAATCATAATATAAAACCAATTGACCCTTAGCAAATTTATACTTCTTAGTCTGAAGGTCATTGACTATTTTCATCTACTTTTTCCCTACTTCATAATGTAATAAGGATTGTAACCAAATCTTGTCAAGATGGGCAAGTTAGATGAACCTTTTTTGCAATGCTTCCTCTTCACCCAAAGAATGGTTTAGAGTGAACCTTATTGTAGGTAGCTCAATTTCCAAAGTTAGAACACACTTCTCCCCATATATTAGTTTAAGAGGGGTGTGGCATATGGCTCTTTTAAATGTCCTATTATAAGCCCAAATATGCACATAAAAATTCTTATCTTTAGATATAGTCTTGGACAAAATCCCCACAAGCTACTTATTGGTACTCTCTACTTGCCCATTTGCTTGGGGATTATAAGGGATGGTCTTATTATGTTTAATCTTTAGCGCTTTTGTCAAAGCCTCAATCATTTTATTCAAAAAATATGTTCCACAATCAGACACAAGCTCCTTAGCTAGATCAAAATGGCAAATAATCTGCTCCAAATTAAAATTAGCCATTTTCTTGGCATTATCCTTCATCATCGTAGTGCAAGCTTCAGACTACTTCATGAAATATTATGTCACTATAATGATATACCATTTTCGTATAGTTGACAAACGATGTATAGGTCTAATGAAAGCAATGCCCTACTTCTCAAATGGTAGTTGACAGCGGATTATTAGAGCCCGCTTTGAAGAGGAAAAGTGGCATGGGAGGTGTAAAAGACCAATTTTTTATGCAAAAAGAAATAGTTGTGGATCAATGAGCTGGAGTTTTTCTAGATGGAGTTTGATGTCAAAATCCAACTCAAGTCTTGTCAATCTTAGCCCAGTTTGATCCGCCATTTAATTCCCACAAGGTTTGGCATTATAAAGCAACTATGTGATCGGGGAGTCGAAAAGTGCACAATGAAGGTTAGGTTTATAGATTTGGACATCATGAAGCTAGCTAGCTAGTCGGATCTCAAAATCAAGCTTGTTGGGCCTCCCAAATGCAAAAAACAACTTAGGCCAAGTGCAAACACTAGAGTTGGAACCAAATGTTTTTAAAGGTTTAAAGTCTTAAGCCTTGGTTAGGCTTAAGAATTGAAAATGCACAAAATTCATGAAATGTGGGGGAGGGGGGGACATCATTTTTTTGACGCCCCAAAATGATTAAAAAATTCATTTTTTTGATAAGTAGAGATACAAGGAATGGAGAAGATAGCAGGATACTTGATTTCTTCGCCCTCCCATCGCGACGAACATATTAAAAAATGATGCATTCTATGAAGATATCTGATTTTAGTCTTCCTCTCTCCTCTCTCCTCTCTCCTCTCTCCTCTCTCCTCTCTCCTCTCTCCTCTTGTTGTGTGTTCTCATGGATTAATGTATGAGAGAAGGGGGTGGGCTGAGATGAAAGATTTTGATCGTGCAATGATACGACATCATAAAGAAGCATAGATCGGGGTTGGACGGATTGCCAATGGCTCTTGGGAAGCATCAATGGGCCTCTAATTGCAAAATAATGCATGATTTTATGAGTAAGTCATTGTTTTCATTATTTTATGATAAATTTTGGTTGGAAATGGTTAGAAATGATTGCATTCGGTTGCCAATGCTCTAATTTATTAGCAATGTTAAGGGGTTTTGTCATGCATATAGTGTTCATATGGGTTGAAATGTGATAAAAAAATCATTCTAACTAAGATCCATCATTCTAAATTAGTAAATAAAAAAATATCCATATTTATCAATAAATAAATAATGAAATAGAAAACATAGATTTTTCACATCTGAAAAATAAGATTTGTGTTTGTGAATGTATGGTAGAGCTAAAGCATGAGGTTTAGCCTTAGTTCAGTCCTATCTCTATGTTAAAGTGAGTTTTTATTGCTTTCTTGAAAGAAAAATACATGAAAAATATGCCTTAAACCTACCAACGAATGCATAACTTTAAATGATAGGGAGAAGGGGATTGTTGAGAACTTAAAGTACATTGAATTTTGATGTTTTTATGATGCATGTCATATACGACACATGTGTGCTAAAATAAAAATGGTTTAGTAGCATGAGAAAGCTTGGTACACTAAGCAATGAACCACTCTCTGTTTAGAAGAAAAGCATGAAAAGAACTATCTTTGCACACATTCACAATGTTGGTTGTTAATGAATAAACTTATTTGAGCACGGTAGTCATACACAATTGTATTACATGCACCATATGGTATTATCCTAGATGCATGACGATTGTTTTCATGAATGATGACCTACGTGGAGAGTGTGAGGTACCCTAAGCTATAAGGCTAGATATTTGGTTCTTTGGGGGTTGTTCAATAAGGATTATCTATTATCTCCCGGATTGATTCAATTAAAAGAGTGGAGTATGTTTTGAATGTATTTTATGTTCACAAGGCAACTTGGGGATAGTCCCCGAGGTGTAGGAGAGTTGTAGTGTAGGGGCGGGTATTGTCAGTGTAGTAATATACGGGCGACTAGGTAGAGGTTCCTTTACCCCCAAAAACCTCCCATTTAAAGGCGAATCTGCCCCAGTGAGAGAGAGAAAACAGAAAAGACAGTACAACATGTACACATGTACAAGAGGATGAGAAAAAAGACATTATCTCATCCAATGCCCATCAATCTCCTGAGGAAGGCAAAGCGCTTAGTAGTGAGGCTCTTCGTGAGTAAGTTTGTAGGATTCTGCTCAGTCGGAATCTTGACAAGATCAATAGACTTGTCCTCAACGACCTCGTGAATGGAGTGATACCTCACCTCAATATGTTTCATCTTTGTATGGAAGACCAGATTCTTGGCCAACTGAATGACACTCATAGAATCCAAATGCAGTGTAGGCATAACATCTGTCATACCAAGGTCTGTAATCAAACGGCCTAACTAGATATCCTCCTTGCAAGCCTTTGTGGCTGCAATATACTCGGCCTCTGTAGTAGAAAGGGCCGTACACTGCTGTGCCCTCTAGACATCCAAGAGGTAGCCCCTCTAGCATAAGTGAACACATAGCCAAAAGTGGACTTCCTACTATGTGCATGTTTTATATAATCAGAGTTAGTGTACCCCACAACTCCTGTATCTTGGCTGCCATAACAAAGACACATATCTGCTATGCCCTTTAGGTACCTCATGATACCCTTCACGGGATCCCAATGTTTCTTGCTAGGTGTAGCCATATAATGTGCTACAACCCAATTGCAAAAGCAATATCTAGACGGGTGGCTATCAGAGCATACATAAGATTGCCCACATTGATGCATAGGGAATCTTACCCATGTCGACCCTCTGTTGACCCTCTGCTCATCTATCTGTGGACAATCGGCCTATGAAAACTTCACATGAGAAGGTAATGGATAGCCAATAGGCTTAACATCCTGCATGGGGAAGCACTCAAGGACTTTATTAATGTACTCCCTCTGTGCGAGATAGAGTAGTCCCTGAGATCTATAGTGCATAATGCACATACTGAGTATATGAGAGGCCTATCCCAGATCTTTCATCTTAAAGATCTTCTTGAGCTGAGCCTTAAGAGCATCTAGCTCCTCATGAGCTGTCCCTGCTAAAAGCATGTCATCCACATAGAGTGCCAAAATCAGTAAAGAACCGTCATGGGCTTTCTTCTTGTACAAGAACCGATCCATAGCACTACGGCTGTAGCCCTGTGACTGCATGAATGCATCAAACTTATGGTACCATTCCCTAGGTGCCTGCTTCAAGCCATAGAGAGAGTACTCTTTTAGCTTTCACACTAGGTGTTCCCTGCCAGGGTTTGCAAAGCCCTTGGGCTGCTCCATGTGAATCTCATCATGCAAGTCTCCATGTAAAAAAGCTGTCTTGATATCCATTTGGTACAAGTTCAGGTCAAGCTGTGCAACCACGGCCAATACTAAGTGGAGGGTGGTCATCTTAACCATAGGAGAAAATACTTCATCAAAGTCCATACCATGCTCCTGCTTAAAACCCTTAGCAACCAATCGAGACTTGTATGTTGGCTTGGGGTGTCTAGGGGTACTTTTCAGCTTGTACACCCACTTGCATGGCAAAGCCTTTTTACCTTGAGGCAATGAAACCAAATCCCAAGTTTGATTCTTATGCAATGAGTTAATCTTAGACTGCATAGCCCTCTCCCAAGAGTGACAATCACCCCTACGCATAGCCTCATCATAAGTGAGAGGATCTCTTGCATTTGTAACCAATACAATATCCATAGAGGGCACAAAACGGGTTAGAAGGTCGTCTATCTCTAGTGGAATGCCTCAATCTAGGCTCTACTGCTTGACCGACATCCTGTCTAATATCAACATGTCTAGCATCTGGGCCATGAGCATCAAGTGATGCCGCACACTATCTAGCTGGCCGTGGAGTGAGTTGAAAGAGAGCAGGTGGCTCCTCCTGAAAGATAACTCTACGTACCTCAACCACTTTCTTAGGCTGCATATGCATTTTTTCCTCATGAAAGATGACATCATGACTGTGGATCACTTTCCACTCCTGTGGATCCCATAGATGGTAACCCATCTCTCTTACATCTCCATAGCCAATGAAAATGCATTTGACACTTTTAGGATCCAGCTTATTGCATTTTTCCTTGGGCACATGGAAGAATGCCTCACATCCAAATACACACAAATGATCATAAGAGGGGGGTTTACCAGCCCATACCTCCTCGGCAAACTGAAAGTCAATGCCACTGCTAGGTGACTTGTTAATGAGATGGACTACAACAATAACTGCCTCAGCCCAAAAGTACTGTGGTAAGCTAGACTATCTAAGCATGTTCCTGAATGGTCCTATTCATGCATTCAGCCATATCATTCTGGGGTGGGGTGTAAGGGGCGGTCAACTAACGCTTAATACCCCACTCATCACAAAAGTGCTCAAAAGCACGTGATACATACTCACCCCCATTATCCGACCTTAGGCATTTGAGCCTTTTCCCAAACTGGTTCTCTACCAATGCAAGCCAAGAAATGTGTCTAAGACATCGAATTTTCTCTTTATGAGATAAGCCCAAACCTTACATGAGTAATCATCTATGAAAGTAACAAAGTACTTTGCCCCACCAAGTGATTGATAGGGCATGGGCCCACATACATCTAAGTGCACAAGAGCCAAGGGCTCACCCATGCGTTTCTTACCAGACTTTTTATGCGCATTTCTAGTCTGCCTGCCATACAAACAATGATCACAAGAATCAAAATGCGAAGAGTCAAAAGGTGGAAGATATTGCAAAGTACGGAGCATTTTCATTCCTTTAAGAGACATATGCCCCAAATGAGCATGCCAAAGGGATACATGAGAATAGAACCCATAGACAAAACATGATTCAATGTAGCTCCAGATACAAGTAAGAGATAGAGATTGCCAAACTTGGCACCTCTTGCAAGTACAAGCCTGCCACGAGTAATCTTCCATGCAGAGTCTCCAAAGGACACAAAATACCCTGCATCATCAAGCTGTTCTGCTAACATAAGGCTGCAAGTCAATGCAAGTACATGGCGTACATCTCATTATCGATGTTTCATGATAGTTCTTTCATGCACACAATAGGAAATGGTTTCAAATGATTGAATTTGTTTTCTTTTACTTAAAAAATCATAATTCTCAATTGGTTCTTGCTATTCATGTAATAAAAATGAAAATCAAGAAAACATGCAATGCAAATATTGTGAGATTTGGGAAAAATTGAAGATTTTATGAGTTTTCATGGTTCTTATGGTGTTCATATGGGGTCATATGGAGTATAATGCTAGTTCTTGGTCCATGCAAGCTCTACATATCTAAAAATCATAAAAAATACATAATAAGTTAGATCAATAAAAAAAAAAGGTTTTATGTATGGAAAAAGCACACAAATTTATGAATATGTTCGTAAATATATGCTGGGGTTAGGACATGAGATTTAGCCTCAATGTATCCCTTTTTTATGTTATAGTGCATATTTATTGCTTTCCACATTAAAAAAATACATAAAGAATATTTTTTACAACCTACGAATGAATGCAAAATCATAAATGGTAGGGGGAAGGGTTGTGGAAAGTTGAACATAATTGGAATTTTGATTTTATGAATATATTGACGTATAGGATGTGATTCTTTTAAGTCTTTAAGGAAGGACACTATCACAAATTATTTCGATGTTGCCTTATCAACAATGCAATACGCTGATAGAGTGAAATTAAGAGCTACATGAAAATGCATGAGCATATGCCAAGAACATGAAAGAGGTCTTTCACAAGTTGCAAGCCTCTATTCCTATCCCGACTACTGCATGATTGCAATATTTCTTGCATGGATTGGACTTCAATATCCAAGTGCACTTGAGTAGTATCCCTTTGGCAGATATGGATACTACTATAACCCGAGCAGAGGATGTAGAGTGCCGCTTATAAGAGGTTTATGCCTCAAGGAAAAATTGAAATTTGAGCCTTAGTCTTGGAAATAATTTGGGATCGGTTAGTGGAAATCAAGGTGCAATAAGCTTTGTGACCAACCGGAATGGTAGAGGAAGCATGATGCATAATGTGCCTTTATTGCTTGCTCCTCTAAATGTTGTCAAGCCAACTATGAGCTAAAGAGCTTCTTTTGTAAACCAAGGGTCAGTCCAGGGTGGCAACCCTTGCGTGTTGTGCAACCTAGTGAGAGGGTAGCTCTTGAAGCCATTAGTTATGAGTCCTTCGCATCAAATATTTTAGACGAAGTAAAATATATGATGAAACATTATATGGATATGATCATTGAGTAATACCACCAAATCACCGTAGATGGCAATTTTTTAAAGTGTCAACAAAATTCTATGGGTACTAGGAAGCTTGATGATTGGGATCCATGATTTAGTTGTATAAGTACTGTGGTGGGCAACATTTCCCTTGTAATTTTTTAAATGTCAAATGCGATATATGTGGGAAGTCTGGTCATTTAACTACTATCTATTGGAGTAGGGTTAGCTCTCTCCAGCAAGGTACTCAGCAATTTGGTCCTACGAATCATCATGCAAATAATGAGAATACTAAAGGAGAGGGCCCTAAGCAAATGTTGCAAAGGGGTAAAGCCACAGTGGAGGAAATGCCGAGTGGGGTAAGTTTAGTAGGAACTTTGCTAATTAGTGAGAGTTTATCTCCTAACAATGTTAGGGTAGTAACTAGAGGTCAAAAAATAAAAGATGCTTAGAAAGATGACCCTAGTACGAGAAAAGTTAACCCTAAACCTAGTAGGTATGATAAGAAGGTGTTGGATGCCCAAGCAAGTCCTCTTAAAAATGATGCTATTTTAGAGGAGTCTATGATCAAAGGAAATCATAAATCAAAGGAAAATGAGGGTACTAAGGTTTTCAAGAAGCCAAAAGAATGGTTGGTGTGGAAAGAGAAGAGAGTAGTGGCAAACTTTTGTGAGTTTGACCTAGCAAATATGCTTTATGAAGTTAAACTGGATGTGAATCTGCTACAACTCATTCAATTATCGTCGCAAACATTCGTAAGAAGTTCAAGAAAATCCTACAAATAGTTTATGTTGTCGAACCTTTTGGTATCCATTGAGTGGATAGTGAATGGTGGGATCATGTAGAAAAGCACTACCTTAAGATGTAGGCATATGTTGATGGAATCTTGATACACAACGCGATGGTAGATCCCAGCTCATCTGTAAACATTGTGAGTATGAATTTATTGGAGAGACTGGGTCTACCAATTCAAAAGGTTGTCACGATAGTTTTAAAAATGGCTAATAATAGCCTACGATAATTGGAAGGGATGGTAACATAAGTACATGTGATGGTTGCTAACATTGAGTGTGTCCTTGCCTTCCATGTTATCTGATTTGGTGGGATTAATTTTTTTAAATTCATGCCCAAAAATCAATTGACCAATTGGGATATCCACCAAACAATCAGAATATAATAGTATGTCTGTGGATATTATATTCTGATTGTTTGGTGGATATCCCAATTGGTCAATTGATTTTTGGGCATGAATTAAAAAAATAATAATTCTAGATGCATACCATGAGTGCATGTTGGATGAATTTGCATTACCTCCCACTATAGAATGGGAGGCACTTGAGGGAACTTTAGCTGCTGGGAATCCCAAGTTCTTGTTATTTTAATTGAAGAGGGTTCTACCACTAAGAAGGTTTACCAAGTGTCTTTAAATGAGCTAATAGAGGAAAATGACAAGATTTGTGATACTAATGTGATAGAGCTGGATCTTGGGACTCCCAATGATCCCTACCCCATTAAACTTAGTACTATGTTATCTATTGATGAGTGTGCAAATTATGTGGCACTCCTACAAGAGTTTAGGGATATATTTGCATAGAGTTATGACAAATTGAAGGGGATTCCCCCCTCTATTGCCATGCATATGATCCCACTAAAATAAGGCATTAAGCGAGTGAGGAAAAAGGTTTGACGTATGCATTTTGAGCTAAGAGAGCATCCTTTTGAGGAATTGATATGTTTTAGGAAGGCTGGTTTGATATTTCTAGTTGAACGTATAGAATGGTGCTCATCGATAGTAATAAGAAAGAAAGAGAACAACCAAATCTGCTTGTGTGTTTATTTTCAGGAATTGAACAAATAGATGGTAAATGACTATTATCCTTTGCTCTTTATTGATCATATTTTAGAATAGTTGGCAGGGGAGAGATATACTATTTTATGGAATATTTTACGGGTTATAATTAGATGGCCATAGTTGAAGAGGATAAGTTAAAGATGACATTTATTACAATTTTAGGTACTTTTGCATACCATGTGATGGCTTCTGGCCTATGTAATGCTCGTGGGTCTTGGCAAAAAAGGTTACTGACAAGACATTTGCTTATATATCCTTAAACACAATATTAGTGAGTTTGCGAATCTCCCAATTCACTACAAGGATATGGAGGCATAGCGACGGCGCTTTCTAACACAAAATAGTAGCGTCACTATTTGCATCGCTATTAGTGTTGTATTTACGATGCTAATAGCGACACAAATAGCGATACAAATAGCGACGGTGCTCAAACGGAAAAAATGCGGTCCAAAACCTGAGTGCATTATTTTGCGCGAGTAAATGAAAGAGAAAGTGAAAGGGAGAGCAAACTCCATCTTGCATTTGAGAGGGAGAGAGAGAGAAAGAGAGAAAGAGGGAGAAGGAAAGCTTCTCACCGCCACCGCCACCGTTCGTGAAGAAGAGGAGGAAGTGTATGGAGGGCGAAGAGGAGCTGATGAATCCATCCTTATGCCTTTATGGTGAGTGCATTGTTCCTTCTTGCTTTGTTTTTATGTTTTCTCTTTTTCTTTTACTTGTTTTTGTTAAAAATCATGTGTGTTGAGAGAGGGAGAGGAAATGAGAGAGGGAGAGAAAGAGAGAAAATGAAAGAAGGAACGAGAGAGGGAGGGAGAAAACATTAAACATAATAGGGAAAGAGAGAGAGGGAGGGAGAGGGAGAGGGAGGGAGAGGGAGAGGAAATGAGAGAGGGAGAGGAAGAGAGAAAAGGAAAGAAGGAAAGAGAGAGAGAGGGAGAAAACATTAAATATAATTGGGAAAGAGAGAAAGAGAGGGAGAGGGAGAGGGAGAGGGAGGGAGAGAGAGAAGGAGGGAGAGGTTGTTGTTATTATTGTTGTTGTTTTATTTATTCTTTTTTTAAATTGTTTGTTGTTGTTGTGGTAGTGGTAGTGGTAGTGGTAGTGGTAGTGGTAGTGGTAGTGGTAGTGGTAGTGGTAGTGGTAGTGGTAGTGGTAGTGGTCGTGGTCGTGGTCGTGGTGGTGGTGGTAGTGGTAGCGGTAGTGGTAATTGTTGTTTAATTTCTTATTTTCTTATTTGTTGTTTTTGTGGTTGTCGTAGTAGCGGTAGCGGTAGAGAGTGAAAGGAAGAGCGAACTCCATCTTGCATTTGAGAGGGAGAGGGAGAGAAAGAGAGAAAGAGAGAGAAGGAAAGCTTCTCATTGCTGCCGTCACCGTTTGCAAAGAAGAGGAGGAAGTGTATGGAGGGCGAAGAGGAGCCGCTGAATCCATCCTTAGGCCTTTACAATGAGTGCATTGTTCCTTCTTGCTTTGTTTTTGTGTTTTCTCTTTTTATTTTACTTATTTTTATTAAAAATCATGTGTATTGAGAGAGGGAGAGGAAATGAGAGAGGGAGAGAAAGAGAGAAAAGGAAAGAAGGAACGAGAGAGAGAGGGAGAAAACATTAAACATAATAGGGAAAGAGAGAAAGAGAGGAAGAGGGAGAGGGAGGGAGAGGAAATGAGAGAGGGAGAGGAAGAGAGAAAAGAAAAGAAGGAACGAGAGAGAGAGGGAAAAAACATTAAACATAATCGGGAAAGAGAGAAAGAGAGGGAGAGGGAGAGGGAGGGAGAGAGAGAAGGAGGGAGAGGTTGTTGTTATTGTTATTGTTTTTTTATTTATTCTTTTTTTAAATTATTTGTTGTTATTGTGGTGGTAGCGGTAGCAGTAGCAGTAGTGGTAGTGGTAGTTGTTGTTTAATTTCTTATTTTCTTCTTTGTTGTTGTTGTGGTAGTCGTAGTATTAGTAGTGGTAGTGGTAGTGATAGTAGTAGTTGTTGTTTAGTTTTTTCTCTCCTAGTTTGTTATTGTTGTGATAGTTGTAGTCATGGTTGTAGTTGTCATAGTCGTGATTGTAGTAGTAGTAATAGTAGTTTTCTTATTTATTGTAGTAGTAGTAGTAGTTTTTTTTTTCTTTTCTTGTTTATTGTTGTTTAGTTTTCTTGTTTGTAGTAGTAGTAGCAGTATTAGTAGTAGTAATAGTTTTTTCTTCTTTTCTTGTTTATTGTAGTGGTAGTGGTTTGTTGTTGTGGTAGTTGTAGTCGTAGTCATAGTCGTGGTAGTAGTAGTAGTAGTAGTTTTCTTGTTTGTTGTAGTAGTAGTAGTTTTTTTTCTTTTCTTGTTTATTATTGTTTAGTTTTCTTGTTTGTTGTTGTAGTAGTAGTAGTAGTGGTAGTAGTTTTTCCTTCTTTTCTTATTTGTAGTAGTAGTGTCATAGTAGTAGTAGTAGTAGTAGTTTTCTTGTTTGTTGTAGTAGCAGTAGTTTTTTTTTTCTTGTTTATTATTGTTTAGTTTTCTTGTTTGTTGTTGTAGTAGTAGTGGTAGTGGTAGTAGTTTTTCCGTCTTTTTTTCTTAGTAGTAGTAGTAGTAGTTCTTGATTTTTCGTAGTAGTAGTAGTAGTGGTGATGGTGGTGGTGGTGGTGGTGGTGGTGGTGGTGGTGGTAGTCGTGGTAGTCGTGGTAGTAGTGGTAGTGGTAGTGGTAGTGGTAGTGATAGAGAGAGAGAGATATTTTGTTAAAGAAAATTGATAGTAGAGAGAGATATATGTTTTGTTAAAGGAAATGAGAGGGGGGGATGAATAGAAAAAGGAAGAAGGAATGAGAGAGAGAGAATAAACATACAACATAATAAAGAAAGAGAAAAAGAGAGAGAGATGGAAGGACAGGAGATAATGAATGGATAAAAAACAAAGAGAGAGTGGTGGCGAGGTTTGGTGAGGTCCAGTGCAATACCACGAGACGGCAAACACTCTGACATACACGAATTTGTGGGTGGGTGGAGACTTTACATACGTTAATTTTTTATGAGTTACAAGAGAAGAAATCCCTTCTCAAACAATTTAAGAAAGAAAAAAAGAATGATAACAAAAACAAAATGTTTGTCGTAACGTAGAAAAAATGGAAAATGATGAAGATTGTGATGTTCAAGATCGTGAGGCGTATCTTAATCAACGTGTTCCATGTCCTTGCTCTCAATGTATACTGGCAATTAAATGAAAATGTCAATTGTCTATAGAATACGTACGACACTTTGACGAGTTTCAATTTGAGATAATTGATCAGGAAATCTTAGATTTTGAGCAAACAGTAAGAAACGTTTATATCAATCATTCATTGTATTCGCAAGCTAATTGAATACCATTTACAAAAAGATTGGGTGTGGCTGGAAAATTTTCTATCTAGGGAGGTGACGTCTCATCCTAAGAAGGAGTGCATCCTTTGTGGTCAATTAGAAGAGTTTGTGGTTGTGTGATGGATGGAGTGCCTGAGCCAATCCACCACTTGGAAGGTACTACCCAATCTATACCATCAATACCAGAGGAGACATGCAGCCTTCGAGACTTACCTACAATCTTGGAGCCTGAGATGGAGGCAATGATCGATGTATTGATTCCCATGGATATCAAGACTTCTGATCCGCTTAGAGAGGAAGCATCCATACCATTATATGATGGGTATTGAGTATCTCGCCTGAAGACACTGCTTGCACTCCTAAGTGTGCAAGCAAAATATGGGTGGAGTGATGCGAGTGTGACTGAGTTGTTTAGGTACCTTGTACGTACACTTCATTGATTTTTTTTCGACACTATTATTAAAAATATTTGTGCTTTTTCAAGGTGTTTTATGATTTTTTAAAGGTTATTGAAGTATCATATATTACCACTTGTAAATACCATGCCTGAGTCTCGTGATGATGCATGATATGTTTTACGAAAACTTGGCATGGACTACAACAGCATCCATGCATGTATCAACAATTGCATACTATTTCAAGGAGAATATGAGACTATGGAAACATGTCCAAAGTGTGGTTCTCACATGTATCGACAGGACTTGCAAGGGCAAACCATCCCTCAAAAAGTTCTTAGATACTTTCCTCTTATCCCCTGCATAAACCACATGTTTTGTACGTCCGGCATGGCAAGCTTGACAACATGGCATGCACAAAATAGGTCCACAGATGGAGTTCAACGAATATCAACAGATTCACATGCATGGAGCCACATTGACTCTACCTTTCTAGGCTTTGTCCGAGAGCCAATGAATCTTCGGCTCGGTCTTGCAATGGATGGCGTGAATCCATTTGATCTGCGCTCAACTTCTTACAGTGTGTGGCCTATAGTCTTTGTCAACTACAATATCCCTCCATGGCTTTCTATGAAGAAAGGACATCTCATCCTTAGCTTACTCGTTCCCGGGGCCGCTACAAAGTAAAAAATATGGACGTATATCTTCGTCTATTAGTCGATGAGCTTAAGATTTTGTGGGAGGAGGGGGTCACTGTGTAAGATATGAGCAAGCGCGATGGTCGATGGTCCGCCAATATTGGAGCCATTCTCATGTGGATGATGCATGACTTTCCAGGATTCAAAGAGTACTCAGGTAAGTAGGCTTCCGTTCTCATTGGTAATATCTATCATAGCTCGTTCAAGTTTGTATTCACTGGATAGAGGTGTTGGGATAGGTCTGGTTACCTCAGGTTATCATGCGTGTCCATTATGCGGGCCATAGTTAGACTCCCGAAGGTCACGAATCATGAAGAAGATCGTATATCAAGGACATGCTGCTTTCTTGCTAGAGGGTCATGAACTCAAGGAAGGTTTTCTTGGACAACCTCCAATATGTATGAATGCCCGAAGTTGGTACGAGTTGAAAATGGTCCACATGGAGTCACATCTAAACAGAATGTGACTGTTCTCAATTTTCTATGAGTTGCCATATTAGACCCACTTACAGATCTTTGTTGGATCCCATGCATATTTTAAAGAACATGGGCAGCTTGCTATGGGACCACATCATAGGAAAGAGAGATACTATAGGGGCACGAATGGATTTGAAATAGGTAGGCAAGATGGAGGCACTTTGGCCACAGTCGAGTGCTGATGGTTTCTTGCAGCTACCTCGCGTTCCTTGGGTTTTTTCCACTAAATAAGAGTGTATTGTAAAGCAAATAGTCAAGTCTATCTGCACTCCGATGGGTATGATGCATTCTCTTAGGTCTGTGTTTTTTAAAGACGACCAATTATTAGGGCTAAAATCCCATGATTGGCATAAGATATGTTAGGTTTGTACTAGAAATGGATTGTAAGTGACTTGCGTATTTTGCTATTTAGAGTGTAGTCGTTGTTCATAATGCTTTCTCATTTGTGGCAGTTTGTACTACTGATCGTGATCGCAGGATGCCTTGCTTTAGAAATACACAGGGCAATTTACAGGTTGTTGAATTTAGTGCAATGGATCTCATAGAAGGAGATTAAGATGTTCTCTATTGAATCTGCAAGGCGGGGAGCAATGGAGACAGTCTATCTCTTTGAGAAATACCTGCCTACCAACATGCTCATGATACAAATCCACCTTCTTGTGCATCTTGTAGATGAAGTGGAGATTGCTGGACCTGTCCATACGCGATGTATGTTCTTCTTGGAGCACTTCATGAAAACCCTGAAAGGCTTTGTGTGACACAATGGGCTCAGCTAGAAGGTAGCATGGCTAAAGGTTGGTTGGTGTTTGAGGCGCTAGTGCATATTTCACAGTGACTACCAATGGTGGATTGAGACAATAGTATGCTATGGCCGTTGAAGGACGATTATAGATTGACCGGAGATGTGGTGGTTGGAAATGGGGTAGAAAAGAAATGGATGTTGCAATGGAGAAGAAAGTGAATCGCTTTTATATGTTGCACCATGCCTCTATGGAGATGTGGCTGCTAGGTACCAGCAAGCTAGGAAAGATCAAGAGGAAGCACGATCTGAATTTTGACGCAGTATGCACCATCGACTGATTCGAGATCCCAAGGGCACGGAGGAGATGCCGCGGTTTATATCAATGCGATGGTTGCATGGAGCTTTGACCGCAACGTCTTGCGAAGGGGCAGAGGTCTCAATCGAGAAGTGGGAATTCTTGATGGGATGTAGTCCAAAGGTGATGATGTGTTTAGGGTTTGTCATATCTATATTTTATATGCGACAAATAATTGAGTGTTTCAATGTACAGTACAAAATACATAGTGTACATGGTCACGCAGATGGCATTTTTGCGTGGAGCATATTGACAAAATGCGATGCACAATAGATTGTGGTATCATGGCAAGGTTTGAGCAAGAGAGCCGACCACGAGCAACGGATCTAAACACAGTTATAGATGAGATGGAGTATTTTGGGAACTTGCAAAGTATTGTTACAGTGGATTACCGTAGCTTCTACATGATACTATTCGATGTGCAATGGTTCAAAGTGGTACTTGAAGGAGTTGGAGCAATAGTTCGATGAGGTCCATCTGGATTTCTCGAAATAGATTCTGAAAAAAAATGGACAGATTTGCGTGACATCTTTGTGTTGCCGACCCATTGTGAACAGGTGCATGAACTCATTTGTTTTTTAATTGTATTACGACATAATACATGTCACAATAGTTAAATCTCTCTTATACGTGATTGTGAACATGTAATCTTCTATCCAAATCCCCGACAATCTCAATGGTGGTATGTTACACCTTTAGCTCCCTGAAGTGTGTGAGTATATAATCAAAGTGATGTTTTGAGCATAGAAAGCTTGGAGCATGTAGAGGAGTCAGTCTCGAGTAACAATGATGGAAATATAGGAGTCCAAGAACTCTTTGAGAATGAGGTGGACTCATTCTTTTGTGGTGACATGTCGCCTTCCAGTGTATGCCGAGTTGTGTTAGGAGATTGACATGGGACCATAGGATACTTCATACTCACCTACTCAATTCGTTGACGAATCGCTTATAAGGGTACATAAGATATGCATTTTAAGTAAGATCATTTTTTAAAGATTTATATTACCATACTTTATATGATTTAAGTTGATTATGCTAACATTATTTTTTGTCTATGCAGGTGACCTTTGTGGATATTTAGATCATCAGGATGAGTCGAGGGATGAGCGATGAGGAGCAACAGGAGATCTTCACGTGCATGTCTCCAGATCAGATGGTGAGATTTAGAGACATGGCGGACCAGGAGTTGTCTCAGACACCATCAAGCCGCTCTATTAGATCTATTTCGGCGCGATTTGATGCTTCAGTTTCGAACAGACGAGGTCGACGCTCTAGACTTGGGCCAGACGGAGGGAGTGGTTCAGGGGGATGCTGCAGAGATTCGGATGTAGTGAGCCCACAGGCGGCTTGGGATATAGGTGCTACTCCTCGCTCTCGTGGCGGTTCCAGAGAGCGTGGCTCAGGTGGTTGCTATGGAGGCACGGACGCGGTGTCTCCGTCTCGTCATTTTGTTGGAGTTGCATCACCTCCCCAGGATTTTGTCACACTTGTGGAGACGTCTACTCCACTCACTTTGGCTTTTGCTCAGCTGTTCGCAAGTGGCATCCCTATGGGTGCTACTCCAATAGATACTATCCCGATCGATACACTAGATGTACAAGGGTCTCCTAGATATTCCCAGGAGTGTGGTCACATGTGGGAGAGGACCCATCTTAGGCATACCCCAGAGGGGTATGCCTACCTTGTTGCGCATGATTTCATCCATCTGTCCTTCTTATGAAAATCCCCTAACTAGCTGAAAAAGTAACTTGCTTTTTGCATGCCATCCTAATCTAGAAGCTTTTTCTAAATTTTTTAGATTTGTACAATAAATAATATCAAAAATAGACTAAAATTATCCAAAAATCTAGTATTTTTGGATAATCCATGAAACTCACACTAGTACTAATGGCTCAGATCACATTGACTCTCTAGATTAATAAAGAAGTCGGATGATAATGCATTCCATACTTTTTCATGACTATGTCCTCATAACATCACGACAGCGTCTAGCCACTCGAGCTTTGAAGTCCCACTCTTGAGTGCCTTGCGTGAGTCCGATTGTTTGTGTGACATATATGTACGTATGCACTCCATCATCCAGCCCATAGAAAACCTATCTGCTGTGGTTGGTACCGAAAACTCCTCATGCAAGGATGCTACTATGTAGTCCTTGCTTCCCTCTGGTATGTTCTTCCAATGATCCAAGACATTGTGCCGAAAAACTTGTTGGCAATAGGCTGAAAACTACAGATGGAACTAAAAGAAGAAGGAGTGATCTGGGAGATCTGTGAGCAGGTGTCCTGAGGTTTTACCCCCCTTTCGGAGCCAACGGAGCCATCAGATTTGGGTTCGGGACAGTAGAGAAAGAGCGAATTTTTTTTATCGACGTTTTTGGGTCTACGAAAGAGCTCTAGGAGAACTAATGCCTAGAGATTGCTTCTGAGTAGTGCAAAGATTCCAGGTTCTTTCAATACATATTGATTCAATTCATTGTGATTTGTTTTTGTCGTGTTTACCACTTGGGTATTCTTTATCTTCTCTTCCATCTCCTATCTCTACTTCCTTCTACTTCTGATTCCCAATGGATTCGACCTTTCGACAAAAACCCCTCCGATATTGGTGAACCCGACGTTAAAGGTCGTCACAAAAGAAGGAAAGATAATATGGAAGCACCTTCGAATACAATCTCTAGTGATGTTTTGCAACAATTGGTGCAAAATATGAAAATGCTTATGCAGGTACAACAATAACAACAGGTGATGCAAGCTTCAGCTCAAACAGAAAGTGTTGTGATGAATGCTTTGCAAGCAATTGAGCATGCGGTGAAGTTATTCAATGGCAGAAATGTAACTGCATATGTACATACCTATGCTCAGAAGATGAAATTCTTTGGAGTGGCTCAATCTACATGGATCCGGTATTTTATACGTGTTGTGTTATTGTTCATGAACTGAAAGCACGGATTACTGAATTATACTTGCAGGATGCAGACTGGATAGCCTTCAAGAAGACACTCAGGGAAGAATTTTACATTGAGGACACCAGTTTGATTACACGCAAGACTTTTCAGGAGTGGGTTATACAACCCAATAAGGGTCTTGTGGCTATAGAATTGTTAAGAGAATTTGAAAGTGGATTTGAGGAGTTGGATCTTGCAGAATAGCAAGCTCTTGCAAGTCAGAAAATTGATTTGTTTCTACAAGCAGCTGATCCTGAGCTTCAAGAGAAGCTTGATGATTTGCTGGAGGATCAAACTACAGAGGCAGGTTTGAAAACAGAGTGGAGACATGTCAAGGAAGCTATTACTGCGCTTGTGAAGAAGCATAGAAGAAGAGAACGATGAAATGGTCAAAGGGATGCAGGATCTTCAATTGAAGGTTGCAAAATTGGATGAAAAAGGACAAGAGGAAAGGGGACGGGTAGCAACCCCTAAGCCTGGAAAAAGATGTATGTGGTGTGACAGTTTGCAGCACAAAAGAAAGGATTGTGCTGCCTATCAGGAGGCCTTGGCACGAAAACTTATCTTTTGGAAAGATGGCAAGATCCGTGCACAAGAAACATGATTGCCTCTTGCTTTGAATTTTGGAAAGGGAGGTATGTAGAAGTTGTTGAAAGACTTGGTTGTCCGAAATGCTTATGCGGCGGTACATGCTTCTACTTTTGGTCTATAGTTGGATAGAATGCATGGCCAAGTGGTGGTTGGTTCAAAGATTGAAATATGGACACATGCTTTATATGCAGCTGAAAAGAGAAAGGTCACTGATAGTGAAATGTCTCATATAGGGCAAGACATTCGTGGCATAACTAGTTGGGAATCACCAGTAGATGCATATTCAGTGTATGCATATTTAGCAAATGTACAAAACACGGATGTAGTTATGGAAGAAAAATGAAAAAGGGATGAAGATATTGCAGGGACATCTAAAATAATGACAAGAAGAAGTGTGGATCAGCCTAAAGCTGCAAATCAGCCACCTCCCGAGCATATTATGAAAGAGGTCAGTTAGAAGCAAAAACATGATTAAAAACAAGAGGGCAAAAAGAAGGGCAAGTAGCTAGGATATAAGTTTCAATCTGACATTGAGACAACCATAGATCTTAAGAAGGTTCTTGAAGAACGGATCTTAAACATCGGGTGGAATTTACCTTGGGAGAGGTGCTTGGCATTGCCAAGCGAGAATTTCATGATGAGATCATTGACATAATTAAAAGGAAACGTTAGTTTCTTGGTGATACCACTAGTGCATTGCTGCAATTTGAAGAGGAAACTGGTTTGTTGGATATTCGAACTGAATATGAGCATGAAGTAAGTACTGGATTATCTATGCAGGATGCTACTAATCAGTGGACAGCATGTGAAAAAGAGAAGAAAGTGACTGAAAATGTTATTGTCTTGTAGCAATATGCATGGTGGAGTAAGGCAAATGCAACAATATAGAGAAGAGACTCTAGGATTTATTCCTCAAAGTCACTACACAAGAAATCATTGGGATAGAGCTACCACTGAAACAGTAGTGAAAATAGGGGAGCGTGAAACTCCTTGTGTTGCTTTACTTGACCATGGGTCTGAGATAAATGTCATTGAGCGGGGATTGTATGAAAATGGTGCATGGCATGTGGACACTGATCATGGTTGGCATATGAGAGCTGCAAATAATTCTTCAGGGGAGCTCTATGCTGCATGTCCTAATGTAAAAGTGACAATTGGTGATGTACAGGAAGAGTAACACTTCTTTGTGCAAGATAATTTCTCATATGCAATGATTTTGGGACAGCCCTATACTACAAGAGTGCGTATGGAAACAAAGGTACTTGATGATGGTTTTGCTTATGCAAGAGTCAGAAGCAAAGATGGGAGGAAAGCAGTCCAATTTCTTACTGTCTGTGTTAATCATCCTAGAAATCATGATATGCTTCGAGAGTCTCCTTTGGTTCCAAATGCAAGGGAATTCAAAGACCTAGATTTTCATTAAGCACTGTTGTAATGCGGGGCTATAGTAGTGCTGTTTAGAGGGTGTACTCGCCTCTTAATGAAATGAAGCAATGCTGTAATGCGGGGCTATAGTAGTGCTGTTCAGAGGGTATATTCACCTCTTGATGAAATGAAGCATGTATTTACTATTGGTAATTCTCAGTTTACAGCAAATAGCTCATGTTGGTTTAAGCCTGTGGAAGCTATGTGTAGGGCTGAAGGCATATCTATGAAACGGGCTATTAAGAAACTGAGATCATTGGGGCTATTAGCTAAAAATGATGGCATTTCAGGCATCTTTTATGGGCTGAATATTACTGACACTATGGATGAAATTTCAGCAACTATACATGCAGAAAATGAGGCTAAAAACAGAGTGTTGTCAATATGTTCTTTGGATATGTATGATGTTATAGCATTGTTTGCTCAGCAAGAAGGATTACAATGGGCTGAAGCACTTGTGGAGACAAAGTACAAGACAGTTGACAAAAAGGTGAAACCAATTGCTTTGCCACTTCCACTAGAGAGTGAGGGTTTGTATGAAAAAGTGTCAGGATAGCCAAGCTTACGAGATCCTAAAGATATAGGTCATCAGTTTACATCTGAAACATTACAGAAATTGAAAATTGGTGCAAAAGGGTTTCTTTTACCTGCTAAACTGTTTTATGTAGATGTTGGCTAGATATGGGAAGGCATTTGCATTTCAGCCGAGTGAAATAGGTTGTGTGGATCCAAATGTTGTCTCTTTTATGGTCATATTTATTGTGCCATATGTACCATGGAACTTGAGGCCTATTCCAGTGCCTAAAGCTTACTTGCCAAAGGTGATGGATTTGCTAAATGAAAAGATTCACATGAAGATCTTGGAGCCTTCTTCAGCCCCATACTCAAATCGTTGATTTACTGTGCCCAAAAAGAATGGGGCTTTGAGATTTATTCAGGACATGCAACTGGTCAATAAAGTGACCATAAGAAATGTGGGTGCAAGTCCTGTGGTTGATGAATTTGCAGAGGCTTTTGCAGGCAGAGCGATCTATTCTTTGGGTGATCTTTACTCGTGGTATGATCAGTTTCAGCTTGCAATTGAAAGCAGGGATATCACAACCATGAAGACTCCTTTGGGGTTAGTACGGATGTGTACTCTGCCACAGGGTGCAACAAACTCAGTGGCACACATGACAAATGCTATGAATAGGGTACTTAGGGATTTTATACCACAATTGACTATGCCCTTCTTGGATGATGTTCCAGTCAAAGGGTATGCAGTGGATGAAAAGAATGAAGAGATGGATGCTCATGGATGTAGACAGCTTGTTGCATATCATATGTGGATTGCGAGAGGATTTTGACATGTCTAGAAGAGGTGCATTTAACTCTTTCTGTCTGTCTTTGGAGTTGAAGAGGTTTTGATTGTTGGGCATATGTGTGGGCCTTATGGGCGAAGGCCATCACCAGCAAAAATAGATGGGATTGATAGAATGCAAGATGTATGCACGAATGTATCAGAGGTACATAGATTCTTGGGTGCATGTGTGTTCTATTTGATATGGATTTCTCACTTCGCACATGTAGCTGATGTCCTTTATCAGCTTCTAAGGAAAGGTCAGAAATTTCATTCGAAAAAGAAGCATTAGAAAGCAATGAAGAAATTGAAGCAACTCTTAAAATCTGCTCCAACGTTGAGAAAGGTTGACTATTCACATGGAAAGCCTATCATTATTACTGTTGATACAAGCCCAATCGGGATTGGATGGCCAATTGGGCAAGATGATAAGGAAGGGCAAAGATATGCAATACGCTTTGGTGCAAAAGTATTGATTGAATGACAGAGAAGATATCCATAGGTTAAAAGAGAATTATGGGGAATTGTGACAGCCCTTAAATGTGATCAGGAGTATTTTATGGGTACTCATGTAGTCATTGAGACTGATTGTTTGCCAGTATTGGATATGATTACTAGTTGCGCTACCCCGGACATTGCTATGCTCCGATGGATTGCATACATTAAATCTTTGAACCCTAAATTTCAGCATATTGCAGGAAGAGATAACCTAGTGGCAGACATGTTATCTCGAGCACGTTATGAGAATCAAGATGGGATGATGGATAAGGAGGAAGAAGATGACTTTCTTATGGCTGAAAATGATGTTGCAAGAGTGAATTTAGTAATGCAAGGTGTTGCTACAACATTAACAGAAGCTTGGACAACAAAGAGAAGACACCTTAGATGTTTTGCATCTTGTGTAGAAGTGTTTTTGGAAGACAAATATGCAGGAGAGTGGCTGAGAATTGGTCAATATCTCAATATATTAACAAAGAGAGATGAATGATCTGATGAGGATTTTAAGAAGATCAAGAGGAAAGCCTATGGATTTTTCTTAAAAGATGGATACTTATGGAAACATGCTAAAAAGAAACAGGGTATGCCATTGCGAGTTTTGGGTGACAGAGCTTCACAAGTAAAAGTAATGCAAGAATTTCATGAAAGCTTATGGGCTGGTCATAGAGGTGTTTGGGGTACTTTTATGAAAATCAAAGAAAGATATTAGTGGCAGGGTATGTATAAGGATGTTGCTCACTGTGTGGAAACATGTACGACATGTTAAATGTATTCAACTGTGAGACATCGGGATGGATTGCAAACCACATATCCATTGTCTCTTCATTTTAAGCAGGTGGTGGATTTGGTCACAATGCCTACAGGTCTTTGGCAAATGAGGTATCTTGTGCTTGCTCGTGAAGACTTGACTAATCAAGTGGAAGGGAGAGCTCTACGTACTAAGACAACAAATGCTGTATGTACTTTTCTCTTAGAAGAGATCTTTTGTCGATATGGATGTGTGGGAAAAATTACAGCACATAGGGGTGAGTTGGATGCTGATGAAGCTCATGAGTACGGTTGGGGATAAAGCTTGCTTTAACTTCAGCCTATAACCTTGAAGGAAATGGCAAAAGTGAAAGAGGTCATCCACCTATTGTGAAGGCATTGGCAAAAGCATGTGGAGAGAACATAAAAGAGTGGCCACGATTGCTCCCTTATGCTTTGTGGGCTGACAGAACAACTGATAGTGCTGCTACAGGATATATGCCTGCAGAATTGATGTATGGTCAAAAACCTATCATGCACTGATAGAAGAGATGACAATCACATGGAGTGTGTTACCTTGGGAGGAGGAGTTGAATTGAGAGGAGTTGTTGGCCTTACTCATTAGACAGTTGGAAAGAAAGTCAGAAGACATAGAGGCAACAACTGCAAAGTTAAGGGCAGCAAGAATACAGAACAAGAAACAGTTTGACAAAAGACATAGATTGAGACCAAGAACCATACAAGATGGGGATTGGGTATTGGTTTATGATAGCAGTTTAGACAACCAGCATAGTGCCATGCGTAAAGTTTCCAAAAGATATTTTGGACCCTATGTGGTAAGACAGGTGTTTGATAATGCTACTTATGCATAAAATGAGGTGGATGGGACAGCCATCAAACTTCCGGTAACAGGGAAAAGGATCAAATTATTCAAAAGGTGGGGATCTACTACCTATGAGTTGCCAGAATTGGAAGAAAATAGTGGTCATGATACATGGGCTAGCCAGGAAGATATGGAAGATGAAGAAGTAAATGATATGGTTGCAGAGGATGAGGAGGAATCAGAATCCGATGACAACTAGGATTTTGGCACATACCGGAGGATGTGTAGGTTCAGAGGGGGTGGATGTCGTGATGTTATGAGGACACAGTGTGAAAAAGTATGGAATGCATCATCATCTAACTTCTTTATTGATCTAGAGAGTCAATGTGATCTGAGCCATTAGTACTAGTGTGAATTGTATGGATTATCCAAAAATACTAGATTTTTGGATAATTTTAGTCTATTTTTGATATAATTTATTGTAAAAATTTGAAAAAGTTAGAAAAAGCTTCTAGATTAGGATGGCATGCAAAAAGCAAGTTGCTTTTTTAGCCAATTAGGGGATTTTCACAAGAAAGACAGATGGACAAAATCGTGCGCATCGCGATCACTGTAAACAGGCTGAAAACTGCAGATTGAATTGAAAGAAGGAGTGATTTGGGAGATCCGTGAGCAGGTGTCCTAGGGTTTTACCCTCCTTTCGGAGCCAATGGGGCCATCAGATTTGGGTTTTGGATAACAGAGAGAAAGAGCAGATTTTTTTGATCAACGTTTTTGGGTCTACGAAAGAGCTCTAGGAGAGCTAATACCTGGAGATTGCTTCTGAGTAGTGTGAAGATTCCGAGTTCTTTCAATACATATTGATTCAATTATTGTGATTTGTTTTTGTCATGTTTACCACTTGGGTATTCTCTATATTCTCTTCCATCTCCTATCTCTACTTTCTTCTATTTCTGATCCCGGTGGATTCGACCTTTCGACAAAAACCCCTCCAACAACACAGACGACTGGCGCTGACTCAAGTAGAAGGCTATAGATTCTCTAGGACATTGGAGATAGCAGCGCGAGGCGACGAGGGCATGACTAGAGGCTGGAGTGGTTCATCATCCTGGGAGTGGCGGCCGCATGACATATCTGTAGGACTTTGTAAGTTTTTCTTTTGTTTTGCTTGCTTTTTTTTTTACAATATCCTTTGTACTGACAATCGTGTTTCTAACAGTTGTATTTTGTTTTCTTTGCAGCTCTCCATTACAAATAGCGATCCCACCAGCCTTGATACTCGATATGGACAAAGGCATGGTCACATTGCATTGATCGATCGATTGTATAGATGCGGTGGCCCTGTAAGCCACTCATCTTTCTTGTCCGTAGTTACCATGTTTAATTAGAATGCATTATTGTATGGTGGACTGATGCGTAGTTGTTTCTTTTTTTGCAGAATCCGTTCGATGCTCCTTTGCAGCAGGATGAGGTTTCGGATGGCGATGATCTATATCTCGCCCTTGGATCCCTGGAGCTCACATACCCTTATTTTTTGGTCACGTGATCTGTGTAGACATTTTCTATGTAGTAGTAATATCTTGCTATGATTGTACCGATCGCTTTCATTATGCGATCATGTATTTATTTCATGTATCAGTGTTATGATTTAAGTACACTTTGTCTTTATTTACATGAGCATTGTACATATTTCTGAAACTATTTTGTATCAGTGTTATGCTATATGTGCTGCCTTGCCACAAATTTTTTTTTCCCTGTTACCATCACTATTAGCGTCGCAAATTTACTGCACGTGTCGCTATTAGCGTCGCAAAAATGCGTCGTTATCAGTGTCGCTATTTACATCGGTATCAAATGCGACACTGATACTGATGCAAATAGCGACGCTGATAACGACACCTATACCGACTGTTCTATGGCATCGCCAATAACGACACTTTTTGCGACGACGGGGGAAAATTTCTTTATTAACATTTTTGTCACTTTTAACGTTGGTGTATAAGGCCTATATCTTGTGGTGATTCCCATTTTTTGAATACTAAAAAGATGGCACTCGGATTACATGCCCATAAGTTTCTCAAAACCATATGATGTGACCTATCATTGGAAAGCTCTTGAAAATTGGAATCTCTTGAGCTATAGAGCGCTTAGTATGGAGTTATAGTGTTCAAGTTATGACAAATCCAAAGATTTGACCATGTGTCCCAAACTTATGGGAAATTCCCATATTTCCCAATATGGTGTTCTTAGAAGAGTTGAAGGTTTTCATAGATGATTTGGGGGTGCCTACCATGACTCGTCAAAGAAATTCGATTATTCTATGTGCATGCTTTGAGTGATGTCATGAGTATTACAAAGCATGGAGTCCTCAAAAGTGTGTATTCGGGGTGCCTAATGGTTTGTTGTTGGGTCATGTTGTGAGTGCGACTTGTATTGCCACTAACCCTAAAAAGGTGGCTGTTATTATGACTTTAAGACCACCCACTTTCCCTTGGAAAGTTCACAATTTTGTTTCATCAATGGGGTATTATCATCGATTCATTAATTCATTGGCTGAATATTTGCTATCACTGATGAATATTTTATCTCATAACTATGTTTTTGAATGGATAGAAGCATGCAAAGTGGCATTTGAAGATGCTAAAATGGAATTGTCCGTAGTGCTAGTTTTAAAAGATCCAAAAAAGGGTAAGTTTTTCTATATATTCACAACTATGACAAGGTGTAGTATTAGTTATTACGTATCCCAAATTTGGGAGGCACAACTTTATCATCCCATTGCATTCGCAAGCTAGAAGTTGGGGATTTCAGAATTTCGTTATAGCTATTTGGAAAAGGTTTACTTGGCTATGATATTTTCCACCAAGAAGTTTAGACATTATATTCTTTACAAGAAGGTGGTGTTCTTCACCAAGGTATAAGGATTGTGCTTATTACTGAACAAGATTCAACCCCCTAATCGCTTGGCCAAATGGTTGATTTCTTTGCATGAGTTCAACTATGAGATTAGGAGCAAGCCACCAAAGCTACATGGTATTTTTAAGTGTCTAGTAGATTTTGGTGAGCCTAAGGAAGAGTGGTATGATATTAGTGATTATGAGGATTCATGTAAAATCAATACAATATCTATTCCATCATGGTATGCATCTAGCACGCATTATCTATCAATGGGCAACCTAACAAAAACTCTTTCTAAATATGAGAAGATGAAGATTAAGTAGCAAACACTTCATTTTTCAATAATAGTAGGTGTTTTATATAGGAAAGATATGGATGAGATTTATCATTGTTCTATATTTTGCCTAATGAGGTACCCTTTATTCTAGAAGAGTCTCATGATTCAATATGTGGAGGTCATTTTGCTAGATGGATTATCGCCCAAAAAGCTTTACGTGTTGGTTATTGGTGGCCAATAATTTTCCATTGTATATGTTAAGCATTGTGATGTTGTCTGCTCTACAGACATGATGTTAGGAAAAATCGTAAGTGGCCACTTAATCCTATTCTTGTGACTTTGTCCTTTGAGAAGTGGAGCATCAATTTTGTTGGACGACTTGTGTATCCTTCATTTATTAAGCAGTATATCATTGTGGAAACAGTCTACTTTAAAAAATGGTTTGAAGCTAGAGCTACGATAAGGGACAATGTCAAGGAAGCTGCTAGTTTTATTATGGAACAAAGTGTTTGCCATTTTGGTCCACCTAAGAGACTTGTGTCTGATCACAGGACACACTTTTTGAATACATTTATAGAAGCCTTGACTAAAGCTTTGAAAATTAAACATAATAAAACCACCCCATATAATCCCCAAGCAAATGGACAAGTAGAGAGTACCCAACAAGCAGCTTGTAGGGATTTTATCTAAGACTGTATGTAAGGGTAAGCGTGACTGGGACAAGAAACTTCATGTGGTTGTTTGGGCTTATAACATGACATTCAAGAGAGCAACATGCCACACCCCATTTAAGTTGGTATATGGAAAATAGTGTATCTTGCCCTTGGAAATTGAGTTATTTATTGTGAGCTTTGCATTGAATCATTCTTTGAGCAAAGAGAAATCATTGCAAGAAAGATTGACCTCACTAGCACATCTTCATGAGATCCAATTGTAGGTATTGTTACATCAAGAGGTAGGGAAGAAGAGGATGCAAGCACTTCATGACCTTCATGCTAAAATATATAAATTTGTGAAGGGTTAGTTGATCCTACTTTATGATGCATGTCGCGAGTTTTTCCTTGGCAAGTTGGAACTCGAATGGGATGGCCCTTATAAGATTGTTCGTATAGGAAAAAATGGCACTATAGCCCTTTTAACAGTTTTGTAGGTGTAGAGTTTAAAAGTAAATTAAAATTTAATAAGTTAAAACCCTATTATATGTAGGAGCTGACATTGGACTTGGTACCTTTGTAGGTCTTCCAAGATCCAACTTTAACTTGTAGTAGGTGCTAAGGCAATCAAATGTGCAAAATCATTCCTTGCCTCTTGAACATCCGTATTTAGAGCAACATTACCACCAAGGTTGAGTGATCTGGTGGATTAAGGGTTATTATATTATTGAGTGGTAAGATGGACCTTTTACTTAGGATATTAAGGTTTATTGCCACCATTGTCATAGGATTCTTACTAGCATCCCTATTTAGTTTAGTGAGGAAGGATGGATTGTACCTATCATACACCCTCTCTCTTGACTCAATTTTGACTATCATAAGTACCGGGTCCCCAAGAGGAACACCAAGAAAATAGAAAATCTACTGCAAGAAAATCTATCTTGTATCATCAACAAGCATGTTCTTCATATTTTAATCAACTACAATAGGAACAATCTTCTCAAATCTTCACACATCATATAACAATTCTCCCACGGATTTATCACAACAAAACTTCGACAAATTCTTCATATTTTTCATCAAAAGAATAAGAGAACACAAAGGAATGCTCCAGTTTGAATGGAAATCATAAGAGAGTATTAATCTTCAATAGTTTCATAGTCTTCATAGTCTCTCTCATAATCTCTCACTCATAGATACATTGTTTAATGTCAAAATTGGCTATCTCTTACTCATTCTCTCTCTCCAACATACTCCTTTTCAACGATACATTGAAATAATCAATAATAATAATCCATAATCCCTTTTTGGTCATGGTTACCCCTCTCAAGAGTATGTCTGATATGAAAGGTTACCAGAGCCACTACAGTGTCCTTTCGTAGCCCAACAATATCACTCTCACTTCAGTCTTCACTTGAGTCTTTAGCAGCTACTTCTTCCACTTCTTTGAGCTATTTTGAACTTGTATTCATATCTTCCAAATATTAGAAAAATTCCGCAAGCTACACCCTCATCTCACAGAACACTTAAAGAGGCATGCACAGAACAAAAATAGAACAGAGACATAGGCTCTGTAGAGGCTCAATAGAGGGTTAAAGAAAGTCATCAGAAAGCCTTTAGCTCAACTAAAACAATTCAAAAACATCAAGAATAATTCAATAATCTTCCAAACACTCTTAAAATCCATCAATCATTGTTCCAATATCTCATACAAAAAGAAAAAGAATAAAACAGAAGCTCAATAGAGCCAATTAGACACTCAACATAACGTTTCAGCACATCATATCTCTACTAAAAAACAGCATAAGATTCTCAAACCTATCCAGCCTTATCCAAAATACTCCCAAACACTTCCAAATCGATCATTTATAATTTAAGTCATGCAAAAATCACCCAAAAATCCCACAAAAATTTGTCAAAAACACAGTCATATCAACCCTCAACATATCCCTATACTTAATCAAGAAGTGTCCTACGACCTTAGAAAAGAGAATAAAAGTTCAAAATATAGCTTAACTTGATCTACCACAACATCTTTAGGAAACACCATCCAAGCATGACCCCAACTCATAACCTGCATATAATAAATAATTGCAACGAAAGGAAAACACCTTTATTCATTAATACAGCTTAGAAATAGAAAAGCATGACAAATTTATAAAGGTTATAAGAGGTTTCACATCTTAAGGTATCCATCTATCATCATCACCACAAATCTCCAAAAGAATAGCTTCTTGAACAAGTTGAAAATCCAACCACCATGACCCCATCACAAAGAAAAATAACCATCACACATAGACATTAAACACAAAACAAACATTTGAATGGCACCTCCAAAACAGAGATATCATAATGAATCATAAAAAATTCAGCCATGGGTATCAATGAATACGATTCCTCTTAAAAGCTTGGAGATTTTGGAAATGATCCATAGATAAAGATTCATCTACAGAAGTCTCGGGAAGATTTTGGAAAAACTGCAGGGCAACACATCCTCTCCACTAATACAAGATACCAACTAGGCAAGCAAAGGGCATGTAAATGCAATATATTCAATTGTTGGAGATCAATATCCACATTCACATTCATATGCAACTTTGGGATTGACTTCTGATCACTATGCGAATGTTGGTGCATGTATGTAAGATACCAAACAAAGTGAGTAGTTAATCTCATTGAAGGATCTAAAATGTGAGAATATTGTTGAGTAAACTGGAATTAGCGGGCAATTTATTTGAGGTCTTGTAAGAGAATTTGTTGAACTCCATTCCCGTCATCTAAGGATCTTTTGATCAAAGCTTGTATGACCACTAACCAACTGAGGGGGATGAGGGATAAAAGTGCTAGGAGATGGAAGAGGAACAAGTAAGAGAGGATGAAGGCATGGGTAAGAAAAATCATAAAATGATGAACGATCTAAAGAGGGATTAGTTGAGAATCTAGGGGAATCAGTTAAAAAGGGTGTTAACAAGTATGCTAGAAAAGTGGACAGAATGGCTATGGATGGGGAAGGACAAGAAGGAGAAGGGAAAAAAACACGATCCTCAATAAAAGAATGAGTGAAAATGGTTAGCAACTAGCTCTAGATCTGTGTTAAGTTATACTTAGCCTATCCGTTGTGGATCTTCATGCCTTGATGCTGTCAAGGGGTAGGGTGAGAGCTATGTTTGTGTTTTGTTGTGTATGCTTCTTTGAAGTAGCTTGATGCTCTTTATTGTTTATGTATGTGCAGATGAGTTCATTGGTTCGACGGGCTAAGTCTCCTTATCCCATGGTTGCCAATGAGAACTAATTTTTGGAGCCGATTTAGAGCACCAAAGTCGCCCAAGAGGAGTAAAAGAGTAAAATTACATGGAAAAAGAATCAAGATTGGATCAAGAAGCTAGAGTTTTTTAAGGTGCCTTTTGACATCACGAGTCTTCGATCATCAATCGAAGGTTGTTTGATCCCCCATTAAATGGTTGCAAGATATGGTACTGTGTGGCTATTGGATCCATGAGCCAAAAAGTATGTGATGGAGGCAAATTTGATAGATTTTGATGCCACAAAGCCATCCATCTAGTCAGATTGTGAGTCCGAGGTCATTTGCCCCTCTGTTTAGGGCCAAAACCACTTGTAGAAAAGTGTTAACATGCAAAAATGAACTAGATATTGTAGTAACTAATGCTAATGACCATCTAAAATATCTTAAAGCTCATTTTTTCATGAGACAAGGGGGCATAATTTTTTTTGCACCCCCTCAAATCCATCGATTTTGGATTCTTGCAACTGTTCGAGAGATGGGGAATGTTCTTGGGGATGGGATCCATAATTTCTTCGCTCCATATCACCTGTAATCATACGAGAAATGATAAATTGAATAAACAGTTGCAGATTTAGTCTTTCTCTCTCCATCTTCTCTCTCCTCTCTACAACAGGTTCTCATGGCTTATTCTATGTGAGAGGGGGGTGGGCTGCAACGATAGATCTTGGACATGTGATGATGCTCAAGTACTATGGAGCATAGATCAAAGGTTGAGGAGGTGTCAAAAGCCATGAAAGAGCATTAGCGGCTTTGTGTTTTCTAGATATGCATAGAGATGTATGCGATTCATAATGTGAGTACTCGTTATTGATGTTTCATGACGATTCTTTCATACATATTATGGAAAATGGTTTCAAATGATTGGATTTGATTTCTATTTCTTTAAAAATTAGAGTTGTCAGTTGGTTCTTGTTGTTCATATAATAAAAATGAAAATCTAGAAAATCCATTGTGCGAGAATTGCATAATTTTAAAAAAATTGAGGATTTTATGAGTTTTCATGGTTCTTATAGTGTTCATATGGGTTCATATGGAGTATAATGTTGGTTCTTGGTTTATGCAAGTTCTACATGTTTGAAAACAAAAAAATTAATAAGATAAATCAAGAAAAAATAAAAAAATAAATCTTACACATAAAAAGGTATAAGAAATTATAAATATGTCCATGAATATATGGTGGGGCTAGGACATGAGATTTTGCCTCATCTTATCTCCATTATTTATGTTATAGTGCATATTTATTTCTTTTCACATAAGAAAAAACATAAAAAATACTCTTTACATCTATGAACAAATGCAAAATCGTAAATGGTAGGGGGAAGTGTTATGGAAAGTTGAATATAATTGGAATATAATTTTATGCATATCTTAACGTATAGGATGCAATTATTTTAAGTCTTTAAAGGAAGGGCAGTAGCATTAGTTATTTTGATGCTACCTTAGCAATGACATAATAAACTAGAGTGAAATCATAAAATAATTATTTTTGCGTATCCACACTATTTGATCAATAAGTTTACTTTTTTGTGTACTTTATGGCATTTTCTTTGCATTGGCATTTTCATACGTGGTATTACAAGAATCATCGCCTAGATGCATAGCACTTGTTTTTGAATGATTGACCCATGTTGAGTATGAGATTCCCTAAGCCCTAGGTTTAGATGATTGTTTCCTTTGGGGTTTGATTTGGTAAGGATTGAATTATCTCCTAAAATGTTTCATCAAAAGAGAGGACTATGTTGTGTATGTGATTTATGTTGAAACAGTGCATCCTAGGGCTAATCCCTAGGATGTAGGAGAGTCATAGTAGGGCCAACAATAAGCTCGGGGTGCTCCCTTTGTTTGTGCTATGAGATGCTAGACACCGTTATGTTTGGATACTTCTTTTTCTTGGCGTCAAGAAGGGCAACACGTTGGACTATGATCTAGAGATGTTACCTACAAATGTATTCTTTGGTTAAATCAGTTCATAATGTCTATATTCTCCTAGCCACACAAGGTTGTGGGGCTGCTTAGGTGAGTTTAAGAGGCCCAACTAGAGCCCTAGAGCTAGTGTTGGGCCCATTTTTGGTCCCAACACTCTTGGATATCAAAGAAAGGCACCTATGGATGTTTTGTGAATGAACTTAAGTCTTGCTATTATATGTCCAATGCTAGAGTAAAGCATTCTATTTCTCACATAATGGTAGCTATGATGACCCCCTCTAAATATAAGAGGGAGGGAGAAATGGAGACACACGTACACATAGAGAACTTGATGTGCAATATCCCCATTAAATCCTCATTTTCCCAATGAGCTACCACATCATTGCTCTCATTAAATCCATCAACCATATATGGATAAATCAACAAAAATTGATCATTTCAATTCAAGTAATAGCTCGAACATATCATGACCAAAGGTACTAAGGCAAGTTTCCCATAAACTACACAACTCTGTCATACAAGACTACTCCTTGACATGTCACACAAAAGCAATTAAGACCTTATTCGGGTCAGACAACACATGCAAGCATGAGATCACCAATCACATTTTGTTGATAATGATTCAAATTTAAAGAGAATGTATCTTGCTAGCATTAAACTGCATGCTATCTTGTTTAAAAAGGCCTATATAGTCCACTTGAACTAGTGTACACCAAGCCTAAGACCATAAGACAACCAAAACATCACACGCCAAGAAAATCTCATGAGTTTAGGTCCTAATGCATGTGGCAACTATACATGCATACATGTGTGTTGTTGCACGTAGTGTAAATATAGGATGATAAAGGAGATTGCTCTACTATAACAAATTTGGATACATTTAGTACTTTCAAATATGGTGTTTATTAGAGAGCTTTTGATGGTGAGAAGCATACGTAAGTATGTTTTAAGTCCTAAATAATAGCCTTGTCAAGTTTGGTGGCAAACCGAGCAAGTATGTGGGAGATGCACACTTTGAAATCTTAATGGCTATGGTGGATTGCATGCAGAGAAATTGTATTATAGGATGTGTAGAGTTTTTTTGAGGCAATAGATTTGAGAAATTTCCTCGATGTCTTCTGGGAAGTTCTAGTTTGGAACATGGGCTAAATGTTTCCTTTAGAAAGCTTGGCAATTTGATTATGGATCATAGGGTTTTTAATTGGTACCAAAGCCTTGATCTTTGGTCCCTTTTCCTTTCCCTCTTCATATTGAGTCACATTTTCTAGTTAAAAATCGTAGTTCAAATAAGTACAACATGTACAAGAGTTGTCATGGAGTACTAAGATTTTCCACAGTGGATGTCAATCTTTCTTGAAGACTTTACAATAGGATTGGACTAAATTGGAGGACAATAGGACATTTTCAGTCTCTTTGATACATTAGGAGCTTGAGGGACTAAGGTAGAATATATTTTGTTTTGCTTTGTCACCCATCGATCTTATACTATCTAGACTCAGTCCAATAAAGCTAAGATTGTGAATTATCTTTGCAAATGTCAACAAGGGTCACATTTTCAATAAGAAAATCAGAGCCAAGATGAAGCATAGTGTAGCAATGTGACACAATAGTAGAGTCTATATTAGGGATGTTTAGATATAATTGGCTACTAGGAGCCTTTCTTACGCAAACAACTTCATCTGCAAGATGAACATGCAAAGCCTATCAATCAATAGTTGAGTGCATTGGCACACAAGGGATGCCCATTTCATGTGTAGTCTTGATTATGTGAATTGCAATTTTCCCTCAATTTGCAATGAGTATTTTTTTGATAGTTGTAGGTGGCCCCCAATGCTCCTCATTTTTTATGCAAGGATTACTTTGATCCATAAGCATTTATTGCTCCATGGGACAATGCCTCATGTCCTAAACCAAACTAGAACTTGTTGCATATTGCCTATACTAGGCTTTCACAGCATGGATACAACAATGAAGGTAAAAACTTAAAAAATTTAGAAGTGCTCAGGATAAGAACAAAAACTTGTTACTGAGAGGGAGATCTGAATGAAGTTGCTGCTAAAAGAATTGTTCAAGAAGATCGATAGGGACAATGATAATATGTTAAGTCTATCAGAAGTGGATGCACTATGGAAGCATAAACAAATGCTAAAAATAATCTATTGAACACAAGACAAAAGAGGAAAATACAAAAAAACATTGCAAAACTAAGAAGAATGCTCAAGAAATGGAATCCATATAGCAAACAAAAGATAGTTGTATACAACATTGAGTCACTGGCTACGTGGGCACTAGCACCAACTCCCTCTCTCTAACTGAACCTTAAGTGATAATAAGTGAGACCAGTGAGGCAGCCTAGAATATATGGGCCAAAATAATGCCATAAATGGCAACATGTTAGCAAGCATTTTATGCTAGTCAACCGATAATAAGTGCCAAAATAAGCATCATACTAACCACAAAAATTTTCGAAATACCTTAGTAATGCCTAACATAGCCTAGCAAACTCCCTCATGAGTTGACTAGATTGCTAATATCCTCTCTCAGATAATGGGTGATCTGATACAATACAATGATACAATGATAATGATCCATCATATTCCATACAACAAAGACCACTAGAATAAGATCATGGATGCTCAAGTAATAGGTGATCAAGCCACCATCAGGGTATCTGGAAGAGAACCTAAGTGTTGATGTCAATCATGCTAAAATTTGAAATAGAGAAGAATCATAGCACCTCTCTATGTTTGTCATCAATGCCTTGTAGTAGCATACAAGACCGCCTAGTCAAAAATGCCTCTAAACATATGTGAACATGGATTCCATAACTTTAGCCAAGACTTCCAAAATTTCCCCTCCTATGAGCTTAGATCAAGAGCCAATCCTACATTCTATCAAGTAAGAGAGGATTTCAAACCTGCCAGACATCGGTTGATGTGTCAGGGAAGTCCCTCTCTAGAAACTATACACTTGTATACCTATATAGACGCGGCTCACCGACCCCACCTCACTACCCTCTCACACTCCCCTCTGGAATTGGAGAGATGTGAGGGATGACCACATCACCTACACTAGAAAGCAGAAGAAGGAGCAGCTGCCAAGCCCTTTTCTCATCTAAAGAAGACAATCAGGCTAGTGGATCCAAATTAGAGTCAAAGGAGGTGGATGCCACACTAAGGAGTTTGTATTGTGTTGCTTCTTCTTCTCCTTCTCCTCAAAGCCTTGAAATCCTTACACAAATGTCCCTTCTTACCACAATGATAAAATTGGGCCTTCAACTTATTCTTCTTGTCACCCCTCTCTCAAGCTACAAAGGCCTTACTAGAGCTACCAAATTGGCATTGAAGTTGCCCTTATAATTGCAAACAGTGCCTCATGCTCAAGTAGCATGGAGGACATATGGGTAAAGCTCATAGGTGTCAATGTTTTGGACCACAAAGCATTGGCCACTCCATCAAACACTAGATGACCTTTTAGAGAAAACTCCCCACAAGATGAACCTCTGCAATGCAGATTGCATGTATCAAAGGTGGTCCTGTACTTATGTACTATGATGCAAGAATGACTTAATAGTATCCTTTGACTCAAACTTCATATGCTGGAGCTGTCCATAAAGAGTAATGGCACATATAGGTGAATAAGCCACGTACAATATATGAAGGTGATCACAAATACACATTGCACTAAACAAAGTTCACACATAATGTACACTAGCTAATCACAAAAACACAATGCTGAAATCACTAAAATCTACAAAAAACTAGCAAAAAATTATCACCCAATACCACCAACAATAGACGCTGAAAACACAAGTATTGTGAGCAAAAGATAGCAATCCTAATATTTTAAGAGCCACCTTAGGCTAGCATGGGCGAAGCAAATTTAAATTATAGTTGTGAAAGTATAAACCACAGGATGGAAGTGCATTAAATGTAGAAAATGCATATTGGAGGGCTATAAACAACAGGATTTGTAGCGAGAAGTAGTTGCTTGATCAACAAAGAGTAGAGGAGCGCTTGTAATCAGTAGAACATAGCAATAGCAGCGTAGATCCTAAAATTCGATACCATGTCAGAAGTGGATACAACAATGGAAGCATAAGAAAATGCTTAAATAAACTAGTGAACCCAAGACAGAAAAGAGAAACATAGAAGAAAAATTCAAAGAAGATAACTTAGAAGACTTATCGGGAAATGGAATCCATATACCAAACACAAGATAGTCATGTACAAATAGTTAGTCACTGGGGTTGCATGGGTGCACTAGCACCAGCTTCGTCTCTCCAACAAAACCTCAAGTGATGAATGAATAAGACTGAGGGACCTCAAAATATATAGGCCAAAATAATGCCATAAATGGTAGTAGGTTGGCCAACAGTTAATGCTAGTTGACAAGTAACAAATGCCAGAATGAGCATCATACTAACCACATAAACTTTTCCAAATAGCTTATAATGCCAAACGAGCTAACTAGACTACTAAAAAAGTCATGGTGAACTTCAAGGCATGCTTGTTGTGACCTTGTATTCAAGTAATCCAAATGAGGATCTCGTTGATTTTATCATGCGAGAGTTTGATGTAGATGCAAGTTAGAAGATCACAAAACAAGATTTTATTAAAGGATGAGGAAATGATGCATAGAGTTAAAGCTACAACCTCAACATTCTTTAAAGCATCACAAAGAACAAGCTAAAATAACCCTTCTTGGACCTAACTAGAAGGATTTGGAAATCCCAAATGAATAGACCATTCCACTATACTTATGTAGTAGCACTTAGATGAGCCTTTTCGTTGACATATATTCACTACTATTGGTAGATTTTTTTGGGATAGAATAATTCATTCAAAGGTTGCCACAAGCAAGAATAATTACTGATAAGCCAAAATTTGATGTGCCAAGAATGAAGATGGAGATCATGAAGCTCAAGTACAATGAATGTCACACCTAGCAGCATCACTGTAGCCCCTGAATATTGTGAATAAATGTGAATCTAGTACCAATTATCATCCTTTAGATTTTTCAAATATCTCATAGCCAAGAATCCACCTTGAAATAGTGTAGCCCCAAGCAAAAAACTTAATGATTCCATGGACTACCAATACAGGTCTTAACTCTTGTTACAAATGTATTGCAAAAAGGTGTATGCATGGCGATTGCAAGGCTATACAGTGAATTGCACACAATTGCAAGGCATGTACAATTGTCATAAGATGCTTGGAATTGTATCTAAGTCATGCACAAGGTCCTATGGTGATTTCAGCCCATAAAGAAGTCAAATAGTGGATTTTTGATCCAAGACAAGACAGTAGACAACATGGTATAGGAGATTCTAGATAGTCATAGAAAATTGATATAAATTTTTTCTATATTATTTTTGCAAGAGGGACCTATATCTCATTGCAAAGAGTGCATCCTTCCCTTCAATTTGAATCAAAAAGTTTCTTAATCGGAGTTACGGGATGAAATTTATAGTAGTTTTAGTGTTGGTAGGTCTTATGGACTGCATTAAAAATGATAGGCATAGAGGAAAAGCAAAGGCCCAAGAGGAGATTTAGAGTAAAATAAGAGATTATCACACTACAAGATATAGGCCTTATACCGATGTTAAAAGCGACAAAAATGTAAATAAAGAAATTTGCCCCCGTCGTTACAAAAAGCGTCGTTATTGGTGACGCCATAGAACAGTTGGTATCAGCGTCGTTATTTGTGTCGGTATCAGCATCGCTATTTGTATCGGTATTAGCGGTATCAGCAACGCTGATACCAATGCAAATAACGATGCTGATAACGATGCTTTGCAATGATAATAATGATGCCAATAATGACACATGTAGGTAAATTTGTAATGCTAATAGCGATGGTAATAGGGAAATTTTTTTTAAATGGCAGGGCAGCAAGTTGCCCTGCCACATATAGCACTATGTGCTTTATTTGGGCCATACAAAATAATTTTTGTACTATGTATAATGCTTGTGTAAATAAAGACAAAGTATACTTAAATCATAACACTGATACATGAAATAAATACATGATCACATAACGAAAGTGATTGGTACAATCATGGCAAGATATCACTACTACATAGAAAATGTCTACACAGATCAGGTGACCAAAAAAGAAGGGTGTGTGAGCTCTAGGGATCCAAGGGTGAGCTATAGATTCTCGCTATCCGAAAGCTCGTTCCGCCGCAAAGGAGCATCGAACGGACTCTGCAAAAAAAGAAACAATTACACATCAGTCCACCATACAATAATGCATTCTAATTAAACATGGTAACTACGAACAAGAAAGATGAGTGACTTACAGGGCCGCCGCGTCCATACAATCGGTCGATCAATGCAGTGAGGCCGTGCCTCTCTCCATATCAAGTCTCAAGGCCGGTTGGATCGCGGTTTGTAATGGAGTGCTGCAAAGAAAACAAAATACTAACTGTTAGAAATACGATTGTCAGTACAAAGGATATTGCAAAAAAAAAAAGCAAGAAAAACAAAAGAAAAACTTACAAAGTCCTCCAGATGTGTCTTGTGGCCGCCATTCCCAATATGATGGACCACTCCAGCCTCTAATCGTGTCCTTGCCGCCTCGTGCTGCTGACTCCAACATCCTGGAGAATTTGTAGCCTCCTCCCTCAGTCGGCACCAGTCGTCCACGTCTAGCCACTCGGGCTTTGCAGTCCCACTCTTGAGTACCTTGCATGAGTCCGATCGTCTGTGTGACATATATGTATGCATGCACTCCATCATCAAGCCCGTAGAAAACCTATTTGCTGTGGCTGGTACCGAAAACTCCTCATGCAAGGATGCTACTATGTAGTCCTTGCTCCCCTATGGTATGTTTTTCCAATGATCCAAGACGTTGTGTAGAAAAAATTGTTGGCACAACTCTCTCATGCAAGCCATCACCCTCCTTCCCTCATCATTTATGATGATGGCTCCTAACCTATCATCTACAAGGTAGGCATACCTCTTGGGGTATGCCTAAGATGGATCCTCTTCCACCTGCGACCATGCTCCTAGGTATATCTAGGAAACCCCTGTACATCTGGTATACCGACCGGGATAGTATATATCAGAGTAGCACCTATAGGGGTGCCACTTGCGAATGGCTGAGCAAAAGCCAAAGCGACTGGAGTAGACGTCCCCACAGGTGTGACAAATCTCAGAGGTTGATGCAACTCCAGTAGAACGACAAGACGGGGACACCGCGTCCATGCCTCCACAGCAACCACCTGAGCCACGCTCTTTGAAACCGCCACGAGAGCAAGGAGTAGCACATGTATCCCGAGCCAACAGCGGGCTCAGTGCATCCGTATCTCTATAGCATCCCCCTGACCCTGAAGCACTCTCTCCATCTAGCCCAAGTTTGGAGCGTGGACCTTGTCTGCTCGAAGTTAAAGCATCTGATTGTGCCGAAGTAGATCTAATAGAGCGGCTTGATGATATCCAAGACAGCTCCTGGTCCGCCATGTCTCTGAATCTCGCCATCTGATTTGGAGACATGCGCATAAAGATATCTTGAAACTCCTCATCACTCATATCTCGATTCATCTTGATGATCTAAGTATCCACAAAGATCACCTGCATAGACAAAAAATGATGTTAGCATAATCAATTTAAATCATACAAAGCACGATAATATAAATCTTAAAAAAATAATCTTACTTAAAATGCATATATTATGTATCGTTATAAGTGATTAGTCAATGAATTGAGTAAGTGGATGCTCCAAGTATGAAGTATCCTATGGTCCCATGTCAATCTCATGACACAACTTGGCATAAACTGGAAGGTCGATAGACATGTCACCACAAAAGGATGAGTCCATCTCGTTCTCAAAGAATTCTTGGACTCTTGTATTTTCATCATTGTTACCCGATGCTGGCTTCTCTACATGCTCCAAGCTTTCAGTGGCCTCCACCTCTTGCAATATCGACCCCTCTATTTGCATATTGTCCTCATCTATGCTCAGAACATTGCTTTGATAATATACTCTCGCACTTCGGGGAGCTGAAGGTATAACCTACCACCATCAAGGTTGTCGAGGGTTTGGATAGAAGATTACCTATTCACAAACACATACAAGAGAGATTTAACTATTGTGATATGTACCATGTCATAATAGAATTAACAAACAAATGAGTTCATGTACATGTTCACAATGGGCTGGCAACAGAAAGGTGTCGCGAAAATTTGTCCTTTTTTTTTGGAATCTATTTCAAGAAATCCAGATGGATCTTGTCGAACTATTGCTCCAGCTCCTTCAAGTACCACTTTGAACCACTACACATTGAATAGTATCATGGAGAAGCTATGGTAATCCACCGTAACAATACTTTGCAAGTTTCCAAAATACTCCATCTCATCTATAACCGTGTTTGGATCCATTGCTCGTCGATGGCTCTCTTGCTCAAACCTTGCCATAATACCATAGTCTGTTGTGGAGCACATTTTGTCAATATGCTCCGCGTGAAAATGCTGTCCTCGTGACCACACTACACTATATATTTTGTATTGTACATTGAAACACTCAATTAGTTATCGCATATAAAATATAGATACGATAAATCCTAAACATGTCATTACCTTTGGACTACATCCCTTCAAGAATTCCCACTCCTCGGTTGAGACCTCTGTCCCTTCGCAAGACGCTGCGGTCAAAGCTCCATGCAACCATCACGTTGACATAAACCACGGTATCTCCTCCATGCCCTCGGGATATCAAATCGGTTGATGGTGTGTACTACGTCAAAATTCAGATCACGCTTGCTCTCAATCTTGCCTAGCTTACTGGTACCTGGCGAGCCATGTCTCCATAGAGGCATGGTGCAACATACAAAAGCGATTCACTTTCTCCTCCATTGCAACATCCATTCTTTTTTCTACTTCATTTCCAATCACCACATCTCCGATCAGTCTATCATCGTCCTTTAGCGACCATAGCATACTGATGTTTGGATCCATCGTAGCCATTGTGAAATATGCACTAGTGCCTCAAACACCAAGAAACCTTCAGCCATGCTACCTTCTGGCTAAGCTTGTTGCCGCACAAAGCCTTTCAGGGTTTTTATGAAGTGCTCCAAGAAGAACATCCATCGCCTATGGATAGGTCCAACAATCTCCACTTCATCTACAAGATGTACAAGAAGGTGGATTTATATCGTGAGCATACTAGTAGACATGTATTTCTCAAAGAGACAGACCGTCTCCACTGCTCCTTGCTTCATGGATTCAATAGAGGACATCTTAATCTCCTTCTGTGAGATCCATTGCACTAAAGTCGACAACCTGTAAATGGCCCCACGTATTTTTGGAGTAAGGCATTCTACGATCGCGATCGGTAGTACAAACTACCACAAATGAGAAAGTATTATGAACAATGACTACACTCCAAATAGCAAAATGTACAGGCCACTTATAATCCATTCGTAGTACAAACCTAATATATCTTATGCCAATCATGGGATTTTAGCCTTGATAATTGGTCGTCTTTAGAAAATGCAGACTTGAGAGAACGCATCATACTCGTCGAAGTGCGGATAGAATTGACTATTTTCTTTACAATGTGCTCTTCTTTAGTGGAAAAAATCCAAGGAGCGCGAGGTAGCTGCATGCGGCCATCAGCACTCAACTGCAGCCAAAGCGCCTCCATCTTGCCTATCTCCTTCAAATCCATTCATGCCCCTATAGTGTCTCTCTTTCCTATGATGTGGTCCCATAGCAAGCTACCCATGTTCTTTAAAATATGCATGGGATCTAACAAGTGGTTGATCTGTAAGTGGGTCCAATATGGCAACTTGTAGAAAACTGAGAACCGTCGCATTCCATTTGGGTGTGACTTCGTGTGGACCATTTTCAGCTCGTACTAGCTTTGGGCATTCATTCATGTTGGAGGTTGTCCAAGAAAACCTTCCCTGAGTTCATGACCCTCTGGCAAGAAAGCGGCATGTCCTTGATATACTATCTTCTTTATGGTTCATGACCTTCGGGAGTCTAACTGTGGCCCGCACAATGGACATGCATGATAACCTAAAGTAACCAGACCTATCCCAACATCTCTATCCAATGAATACAAACTTGAACGAGCTATGATAGATATTACCAATGAGAACGGAAGCCTATTTACCTGAGCACTGTCCTAATCTCAAAAAATCATGTATCATCCACATGAGAATGGCTTGAATATTGGCAGACCGTCGACCATCGCGCTTGCTCATATCTTGCACAGTGACCCTCTCCTCCCACAAAATCTTAAGCTCATCGACTAATGGACGAAGATACACGTCCATATTTTTGACTTTGTAGCGGCCGGGGATGAGTAAGCTAAGGATGAGATGTCCTTTCTTCATAGAAATCCATGGAGGGATATTGTAGTTGATAAGGACTATAGGCCACACACTATAAGAAGTTGAGCGCATACTGAATGGGTTCATGCCATCCATTGTAAGATCGAGCCAAAGATTCCTTGACTCTCGAGCAAAGCCTGGGAAGGTAGAGTCAATGTGGCTCCATACGTGTGAATCCGCTGATATTCGTTGAACTTCATCTGTGAACCTATTCTGTGTATGCCACGTTGTCAAGCTCGCCATGCTGGATGTACGAAACATGTGGTTTATGCGGGGGATAAGTGAAAAGTGTCTAAGAACTTTTTGAGGGATGATTTGCCCTTGCAAGTCTTGTCGATACCTGTGAGAACCACACTTTGGACATGTCTCCATAGTCTCGTATTCTCCTCGAAACAGTATGTAATCGTTGATACATGCATGGATATTGTTGTAGTCCATTCCAAGCTTTTGTAAAACATATCGTGTATCATCATGAGACTCAGTTATGGTATTTGCAAGTGGTAATATATGATACTTCAGTAACTTGAAAAAAATCATAAAATACCTTGAAAAAGCACAAATGTTTTTAATGATATTGTCGAAAAGAAATCAACGAAGCGTATGTACAAGGTACCTGATCAACTCGGTCACACTCGCAACGCTCCACCCGTATTTTGCTTGCACAGTTAGGAGTGCAAGTAATGTCTTTAGCCGAGATACTCGGCACCCATCATATAATGGTATGGATGCTTCCTCTCTAAGTGGATTAGAAGTCTCAACATCCATGGGAATCAATGCATCAATCATTGCCTCCATCTCAGGCTCCAAGATTGTAGATAAGTCTCGAAGATTGTTTGTCTCCTCTGGTATTGACATTATAGATTGGGTAGTACCTTCCAAGTGGTGGATTGGCTCAGGCACTCCATCCATCGGACACCCACGAACTCTTCTAATTGGTTGCAAAGGGTGCACTCCTCCTTGGGACGAGACGTCACCTCCCTGGATAGAAAATTTGCCAGCCACACCCAATCTTTTTGTATATGGTATTCAATTAGCTTGCGAGTACAATGCATGATTGATATTAACTTTTTTTACCATTTGCTGAAAATCCAAGATCACCTAATCAATGATCTTAGATTGAAACTCGCCAAAGCGTCATACGTGTTCTATAGACAATTGATGTTTTCGTCGAATTGCGAGCTTGCATTGAGAGCAAGGACATGGGACACGCTGATTAAGATACGCATCGTGATCTTGAACATCAAGACCTTCATTGTTTTCCATTTTGTCTATGTTACGACAAACAATTTGTTTTTCTTATCATTCTTTTTTTCTTTCTTAAATTGTTTGAGAAGGGATTTCTTCTCTTGTAACTCAGCAAAAATTAACGTATGTAAAGTCTCCACCCACCCACCCACAAATTTATGTATGTCAGAGTGTTTCCCATCTCGTGGTGTTGCACGGACCTCGCCACCACTCTCTCTTTGTTTTTCATCAATTCATTATCTCCTCTCCTTCCATCTCTCTCTCTTTTTCTCTTTCTTTACTATGCTGTATGGTTTTTCCCTCTCTCTCGTTCCTTCTTCTTTTTTCTCTTCCTCCCCCTCTCTCCTCTCCCTCTCTTTCTCTCTTTTCCTATTATGTTAAATGTTTTTTCTCTCTCCTCTCCCTCTCTCATTTCCTTTTCTCTCTTCCTTTCCCGCTCTCATTTCCTCTCCCTCCCTAACCCTTTCCCTCTCTTTCTCTCTTTCCCTATTATGTTTAATATTTTTTTCCTCTTTCTCTCATTTCTTCTTTCATTTTCTCTCTTCCTCTTCCTCTCTCATTTCCTCTCCCTCCCTCACCCTCTCCTTCTCTTTCTCTCTTTCCTTAATGTTTTTTCTCTCTTCCTCTCCTCTCTCATTTCCTCCCCCTCTCCCTCTCCCTCTCCCTCTCTTTCTCCCTTTTCCTATTATGTTTAATGTTTTTTCTCTCTTTCTCTCCCTCTTTCATTTCCTCTCCCTCCCTCTCCCTCTCCCTCTCCCTCTCTTTCTCTCTTTCCCTATTATGTTTAATGTTTTCCTCTCTTTCCTCTCCCTCTTCCTCTCCCTCCCTCTCTCATTTCCTCTCTCTCTCTCTCTCTCTCTCTCTCTCTCTCTCTCTCTCTATTATGTTTAATGTTTTCCTCTCTTCCTCTCCCTCTCCCTCTCTCTCTCCCTCTCCCTCCCTCTCTCATTTCCTCTCCCTCTCTCTCCCTCTTCCTCTCCCTCTTTCATTTCCTCTCCCTCCCTCCCTCCCTCCCTCTCCCTCTCTTTCTCTCTCATTTCCTCTCCCTCTCTCAATACACATGAATTTTAACAAAAACAAGTAAACGAGAAAGAGAAAACACAAAAACAAAGCAAGAAGGAATAATGCACTCACCGTAAAGGCTCGAAGAAGGGGTTGGCGACTCCTCGTCGTGACGGCAGCTCCTCTTTCCCCTTCGTATATTTCCTCCTCTTCTTCATGAACAGCGACGGCGGTGGTGAGGAGTTTTCCTTCTCCCTCTTTCTCTCTTTCTCTCCCTCTCCCTCTCAAATGCAAGATGTTTGCTCTCCTTTCACTCTCCCTTTCGCTCTCTCTTTTGTGTATGCGTGAAAAATAATGTGCTCGGGTTTCGGTTTGCATTTTTTTCGTCTGAGTACCGTTGCTATTTGTGTTGCTATTAGCGTCGCATTTGCGACGCTAATAGCGATGCCACTATTTTGCATCGGAAATCGTCGTCACTATACCTCCATATCCTTGTAGTGTCAAGCATCTTTGAATGATTTTGAATGCATTTTCAATGCATGTTCCTATTTGTGAGTTGATCAACTTTCCATTGATTTCTTGAGACCCAAACTACCTTGAGTAGAATCAATGGGTCTATGATGTTCCTACATTCTAAACACCCACTGTAATCAGGTTCTAATGGCTTGCTAAATTGAAATTTCAATACACTATTTTGCAACATACATGTGATATCCATCATATTTTCTTCTGTGGGATGAATGCCAAACTATTCTCTACCATCTCTCCAATATGTAGAGACATGGTAGAAATTTGTTTCTAGTGAAGGCCAAGACCTCTTCTTTCTCTTGTTTTTTTCTATTCCCTTTGTCATATCTCCCTATCTTTGACAACATTGTATCGAAGGCCTATCCAAAGGGATCTACCTTTCTTGTCTTAGAAATCTTTCTTTGTAATTCACCCTTTATGTCTTTTGGTAGGTTCTTATCTCCCTACTATGGCCGAGGAGCCACAGAGGGACATGAATAATGTTTAGGTAAGACATGAAAGCGTTGTAGACTCAAACCTAGTCATAAGTGCCTTCTTTGGTGTGTGCACCCTCCTTAGAAGAAGAAGAGGCACCACAACTCACTAGTGAGGCAACAATAGATCTTTTGGGGTAAAGGTATTCAACATGGTTGACTTCCCATGATTAGCTAACAACTCGCGAATTCACATGGGATTTCTCACTTTTAAGTTCTAAGAGTAATCTACATTTTTATAGGATTTCTCACTTTTAAGTTCTAAGAGTAATCTACATTTTTATAGGATTTCTCACTTTTAAGTCCGGGGAGTAATCTACCATCTTGAGGCAAGGCCTTTGTGTGAAGATTTAGCCACCTCTTACCCTAATTGAGCTCTCTACTCTTCTTCTAATTGAATGCACATCAAGCTTCCTATTAAGTCTTTATGAAAACTTGAAGAATTGTTAAGTAGACTTGCAAAGATTTGCCAAAGTTTTACATATAGTAGCTCTCCATCAAGATTTGAGCAAGTTTTCTAGGACTTGAGTATTTCTTGTAAGTCTTCTTGTATCAACAAGCCACATAGAAGATGGGATTCGGGGCTTCCATGAAGATCACTTCAATCTTGGTGAGTTGAGCATCTCATCACCTCAAAGGCTTACTTGAGCAAGGACTCTATTAAGATTCAAGGTTCGGATTGCATTTTAAGCCATCAAGATGTTTGTGAGTCATCATTGGAGCTACAAGTTGAAGATTTACATTATTGAGACCACACCAACTTCAAGAAGTTGTAAGGATTACCACTTGATGATTTTTTTTTCTTTATGATCTCTCCTCAAATTCATTTGCTAATAAAGAAATTGAGTTAGCCTTGAATTCTATCTTACATGTTTGCATGTTGCCAAGTCTAGGTCTCATTTAATATTTCATAAGCATTCATTGGGCTCTTTATTTCAATGCTAATCATGCCTTAATTGATCTTGCATTGCTGTGCTACTTATGATTGAATACCCCCCCAAAAAAAGGATAAGTGTAGATAGTGAGTCACTAAGCATCTCAAGTAATCTCTTTCTCAGCCCATTTTCATTGGTACTACTATATCTCATCGAAAGAAAAATCTTTTTTTCAATGAAACTTGCATTGGATGATGTTTGATTAGCTTAGTAGGCTACTGAGATGTCTTTTCAAGTGCAGAGAGGTCCTACGAATTGCATTAAAAATGACAGGCTATAGAGGAAAAGGAAAGGCCTAGGAGGAGAATTAGAAGGAAATAAGAGACTACTAGGCATTTTTGAGTGAGCCTAGCTCTACATAAGAGTATTATGGAGAGATCTAGAAAGAGGTACTTGAAATGGAACCCTACAACTTATTGAATCATAGCGTATGTTAGGATGCAATTTGCCATATTGAGAGACATAATGACATGCTCTCTAAAATGGATCAAATAACTAAATAGGTGGCCCTTTCCAACTCTTGGACTCAACAAACACTTGAGTAGCCCACAACTCTTGTCATGTGGTTAGCCACCACATGACAAGTGCTAGAGAAAGTGAATGCATCCAACACTCAACAAACACTTGAGTAGCCCACAACTCTTGTCATGTGGTTAGCCACCACTCAAGTGCTAGAGAAAGTGAATGCATCCAGCTTGTTGCTAGATGGTCTCCCCCACTTGAGCATGTACATGGGCAACAACATGCAAATGTATATAAGTATATACATAGGGAGCAACATAACTATCAATAATGGACTGATCAATATGATTAGTAGCTTGATCATGAGCAACATTATGGGCATGAGTAGCTAGTAATGGGGTGATCAATATGATCAACAACTTGATCATTATTATGAGCAGTACAAGTATAGGATATGTGGATCTTGGAGCTTTTTGTGTATGGCTCTATGTCATAGTGCTATTGTGAAACATTCATAATATTGATATCATATCTAGATATCCATCTTGGATCATAGTGAAAATTTCATGACTAAAGTATTGTAGCATCATGTTTTAATTTGAATTGTACAAAAGGGGCCATCAAAATGCTCATTCTTTGAATTTTAAATTTACATAAGGGATATAACTATCACCTTTGAAACTCACAAAAGGGGTATATAAAATGATGCAAAAGTTTTAGAAATGAGTTTTTTAAGTATCCTTTGAATGCACATTATGTAGAGGGTTTCTATAAGATGGTCCCTCCTTGAGCATTCTACATGCAATATACATGTTCAAAGTCACCTTATAACATTGTTAAAAGAGGCGAGTCTTATTCTTTGGGATGAAGCTCCTACATTGTACTTTACACCTTTGTAGCACTAGACAGAATTCTCATGGTCAACTATATGTTGCTTTCTCAAAAGTAAAGTCTCCAAATAGATTGAAAGTCTTGGTTAATGAGAAAGAGAATATGGTGAATGGCACCATCAATATTGTGCATCAAGAAGTTTCACAAAAAGTAATTGTAATCTCTATTTATCTTTTTCTATAAGTTGTTTGAACCATTTATCAGAAGTAGAATGTTTATTTGAATTGTTTGTTAGGATTGTAATCTTTATTTCCTCGCTCTAAATACTTATTCTTTCTCATATTATTTCACATAATATTTTTTTCCCTACCATTGAACTTTTTTTATATCTTATTTTTCAAGTTCTTTTAGAAAAGAAAGTATTGTACTCTCTCAGGCTCTTTTTAAACATTTGATTGTTTGATTTAAAATATATTTAAGTTAGTTTATCTGATTTTAAGAATGTATAGAAAAATTATTATGCACGAAGTACTTTTATGTGATATATTGCAAACTCTCTTATGACCAAATGTGAATATGAAGTGGTCTTTCAATTTCATTGTTTTGTGAAATTTTTTTCTTATTTATTTTTAATTTCTTGAGTCAAAAGTTGTGTTATCTTTAGTAATAGTAGAAAAAAAAATATTTAAAAAATCAAGCTTATTTAAATTTTACTTATTTTGGGGGATAATTTTTAGATTGTAAAGTGTATTAACTTCTTTAAATAACATTTCAATTTTCATAACCACTTTTAATTTTTTGTGTTTTCTTAAATTTTTTTGTTAAATGAGTCAAACAGTTTTTAATTATTATTGTGCATCACCTTTCCATAAATGAGAATTCAAGAGGCATTATGCATTGTGGGTATGGATGACATTATCCATAGAAATTTGGCTAGAGAAATTGATAGATTACTAGATGATGGATTTACTAATGGAAATAGTCCATTATAAGTAGAAATTCTATATTTTGGATATTTCTAGTGCTATTATGTTAGACGAAAGAATGACAGATACTTTATATCCCATTCCCACACTAGAGAGATACCAAATGACTAGAGTAAATAAGAGTTCAAAGATTTGGCATGTTTTGTTACTTTACACCAGTTCCACCCAAACTCCACTGATTGGTCTACCAATGTTAGAGCTAATCGTGTCATGCCCCTAGGTAATACTTTCTTCATAAATGTTTTATTGTATGAAATGGATAAATTTAATACTATTTTCTCTAAAGTTCTATCTCTTTTTTGGGTGTTGCAACACAATCTTTGAGACGACATGTTGTTGCTTTGCTGTTGCATGTTCCCCATGCTACATCTACTTTCAATGATGCTACTAAGAAGGGAAACCTTTATTTTCAACAAATGATTTAAGATATTACATACTTTCTTTTTCATTTAGCTTCTTTATGGTTGGGATACTACAATGACATTTCAAATTCACTTTTCCTTCAATCATCTTTTCATATTCGTATGGTTGAGATACACAATGTTACTGATTTCTTTCTTTTGTATGGTAAAATCAATAAATTGCAAGAGTAGTTGAATCATTGTGCGGTACAAGTGTATTTTTGAGAATCAAGTTATTGTTTTAATAACTGACATGAACGTGCAATAAATTAACTATTAATATTACTAGTGCCTCAGAATGGTTTTGGGGTCTCTCATGGTTTGTTTTTTGGTGACTCAATTGCCCATGAATCATAAAAATTACCACATAGGGCATACATAAGGTCATGAAATGTGTTAACTAATAATAACAATGGTGCTTTAAAGTTTGGTGTGAAGCACCGAAAGAACGCTAGCATGTAGTGTCAGGAGGGACTAGGCATCGAGCACATAGTGACTATTATTCTAAATTCTCTAGAGTTCATTTCAAGTGTAATATATTAGCAACCCTTTTCTTCTTGAAGGGATTTGAAAAGCACATACTATAATTCTAAATTCTCTACGCTTCGTTTCAAGTGCAATATATTATTAGCTCTTCTCTACAAGGGTAAGCACATGACGAATATTCTAGATTTTTTGCCCTTGACTTCAAGGATAATATGTTGTCAACCGTCCTCGAGATTAAGGGTAAGATCCTCTTTGAAGGGTGTTAATGAACCTTCATATATTACGCCTGAAACAATGCGCCAAGCGGTGTGTCCAATGCACCCCACATATTTTCGTTCAGAAGTCTGGACTCTGGAGTGTTCCTGACTGGTTATTTCTCCTTGAGGTAAGGGTACTGAGGTAGAGGACGTGGAGAAATGGGCTCCGCACTGCATCGCCTGCTGGATGCTTGTGTTTTGTTGTTGCTTAAACTGGTAAACGCGCGCCGCTCTACTAGGCTCGACGTTCTGTAAATTCTCTTCTGGGGCTGTATTAATGGTAATCCCCACATGTCTGGTTCGAGCCCTTGATATGGCAAACCATGTAACGCTGTTTTTCGATGTGGTGTGTGGATATGTGGGCGACTGGATAACGTATTTCATCGCTAGGAGCTGGAAGCTGACAGTAAATCGTAGACGAGGTATGTACATAGCGAGAGAGAGAGAGAGAGAGAGAGAGCGTGACACAGTGCGTGTGTGTGCGTGCGTGCGCACGCGCGCCTTCTCGTAGCAACCTGCAGTATTTGTGTTAACATCGTTACATTGGATGCAGCTGAGGATGGGTTAAGCGGACTCAAAGTGATAATTTGCGGGTTCTCGCGATCCGGAACCACGTCGCTGGCGACTGCGATGAGCATATTAGGATTCCCATGCCTCCATGGTCGTGATCTACTGGACCCACGGCTATGCAAGCAGTTCATGAAAGCAGAGAGTTCCGGTTATACGTCCAATACCGTTACACATCCAGTCATTCGTATAATCAGTTTGGCACTAATAAGACGTCAGCTACTATTGTATCTATAACTGTCTGTTGATGAATTCAGGAAAAGCCGGTGATTGGGGGTGGGTGTTGCAGGGGTACGCGGCCATAGCCGATTACCCTGCCACCTGCTCATACAAGCGACTGATGGAACTGTACCCGGACGCGAAGCTGATTCTGAACGTGCGCGACCCCGAGAGGTGGTACAAGAGCTTCGCACAGACCATACTGGCCAGGCTGCGGTCTCGCGACGCGATCTCCATGATCCGGCGCCGCACGTGCATGCACAGGTGCGTGCGGAAGATCTTCACGCAGCGGCTCGTGGAGGAAATGGCGCGGGACCTGGATGGGATGAGCGAGGAGCAGTGCAAGGAAGCGGCCATCGCCGCCTATCGCCGCCACACGCAGGAGGTGAAGGCGCACGTGCCGCCGGACAAGCTCCTAGTGTTGGAGGTGGACCGCAACCCCGGATGGATCCCTCTGTGTGACTTCCTGGGGGTGCCACTCCCAACAAGCCATATTCCCTTCCCTCGGACTAACGACTCCCAGCACTTTCACAAAACCCAGTCTTTCGCCGTCTCTGTCTTTGCCGTGGTGCTCGCTGTCTATGTTGCTCTGCTCTCCTTGCTTGTGGCCTTCCTCTTAAATCATTACCACGGACCGATTCCATGGTGGTGATGAGAGCACTGCCGTCGACAACAATATCCACCAGCTCCCGATCACCAGCTGCGGGACAATGGACCTTAGAGTAATGCATCAAACACCGTTTAATCGCTCTGTTCCATCTTCTTCCTCTCTTCATGTTTGCAGAATCGAATTTCCTAAATATGACGGAGTCGTGATCTTCTTCCCCATTCTTCTTTTTGAGCCTCAATCTTGCTCGATCTTGGCTTTGTTCTGTTTTGCATGCGAAGGAAAGCAGAATAATATGGATCCTCAGTCTGAAGCTCAAGCACAGCTTTGTTTCTGTTATTCCCTATAATACTCCATAAGCATATGCGTCTGATCCAGTTCCATATAATGAGGGTAGACCATCGATCTCTCCTAGGATCAATTTTTTCCACATAATGCTTGTCGAATGGAAGGGTTTGATTATAACCTACAATACAATAAGAGAATTTTTGTTAGCTATACAATTTGAAGACACTTGGGGTATCGTTTCCATTTTTTATAAAACATCTAAAGCAAGTCCCATTCCTATCCCTAACTCGAAGGCTCTTCTTCAAGGTGAGTGACCCGATATCTGGATGTGAGTTGGTCAATCGTCATCCAGCTTTTATCTTTGTAGTCCCATATGTATTTCCATTGGCTCCTTTTTTAAGAGTTTATATACATTTGATAGATTTTCTTTTTCTATGAAATATGTTGTGCCAAATCAAGTTGTTTGCACTCCATGGGTGTATAGAATCCTTGATGGGTGAGATTCTAATGAAGTCTCTCTATGGTTCCCAAGCTTGCCTTATACTCTTGGATAGAGGGGACCAATCTTTTTAATGATGGACTTTGTTTGGCTAAAGGCTATCATCATGGCGTCATGGGCTTTCCAACTTGGTAGGCTCTTAGCCTTATACAACGTTTATAATTATGGTGTAGTTGAATTACCAATTTTCCATTTAATGGAAGAAGCTTCTAGCAATCCGTACAGCAGCTACTAGCTCAGTCCTCCTTACTTTTAAAGGGTGCAGTCTTTCTAGGCAACTTTCGACATTTTAACCTTCTCCCTATCTCAAAAATACAAGAAGTAGGCTTGCAAGACAATTCGAGATCTTTTATCCTAGCTCTAGATGGTTTCTTGAAGGATAGGAACCTATAAGTGGATTGTGCAAGCAATAATCACATGTTTCGGCACTACAACTCTTTCTACAAAAGTAAATTCTAAGTCTCTAAGAATTTCTAGTTTCTTCTTGACTTTTGGCATTACTCTATGCCCACCTTTGTTTCAATCTTACTCCAACAACCATTGGAATACCTAAGAGTATGAATACTTTCCCCTCCTCTATTATTTGAAATCCTTCATCCACTAACCATTGGGGTGGTGGTTTCAAGAGGCTTTTGAAGCTGTTTTGGTTGGTCCAATTATTGAACCTGAAGCTGAACGATTTTTTTTAATATAGTTCCAAAAGGAGGGGATTGAAGCAAGGTCATCATTCACCATTTTGTTTTGTCATGCACAAATCGGTTGATGATCATAATGGAATTGCTGGGTAATTTTAACCCCCTAAGCCTAGCTTAATATTGTGTTATATTAATGATGCTAATGCATATGTTAAATTTGCCAAAAGGAGTGGGGCAAGGGGAGGTCCTACCTCATTGATCTTATCAGTAGGAAAGGGGTATAGATACTTCCCCATTTTTTTCTACTCCTGCATTGGCATTGCCAAAGAGAGTGTTTACAAAATTAACAAAACTTTTCCGCAGTCCCATGTCCTATAGCAAACGAAAAAGGAACCACCAATCAGGACTCTCATAGACTTTATCAATGTCAATATTTAAAAAGTGAACATTCTGTTTGTTTTTATGTGTATTTTCAATGCCTTCCCATAGTGCTATTTTAGAGTCTAGAATGTAGTTGCGCTTGATGAAGCTTTTTTGCTCCTTCCTTAGGCAGCAATCTAGATGACAGAGAAACCTTCTTGCAATCACTTTAGCATAGATTTTATAAGTTGATGATAAACATGTTATTGGTCTCCAATTAGACATGTTATCTCTTCATCCCTTTCATGACATACTCCAATTACTCCTTGGTTGATATTTATTGGAAAATTACTACTTTGTTGATACATGTTAGTAGTGCCCCAATCCTTAATTACTCTTTCTAGACTTGCATGAGGGTGGTTAATAAGGAAGTATTTAAATTCTTTGTAGACTTCATAATTTGGTAACCTCAGAAGTTTCCTATTGGCTAGAGAGTCTATTGTGTTATTTAGCTCATATTCAGTTAAGTCTTCATTTAGTACATTAGCCATAGATTTGAGAACAATTCTAGGTTGTACTCTTTCTAGCTTTTCTCTAGCCATGATTAATTCTTAGTTGTGTTCTTGTATGGGGAGAATATTTCAGTGAAGAGTCTCTTGCAATTTCAAGATTGTTTGAGTTATTGTTTGCTTTGCTACCATCTTTCTTTGTGAGTAGGGGACTACTTCCTTCTCCTTATTCTTCCTAATTGTGTGGAACATCTCCATGGTGGTTTGGTTTACCCTACCTACCCACATTGTTTTTATGTATAGAGATATATTGTTTGCACTTTCTCTTCTAGATGCCTAAGTTTATATTTGACTTCCAAGAGTTCCTCTTATAGTTTTATTCACCCTTTGTTGATTTCCTTTTTTGAATTCAAATTCTAGGGATATAGCATACTTCTTCCTTCTTACCTATAATCTGTGAGTAATAGAGTCTATTTTTTCTTGTTTGACAAGTTTCTAGGTTGTATTGTATGAGAAATTTTCAACATATGCTAAAGCAGTAGTTAACTTTTTCACTTGTAAAAAATTTTGCCTCTTTGTGAAGGGCATTTCCATATGGAAAAAGAGACTACCACTAGGGGAATTAGTAAGTTTTCCTTATCTTGGAACTTTTTCTTAGCACTGCCAACACATGAAAAATTTCCACCACATAAAAAGCCACATGGGAAACCTTTCTTCCTCAAATTACCAAGTGGGAAAACTAAATGCACATTAATTGCCACATGGGACAACTTGCTTCATTGAATTTTCCACTCGCAAAAGGTGTCTATCCAAAGTAATTGTTAGATGTGAATAACAATTAAACATAAGAAAACTAAACATGTATAATAGATATGCGATAATGTTATCCTAGAGAAGACTTAAGTATAAGTTAAATGAAACTCTTGATTAAACTAGGTATAGAAAACTAAACATCATGATGATTAAGAACAAAAAACATCATGGTTGGAAAGTGCACGTACATGTACAAAATATGTGATGATCTCTACTTCCATGATGCTAAGTTAGACATATTCTATATAGGTTCCTAAGTTGAAACTCTACGATATTGACCCTCCACATTATTAAAGATGTTGAAACTCTACTTCCATGATGTTGATTGGTAGACAATGCATATTTTCCAATGTTCATTTTCTTTTGTCATACATATTTTAGAAAGTGGAAAGTTAAGAATATAAAAAATATAGCTATACTTCATTTTTGTGGCACTAAGTTTTCCAAGAAAATGAAAAAAATGACAAATGGAACTTTCATAATTTATTGTCAAGTGATATATAACTAGAAAGAATGATACTAATGCAACCTCTCAACATAACTTATCATCATAAGATATTTCATATCTAGTTTACTTTTTTATCTTGAGAGATTATCTTAATGTAAATAATATCTTAAATTTTAGACTTATAAAAATTTTAAAAATAAAAAATCAATAATAGTACACAACTTGATAACCATAATCAAGGTAATAAGTACTTAAACATTTATATGAAATCACATTTGTCTCTTATGGTATTCCTTAGATCTTGGACTCCTTCACAACACCTTTCTTTTCTTGTTGTTTTCTCCTCTTGGCAATGGAGGTGCTATCTCATTGATGTTCTTAAACTTCTTTTATGGTAACCCACAAGTTCTTTTGGGTAGAACCCAATTTTAAAAATAAACAGATAATAAAATAAGTAAATTTACCAGACAAATATTGTGATAAGAGACACCTTCCATAAAGATCCCTTTCATTAGATATCTTGCTTGTCAACATCATGCTTTTCTCACCCTTGTCATCATGAATTTGTATGCTAATATCTTAGATAACAATAACCCCAAACGTATTTGAGTTGTCAACCATAATTTACAAAAATCCTCACTTACATGAAAATGATGCTACTAAGCAATCATTCTTTATGCCATGGACTTCATCTTCATTATTTTTTCACCAATATCCTAATCATTCACAATAGTCTATATGAAAATGCAATTAATGCATTATGTCTTGTCAATAAACATTATTTTCTATTCAAACTAGTCATTAAAAATATTCACAATCTATCTCATATAGAATAGTTGACGTGATTGATGTTACCTTAGTTCTAAATTGATGCTTCATCTTCATTATGTTTTGAAATTGGAGCTTCTTGATTGAATTCTCCCATTGGCATTTCATCAACATCATAATGATTCTCAATATCCTACATAAAGATATGTATTATACATTGACTCTATGTACATCAACATCAAAACGTCATATGATTCCACCATGACATTGTTACATGTAGCTGATGGTACCTTGATAGCATTTTCCATAAAATTTACAAAGGAGATATTGCATGAAACATGAATATGCTTCTATAGGCCATCTATTTGAGGTTGATCCTCATCAAACAATCTTTCAAAGAATAGAAATAATTAGACTATTAAGACTAGAATCCAAAGGAAAATGGCACAAATATATATTTTTACACTATAACATATGAATGCTATATGAACAAAATTTAAGACAAAAATTTATGTGGAATTGTTAAACAATGCCAAGCCTAGACTCCATTAGAATATCCATTAGTATGTGTTTGGTCTCGATACACTAGAGTCTCGTCTGCATTACAATATCCATTAGTATGTGTTTGGTCTCAATACACTAGTGTTTGGTCTCCATTAGAATATCCATTAGTATGTGTTTGGTCTCGATACACAGAACATCAAAATATGCTATGAAATCTATGTTATAAAATTCATTGGTATGTACTAGCACTTATATTGATGAATATTCTGGTGTGTGTAGAAAACAAAACTGAAACATATATTCACGGATGCAAAGAACAAATTTTAGTAAGGATCATGTAGGGGCCAAATCCCTGATGTAGATGTTGAAAAATATTTGAAACTATAATAATTATGTAGAATTTGAAACCTCATTATATGACTTCTAGGGTTGTAAAAAGTATAGGAAAGATATATTTTATATATTAATTTAAAAATGATCAATGTTGCATCCATCTTGAAGGCACATCAGGGGCTTGCTCTATTGGGAGAGACTACTAGTATATCAAGAGTTTTCCTCATGGAGACCTACATGCAATACATGGAGTGAGAGGATCTATCCTCCCCCGCTATAAGATATAGGCCTTATATCGATGTTAAAAGGGACGAAAATGCAAATAACAAAATTTTCCCCTGCCATCGCAAAAAGTGTCATTATTGGGGATGCCATAGAATAGTCGGTATTAGCATTGTTATCAGCATCGCTATTTGCATCGGTATCAGTTGATGCAAATAACGACGCTCTGTGATGCTAATAATGACGCCAATAACGATGTATGCAGGTAAATTTACGACGCTAATAGTGACAGTAACAAGAAAATTTTTTTTTTTGGCTACCCTGCTACATATAGCACTGTGTGCTTTATTTGGGCCATACAAAATAGTTTCTATACTGTGTACAATGCTTGTGTAGACAAAAACAAAGTGTACTTAAATCATAATACTGATACATGAAATAAATACATGATCACATAATGAAAGCGACTGGTATAATCATGGCAAGATATCACTACTACATAGAAAATGTCTACACAGATCAGGTGACCAAAAAAGAAGGGTGTGTGAGCTTCAGGGATCCAAGGGCGAGCTATACATCCTCGCCATCCAAAAGCTCGTCTTGTCGCAAAGGAGCATCGAACGGACTCTACAAAAAAAGAAACAACTACATATCAGTCCACCATACAATAATGCATTCTACTTAAATATGGTAACTACGGACAAGAAAGATGAGTGACTTAAAGGGCCGTTGCGTCTATACAATCGGTCGATCAATGCAGTGACACCGTGCCTCTCTGCATATTGAGTCTCAAGGCCGGTCGGATCGCGATTTGCAATGGAGTGCTGCAAAGAAAAAAAATACTAACTGTTAGAAACATGATTGTCAGTACAAAGGATATTGCAAAAAAATAAGCAAGCAAAATAAAAGAAAAACTTACAAAGTCCTCCAGATATGTCTTGTGGCCGCCACTCCCAAGATGATTGACCACTTCGGCCTCTACTCGTGTCCTCACCCCCTCGCATTGCTGACTCCAACGTCCTGGAGAATCTGTAGCATCCTCCCTCAGTCGGCGCCAGTCGTCCGCGTCTTGCTACTCGGGCTTTGCAGCCCCACTCTTGAGTGCCTTGCGTGAGTCCAATCGTCTGTGTGACATATATGCATGCATGTAGTCCATCATCCAGCCCATAGAAAATCTATCTGCTGTGGCTAGAACCGTAAACTCCTCATACAAGGATGCTACTATGTAGTCCTTGCTCCCCTCCGGTATGTTTTTCCAATGATCTAAGATGTTATGCCGAAAAACTTGTTGGCACAACTCTCTCATGCGAGCCATCACCCTCCTCCCCTCATCATTCATGATGATGGCTCTTGACCTATCGTCGACAAGATAGGCATATCCCTCTAGGGTATGCCTAAGATGGGTCCTCTTCCACATGCGTCCATGCTCCTGGGCATATCCAGGAGACCCTTGTACATCCAGTGTACCAACCGGGGTAGTATCTATCGGTGTAGCACCCGTAGGGGCACCACTTGTACGCGAATTACAATCCATTCGTAGTACAAACCTGACATATCTTATGCCAGTCATGGAATTTTAGCCTTGATAATTGGTCGTCTTTAGAAAATGTAGACCTGAGAGAACCCATCATACCCATTAGAGTGCGAATAGACTTGACTATTTGCTTCACAATGCGCTCTTCTTTTATGGACAAAACCTAAGGAGTGCAAGGTAGCTGCACACGACCATCAACACTCGACTGCGGCCAAAGCGCCTCCATCTTGCCTACCTCCTTCAAATACATTTGTGCCCGTATAGTGTCTCTCTGTTCTATGATGTGGTCCCATAGCAAGCTGCCCACATTCTTGAAAATATGCATGGGATCCAACAAGTGGTTGATCTGTAAGTGGGTCCAATATGGCAACTCGTAGAAAATTGAGAACCGTCGCATTCCGTTTGGATGTGACTCCACGTAGATCCTTTTCAGCTTGTACCAGTTTGCGGCATTCATACGTGTTGGAGGTCGTCCAAGAAAACCTTCCCTGAGTTCACGATCCTCTGGCAAGAAAGTAGTGTGTCCTTGATATACCATCTTTTTCATGGTTCCTGACTTTTGAGAGTCTAACTGTGGCCCGCACAATGGACATGCATGACAACTTGAGGTAACCAAACTTGTTCCAACACCTCTATCCAGTGAATACAAATTTTAACGAGATAAAATACGGATATTACCAACAAGAATGGAAGCTAATTTACCGGAGCACTCTCTAAATCCCGAAAAGTCATGCATCGTCCACATGAGAATGGCTCAAATATTGCAGACCGTCGACCATCGCGCTTGCTCATATCTTGTACGGTTATCCCCTCCTCCCACAAAATCTTAAGCTCATCAACTAATGGACGAAGATACACGTCCATATTTTTGACTTTGTAGCGGTCGAGGATGAGTAAGCTAAGGATGAGATGTCATTTCTTTGTAGAAAGCCATGGAGGGATATTGTAGTTGACAAGGACTATAGGCCACACACTGTAAGAAGTTGATTGCAGACCGAATGGGTTCAGGCCATCCATTGCAAGACTGAGCAGAAGATTCCTTGGCTCTTGAGCAAAGCCTGGCAAGGTAGAGTCAATGTGGCTCCATGCGCGTGAATCCGCTGATATTCGTTGAACTCCATCTGTGGACCTATTCTGCACATGCCACATTGTCAAGATCGCCATGTCGGACGTACGAAACATGTGGTTTATGCAAGGGATAAGAGGACAGTGTCTAAGAACTTTTTGAGGGATGGTTTGCCCTTGCAAGTCATGTCAATACCTATGAGCATCACACTTTGGACATGTCTCCATTATCTCATATTCTCCTCGAAACAGTATGCAATCGTTGATATATACATGGATGCTGTTGTAGTCCATGCAGCCAAGCTTTCGTAAAACATGTCATGCATCATCACGAGACTCAGGCATGGTATTTGCAGATGGTAATATATGATATTTCAGTAACCTGAAAAAAATCATAAAACATCTTGAAAAAGTACAAATGTCTTTAATGATAGTGCCGAAAAGAAATCAACAAAGCGTACGTACAAGGTACCTGAACAACTCGATCACACTCGCATCACTCCACACGTATTTTGCTTGCACACTTAGTGTCAAGAATTGCATGGTGGGGGGAGTTGCTCAAGATGTTGCGCCGAACACACACAGAATGCACAAGGAGAAGCTCACTCAAGAGACAAGAAGAGAGATGGAGGCCAAAAAGTTTTCTTGCTGGTTTCTTCTTCTTCTTCCACACTCTTTACCATGTACAAAAAGTATAGATAAGATACAACATAAAGGAAAGTGGCCTACTAAGTCAAATAATGCATAACCAACTACACTAGTCGACTGGCGCTATAACTATGCCAGCTGTAAATATGTGTAACAACCTGAATATAATAAGTAATGAGTCAGTGGCCATGTGTGAGTCATAATGACCACCAACGTGCTAAGTGTAGACGTGTGGACCCATCTAACCAGGTGTTCCATCATCAATGTCCGCATGTATTGAGCTTGTCATCTCAACACCCCCCCTCAAGCTTAACTGGATCTTTGCAACTCCAAGTAAGCTTCGAAACTTTTGAAGCTTCTCTGTACCCAATGCCTTTGTGAAGATGTCAGCTATCTGATCCTGTGTGCTGACATACACCAAGTCAATCTTACCTGCTAGTACCTTCTCTCTCACAAAGTGGTAGTGTACCTCAATATGTTTTGTCCTGGCATGGAACACAGGGTTTCTAGCCAACTGTATAGTGCTCATGTTGTCACAATAAATGACAATTGGACCTTCCACCTGCACATCCAAATCAGCCAATAACTTTTGCAGCCATACTACCTCACATGCTGCAATAGCATCACCTCTATACTCAGCCTCTGTACTCGACAAAGCAACTGTAGATTGCTTTTTGCTGCTCCAAGCAACTGCTGCACTACCAAGAGAGAACATGTATCTGCTGGTAGATCTTCTATCAGACATACTACCAGCCCAATCTGCATTTGTGTATCCAAACACCTGTACATCTGCCTCATAGAAAAGTCCATAATGTAATGTGGACTTCACATATCTCAATATGCGTCTGATTGCATCCAAATGTGGCTTTCTAGGTATTTGCATAAACTGACTCACAAGACCAATAGCATAGCTCAAGTCTGGCCTTGTAATGGTCATGTAGATCAAACTCCCCACTATCCTCCTGAACATAGTAGGGTATTCTATCTCATCCCCAACATCAGCACTCAACTTTACATTCTGCTCCAATGGGATTGAAATTGGTTTGCATGCTGTCATACCATACTTGGACAACATATCCAAGCCATACTGTCTTTGGGATAGCCATATACCATCATCACATCTGATCACCTCAATGTCAAGGAAGTATCTTAGCTCACCTAAATCCTTCATCTCAAACTTCTTCTTCAAACAATCCTTGATTTCAGCAATCCCAATATCACTATCACGTGTAATAATTAAGTCATCCACATAGATGACTATGATGACCAAACCTGAATCTTCCTTTCTCACATAAAGTGAGTGATCAGCATCAGAAACATAAAATCGAATATTGACAATATACTCTCTGATCTTGTCAGACCATGGTCTAGGTGCTTGCTTGAGCCCATAGAGCGCCTTCTTCAACCTGCACACATACGTGGGATGCTCTAAATCTTCATAATTTGCTGGCTGATCCATATACACTTCTTCCTGCAAATCACCATGCAAGAAGGCATTCTTCACATCCATTTGCTGCAACCTCCAACCTTTGGCTGCTGCCAAAGCAATCACACATCTAACAGTTGCCATCCTAGCAACTGGATTGAAGGTTTCATCATAATCTATGCCATATGTCTGGGCATAGCCTTTTGCAACCAGCCTAGCTTTGTACCTGCTAATAGAACCATCTGCATTGTGCTTAATCTTATAAACCCATTTACATCCAATGGCTTTCTTGCCCTTCGGCAATGATACTAGATCCCAAGTCTTATTGGCCTCTAATGCAGCCATCTCCTCATCCATTGCTGCATCCCAATGAGCATGACCAACAGCCTCCTCAAAACATGTGGGCTCAGCATCCTCAACTAGTTTCACCATAAAGCATAATGGTGAGCTGCATAACCTTCAAAACCAAATCTTTTAACATGGTATCTGACCGTGCTAGATCTGCGTGTCACTGGATCACTCAATGGAGTCTTTGCATTAACGTGTGGTCTCTGCACACCTAGAGTCCTCACTGAAGGAATACCAAGCTCATCATCCAAGCTCTTTGAGCCACTGGAATCTCCATCAAGAACTGCATCAATGCCTTCTGACACTTTATTCTTTCCTTTGTCTTTACCTGTAGTGCTACTAGATGCACCCGAAGATGTAGAGGTACTCCTTAGTCTCCCAGACCAAGGACTACTAGATGATGTCTCTGGTCCACTAGGAGTCCGTGATTCTTGCTTTTCAGCCTGCACATGAGTGTCATGATCATGATCATCATCCAATGCATCACCACTAGATGCATACCAACTGCTCATTTTATCAAAGATGACATCCCTGCTCACTCTGAACTTACATGTGGCAGGGTTATAACAGCGATACCCTTTCTGCTCTAAAGAGTATCCAATAAAGACACACTTTTCAGCCTTTGGATCCAGTTTCTTTCGCAACTCATCTGGCACATGAACATACGCAATGCAACCAAACACTTTCAAGTGTGAAACATCAGGCTTCTTACCTGTAAAACATTCTTCGGGGGTCATACCATGAACTGCAGCTGTGGGAGTTCTATTCATAATATAAACAGTAGTATAAACAGCCTCAGACAAAAAATGCTTAGGCATATTCTTTTCAGCCATCAAGGCACGTGCAACTTCTGCAATATGCCTATTTTTCCTTTTTGTAACCCCATTTTGCTGTGGGCTATACCTGCATGTGAACTGTCTCTTTATCCCATGAGACCTCAGAAAATCACTGAACTCATTTGAGAGGTACTCTCCCCCTCCATCTGACCTCAAGCACTTTACTTTCAAGCCTGTATCTCTTTCAACTGCAGCCTTGAAGGTTCTAAAGTGCTCAAACGCTTCACTCTTTTCCTTCATAAAATATACCCACATCTTTGTAGAACAATCATCAATGAATGTGACAAAGTATGAACTGCCTCCAAGAGATACATTTTGTGTAGGCCCCCAAATGTCCGTATGTACAACGTCAAGGATATTTCTGCTTACATCTCTGTCATGTGAAAAGGGTTGTCTTTCCTGCTTACCAAACTGACATGCTTCGCATACCTTATGAAATTCTGCAACTTTAAATGTAGGAAATCCTGTAACCAACCCTTTGGACTGCATTAATTTCAGCATTTGTACATTTGCATGTCCAATGCGTTTGTGCCAAATTTCAATGTCTGCAACAACACCTTTTCCTTTGGCATACATAGCAGCATTCATAGTAGGAATTCCAGCATCCAGAGTAAACATACGTCCAACTCTACTTCCCTTTGCTACCAACCTGCACTTGTCATTGGAGTCTTCTACAAAGCAGCCCTTTGCATTAAATCTGACTTGCAGCCCTTGCTCTACCATTTGACCGACTGACACCAAGTTCTTTGTAATAGATGGCACATGTAATACATCTGAAAGACTCTTTGTCTTACCATCATGCAAGGACAAGGGAACTTTTTCAATGTGTGAAATTGGGTGGCATGAGTCATCACTCGTCTGCACATAACCTGCATTCTGCAAATCCTGTATCTCTCCAAACCATTCTGCATGGCTGGTCATATGATTGGATGCACCTGAATCAACATACCAAACATCTTCATGTGTTCCCTTTCCTGTAACAACATTCAGCATATGCTGTATAACAAACAAACGTTCATTTTTGTCTTCATTCTGTCGTGAAGATGATGCATAGTTTCCTTGCTGCAACTTACCACTGCGGATATCATCTTTCTTAGCATAACATTGGGCTGCAATATGACCTGTTTTGCCACAGTAGTGGCACACAATACTAGAGTTGTTAGAACCTCTGTTCTGCCATCCACCTCTTCCTCTAAAGCTCCCCCTGCCTCTAAAGTTACCACGACCTCCTGAAACCTGCATATCGCCAAATTGCTGATTCAATCTGTTTTGTTGGTTGTCACTACCACGTCCTGTACCACGGCCTCTTGAAGAGAACCTGCCACGTCCCCTTTCTGAACTAGAGTAGAAAGCCTGGACATGTTCACCACTTCTTTCAGATGTCTCATGCTGCGTTGATTTCTTCAGTGATCATTAGAGAGACCAACTCATCGAAATCTGGGAATGCCTTTCTAACATATACGGAAGTTACAAAAGACTTCCAAGCCTTTTCATTGTTAAGTCCACCCAAGGTTGACGACACCAAATCATCATCATCGGGCATTGTATCAATTCCACAGTTCTCTGCCATTATCACAAAATTAATACCAACAGCAAGCAAATCTTCTGCAACGCTCGACCTGTAGTGCACAGCAATACACCAGACAGCCTTTTTCATTGTCTACTCAACAATACATGCAATCTGCAATCTGTTTGCACATAAACCTTGTGTTTACTCACTGATAAACACCTTTGAACTTACTGATATGAAATCTGTAACCTGCGTTCCCACGTTTGGTCAATACAATCGAAGTCACAGTGTACCCTGAAACTGCTGTCCGCAACCTTGCAGCTCTAAACGGGCCCTAAAACGGCCCGCGGATGCCCAAAATAACTGCGGGAAAGCCCTAAAGGATGCATTTGCAGAATACGCAGCGCTCTTTGCGCACACCAAATCTCACTGCAATCTGAGATTTTTGCTCTTCCCTGCTTCCGGTGCCTCCACAGGCACTATCCAAGAGAAGGAGTGGAAGAATGGGAGAGATTCTTACCCATGGCTTGCTTGCTCGAACCTTGCTTCTTCTCCTTCACTTCAGCCTTTGAAATCAGCCTCTCTGAGTGGCACGGCTCTGATACCATGTCAAGAATTGCGTGACGGGGGGAGTTGCTCAAGATGCTGCGCCAAACACACACAAAATGCACAAGGAGAAGCTCACTCAAGAGACAAGAAGAGAGATGGAGGCCAAAACGTTTTCTTGCTAGTTTCTTCTTATTCTTCCACACTCTTTACCATGTACACAAAGTATAGATAAGATACAACATAAAGGAAAGTGACCTACTAAGTTAAACAATGTATAACTGACTACACTAGCGTCAATTGGCGCTATAACTATGCCAGCTGTAAATAGGTGTAACAACCTGAATATAATAAGTAATGAGTCAGTGGCCATGTGTGAGTCATAATGACCACCGACGTGCTAAGTGTAGACGTGTGGACCCATCTAACCAGGCGGTCCATCATCAATGTCCGTATGTATTGAGCTTGTCATCTCAACACTTAGGAGTGCAAGTAGTGTCTTCATGCGAGATACTCGGCACCCATCATATAATGGTATGGATGCTTCCTCTCTAAGTGGATCAAAAGTGTTGACATCCATGGGAATCAATGCATTGATCATTGCCTTCATCTCAGGCTCCAAGATTGTAGGTAGGTTGGGAAGGCTGCATGTCTCCTCTTGTATTGACGGTATAGATTGGGTAGTACCTTCCAAGTGGTGGATTGGCTCAGGCATTTCATCCATCGCACGCCCACAAACTCTTCTAATTGGCTGCAAAGGGTGTACTCCTCCTTAAGACGATACATTACCTCCCTGGATAGAAAATTTGGCAGCCACACCCAATCTTCTTATATATGGTATTCAATTAGCTTGCGAGTACAATGCATGATTGATATTAACTTTTCTTATCGTTTGTTGAAAATCCAAGATCGCCTGATCAATGATCTCAGATTGAAACTCGCTGAAGCGTCGTACATGTTTTATAGACAATCGACGTTTTCGTCTCATGCCAACTTGCATTGAGAGCAAGGACATGGGACACGCTAATTAAGATACGCCTCGCGATCTTGAACAATAAGACATTTATCATTTTCCATTTTGTCTACGTTATGACAAACAATTTGTTTTTGTTATCATTCTTTTTTTCTTTCTTAAATTGTTTGAGAAGGGATTTCTTCTCTTGTAACTTAGCAAAAATTAATGTATGTAAAGTCTCCACCCACCCACCCACATATTAATATACATATGTCAGACTATTTCCCATCTTGTGGTGTTGCACTGGACCTCACTACCACTCTCTCTTTGTTTTTTATCCATTCATTATCTTCTCTCCTTCCATCTCTCTCTCTTTTTCTCTTTTTTTATTACGCTGTATGTTTATTCCCTCTCTCTCGTTCATTTTTCTTTTTTCTTTTCCTTCCCCTCTCTCATTTTCTTTAGTGATCATGACTACGACTACGATGAAGACCACAACCACGACTACAACTACGACTATGACCACGACTACGACTAGGACCATAACCAGGACCACGACTACGACTACGACGACCACGACCACAACCACAACCACCACTACCACTACCACCACCACCACCACTACCACCACCACCACCACCACTACCACTACCACTACCACCACCACCACCACTACCACTACCACTACCACTACCACTACCACTACCACTACCACTACCACTACCACGACCACGACTACGACCACCATATCTACCACTACCACTACCACGACTATGACCACTATAATAAATAAGAAAAGAAGAAGAAGAAAAAAAAACGACAACTACTACTATTACTACTACAACAATAAACAAGAAAATAAGAAAAAACTACTACTACTACTACTACAATAACAAAAAACAAGAAAACTAAATAACAATAAACAAGAAGAGAAAAAAATTCATACTACTACTACTACAATGAACAACAACAATTAATTTCCTTATCTCTCTTGCTGATGCGTGTCATAAGATGAGACCTCTTGTTATGAAGCGCGTCTCTCACCTTTGACCATCCCCAATCATCTGAGAATCGTGAATTCTCGGGATTAGGGTACCTTTTATGTATTACCCGCAGCACCTCTTGCCACAAACCATTTTTTTGGTGCTTGAAGGGAATCATACAATCTTTGTATGTGGCATGCACGACACTCCTCAAGTAGGCTATCACTTCCCTCCCCTAAGGGTTATGCAAGATACCACCAACATCTGTGATAGAGTAGTACATTTGTGGAGGCTCACCTCTCTCATTTCCCAGTGAGGGTGATCGAGAGCCACCTCCTAGGCAACCCCCACAAAGCCCTCGACCTCCTCGTCCTCCTGCATGACTCTCCCTCCTCCCTCGATGGGCACTACCCTCTACCTCACTCGATGCACGTGCTTCTGCAGATGCATGTGCTTCGGCCGATCCATGTACTTCAGCTGATCCCTATGCATCAACTGATCTGTGTGTATGCATAGTGCGTGGAGTACCTGTTAGTTGTTTGGTATACCAAGGTTTGGTGTTTGTGCGGCAGTGCTAGGCAAAGATGTGATAGGTGTCCCAGACATGACACTAAAAACCTCCTCTGCAGTGGGAGGGTGACCAAGATAACTGGTCATCTCCCCCATGAATTGCTCCTTGTTCGGAAAACCTCTAAAAACACCTCTAGAAAACTCCGCTAAGGTGTTGTTCATGCATTCCAACTCAGGATCAGTGCTGGAAGATCCGAGATTCCACATCTACACAAGCAAAAATCCATTACTATCCTGTGCAAATAAAACATATTGCACGCTGCATCTATACCTGCATCTATACCTGCGTCTATCAGCGCGTCTATATACGCATCTAAAAATGTATCTAGACTGTCATCTAGACACGCCTACAGATGCGCAAAGTCGGACCATATTTTGCAAACTGTTATAAAAAATGTGAAAAAAACCTCCATAGATGACAGTCTAAAGCATGTAAAGAGAGAGAGAGAGAGTGAGAGAGAGAGACAAATAGACAAAGAGAAAGCAAACAAGATTGAGAGAGAGAAGAAGAACTCACCTTCTTTGCTTGTTTCGACGAGTGGCGGCTAGGTTGCAAGCTCCTTGTCCTCCTTCTCCCTTCCCTTGATAGGTTGCTTGATTCTTCTTCTGTTCCTTGCTATTTGGCTCTTGTTCTTAACTCTCTGGATCTTCCTTCCTCCTGTCCTCTTTTTACTCTTATTTCCTTCCCTCATTGTCTTCATGAAGTGATAGATAGACATGATTAGTGATGTCGAGCTCGAACGGCAGAAAACGCGCAAAAAATGCAGAAAGCACTGGTTTGAAAAGAAAGCCACAATTTTTTTTAAAAAAAATTATATTCGCGTGGCGCGTCTGTAAGCACGTGTAATTGCGCATCTATATGCATAAATAAAAGATATTACACACGCTGATAGACGTGCAATTACAATTAAACCTATTAAATGCTAGCTTATGGTCATTTTTGGATCAACATGACTTTCTTAGTCTTTCAATATCAAAATGTTTGTCTCCATGTTGTAAGTATCAAAATATTTAGGGAATATGACATATATACCAAATGAATTCATATATGTCCTTATGATTCAGGTGTAATTATGTCGTCATCTTCTACTAGTATGGGACATGCTAAGTCAACAAACATTACGTCCTCCAGCGAGGACGAGACATTGCATCTTCATAATCGAGACACTTGGCTATGCCAAAAAATCAAATGTATGTGTGATCGTTGTCGAGGATTTTTTCTCGAGCACGTCGAATCATAATGTCACACCTCAGCATGTACGGAGAGTGGAACCAAGAAAAAGACCCAGTAAATTTTACTGCTTTATTTGCACAAATATTATTGGTCTATGTTGCGTCTTCACCATTAAACAAAACCTTCTTTTTTTTATCGAGCAGGATGCGATACCACATCCTCAAATGATCCCTTTAGGGTGTCGAGAGGCTACGAAGGGTCGACGTGAGGAGGCAGAGTCCTCAAGAAGAGTAGAGACTGATGATAACGATAGTAGCCCTCTTCAAATGCCCCATCAAGTTTTGGAGGAAGAGATTCTGAACAACATGGTGCACGATTTATTTTTCCATGAGATTCGGGGGGAGGTGCCTCTAGAGAGACAGATGACCCACTACACATAGCGTCAAAAACTCCATTGTACGAAGGTTGCACATACTCCGTTCTACGTGCATCTCTCGAGATACTAAACTTACAGACCATTTATGGATGGAGTAATGCTAGCTTGAATGCATTATTGAAGTACGTATCGTTTGATATTAATTCATAAATGCTTCTAGACAATATTCGTGGTTTGTTAACTCTGTTTGCACAATATATGCAAGTTATTGTCACAAATGCTTCCAAATGGAAATAAATTACCAGCTAGAAGGGAGCAAGCAAGGCATTTCTTCATATCTCTTGGAGGTCTCGATTACGCTAAAATCCATGCATGTGTCAATGATTGCATCTTGTTTCGTGGAGATCATGCATTTGCACGACATTGTCCTATTTGTGGTGAACTAAGATACAACCAGGAGATGAAATCAATGGATGTGCCTCGTAAGGTTTTGCGATATTTTCCTATTATTCCACATATTCAACTCATGTTTAAGTGTGAATCTATTGCGAGACTCATGTCATGGCATGCTACTCACCATTCAAGCGATGGAAAGTGGAGAATTCCTTCAGACACACCAGCTTGGCAACATGTAGACAATTTGTGGCCTACTTTCAAAGAAGAGCCCAGAAATTTGAGATTTGGTCTAGGATTAGATGGAATAAATCCGTTTGGTATCAAAAGCACCTCATATAGTGTATGGCCAGCGGTATTGGTGAACTATAATATCCCTTTGTCCATGTCAATAAAAAAAGGATATGTAATGTTGTCCCTTTTGATTCTTGAAAAACACAAAGTAAAAAACATGGACGTTTACTTAGAGCCTTTAATCGAGAAGCTATAAATGCTATGGAGAGGTATTGAGGTGCAAGATGTGAGTGCATCATTGTCCTCTAGAGATTTCACTTTAAAGGGGATGTTGTTGTGGACCATGCATGACTTTCCAGGCTATGGAGAGTGTTCAGGTAGTTGCGTACTCTATTTTATTCATTCTTACCCTTAATCAAATATATGTCATCATTAACACACTTATTTTTATAGGTTTAACTACATCAGGATATCATGCATGTCCAATTTGCGGTCCCTCTCTGGTTTCTTCTAGACCGACACGCTTGAAGAAGGTTATCTATAAAATCATCATCATTTTCTTCCTATTGACCACCCCAAATATGCACCCCCCACTAATGGAAGAACTCCACAATGTCTGACCATTCAAGATTGGAAGGACACTTGGACACATGCCAATGATCATCCTCCACTCGACATGAGTCACTAACTAGTTTACTTCTTTTGTTTGTCTTTAAAGTACACTCCATTATGAGAATGAGAAATAATATATTGTTTGTGCCTTAGATTCTCTATATTTTTTCGTCTCCCATATTGGATTGAACTCAAGATCAATCACCTGCTGGACCCCATGCATATATTCAAGAATGTTGCCTCTACATTATGGGATCACTTAATCGAGGCTCATGATTCTATCAATGTAAGGGAGGATTTACGTAGCATTGGACGTATGAGATGAGCTTGGCCACTCATTAGACCTAGAGGAAATATCGAGTTACTGCGTGCACCTTGGATGTTGTCGAAGACCGAAGAAAAGATGGTGAAGCAGTAGATATGTAGCTTTCGAACTCCCACAGGATATATGAGATGCCTCAAGGGAAGCTTCATAAAGAAAAAGAAAAGAGATGTGGTGAAAATATCCGGTTTGAAGTCTCACGATTGGCACAAAATGATTCAGGTAAGGATTTTCATAGCCATAAATATATTAATTAGTGGAGTAACTATGTAGACTAATTAACAATGTATGAATATTTACATACAGTTCATATTTCCTACTAGCATATCCCATTGTGTTTCGAAAGATGTACGTGATATCGTTTACAAGATGGGTGAGCTCGCGAGGTATGTATACATTATACTTATTTTTTAGTTTACATATTACGTACATCACATAGTAAAATCGCTTGAATTTGTGGACAAAACTAATCATCATTCTCAATTACATGTTGATAGATTTGTGAGTTTGAAGGAAATCGATCCAAATACGTTGCAAGAGGCTCGTGTATTGTCCATTGAGGTGGTTTGTTTGGTGGAGGAAACTTTTCCTCGCTCCATTTTGACTACTCAAGTACACTTGTACATCTGATTGATGAGATCACAATTTGTGGGGTAGTTCATGCAAGGTGGATGTTTTTTCTAGAGTGCTTTATGAAAACCCTAAAAGATTTTGTAAGGCAAAATGCACGGCTCGAAGAAAGCATGGCTGAGGGTTGGTTAGTGTATTCATCCCTTGTACAAATCTCTGAATATCAAGGAAGGAGAAAAGTGCTAATGAAAGAGGAACTTTGTAAGTTAAATGTATTTTGTGTGCTTAACAATGAAGTAATGAGCAAATGGGTGACACTATATAAAGAAGCAAGGGAAAGAAGAGTAAGCAAAAGGCAAGCATTTCGTGCTAGACATGGACGTAATGTCCCATATCCAGAACATTTAAGTGTGCTTCCATGTCATATTGATATAGATTGGCTACATGAAGAAATGGAGAAGATGGAAAAAGAGGAGGTGATGGATATATCGCAAGAGGAGTGGGAATACGCACGAGGTTGCTTATCAAAGGTGAGACATACTTATAATTAAATTATCTTTAGTTATATATGATATAATAATTTCACATGTTTCATCTTTAACTAAATAATTAATATAATCTTAACAATGTACTACTAGTGCACATTGTTCAATGCTATTTGGTGTGAAGGCAAATATTTTTGAACTCAACGTATAGATGATAAGAGAAATACCTAGGATTGTGGTATCCTTGCAAACTTCTAGGATACCAATGGCACCTTGGAAGGTTATTGTGGCTTGATCTAAGATATTTTGAAGCTTGACTTTAGGTGATTTTTTATATATGTACTAGATGTGAAGTGGTTTAAAGAAGTAGTAACAACGGGTGAGCATGGTACAATTAGATGTCATCCAAGTGGTTTTGTAGTGATTGACTCTACAAAATTTCACCAAGGCAAGAATGACACATTCGTACTACCTCAACAATGCGAGTAGGTATATTAGAAGCTATTTATTTTTATATATATTACTTCTTGATACATTCTCAAAATACAATAAATATCTAAGTTGCTTACTTTTTGTTTTTTAAATGCAGGTTGTGTATCACCCAATGGTAAACAATAATCGATGGTGGCATGTCATCCCTATATCTAATCATTCAAAACCAATATATGGCAATGCTACCAATATAGAGAAGTTGATGACAATCCAACAATCAATGATGATACACATGATGATGCCATGATTGATGATATACATGATGCAGTGCAAGATGATCCTCGCGAGGATGTTCAAGAAAGCGCAGAAGAGGATAACAATATGGTTGCAGATGATGATGAAGAGATTGAGCATAGCAATACATCTGACAGTGGGATAGACTTATTTGTTTCATTGCCTATTGGTAACATAGACCTAGAGGTAGATAGTCTAGCAAGGGCCGATCTCATTGAAGATGAGATTGATAATTCATTGTAGTATATAATTAGCTTTGAATGATTGGATGTATATTTGTAATACTCAGAAAGAAGTAAAGTTGGTAATGTATTCTAAAAGATACTACCTGTTAAGATATTTGGTCATATTTAGGGACTTTATGAGAAATGAAAAATATGTGTGTTTATTTTTGCATCTATAAGTGCGTTTAAAAATGTGGGTATATAGATGCATTTTTCGCGTCTATAAAATAGTGCCAATAGACGCGCTAATAAACACACTGATAAACATGCCCGCTATTTCGCGTGTACAGTGTGTGTCTATAGGGCCTTTCTCTTGTAGTGTTGTAAGAGGCTTCTTTATGTTAGCATGCCTTTACATTTGCCGTTCCTTGTGTTAATGCTATTTGGTATTTCCCATGACTTCTAGGTACTTTTTTACTTCAAATCCTTCAGGTATTGATCCTTCTTTTAAATTTGCTGCATCATATCTCTTAGAGCAAAGCTACGTGGATGCATTTAAAAGGTAAAGGAATAGTGGTCAGAACTAAAGTTTCCTCTTTCTTCTCAAAGAGTGCTAGTATTAGTTTGTAACATAATTCCACTAATATGAACGGATACAAAATTTTCGATTCATGATATGCAAACAATCAAGTGATACTCCACAAAAAAAATTATGAACGCATTGAGGAATCTGTGCCTATCCTATCTACATATGCTTGTGCGTCACACAAAAAAACATAATGGAAATTAAACTTATAATGATGCTGACTTAATAGTTCAAAATTTTGGCAAAAAATTCCACCCTCAGGTTTACAGTGGTAGACGTGCAGCGTCACGACAACGGTTGTTGATGTTTGTGTGCTCACACATAGGGAAAACCAACTCATCAATAAAATCTTGTGGGTAAGGAGAGGTCAATCTAAAATTCATATCTAGAAACTCGTCAAATAAATGAACAAGTAAGTTAGAAAAATGCAAACTATCCTCTATATGCAATCATGTATGTGTTGGAGCTATATATAGCTCACCCTATCTAGACTAACCTATTATATATAGATTATGATCAATATGATATAGTCTTTGGGAGCATATATGGTGTGTCTCTTCTCTCTATATTGCATCTCTACATATCTTCTCTCTCTAAATTTCAACATGGTATCAGAGCTATCACAATCAAGTACAACCAATTCCTTGAAGAAGACAATCAAGAAGTATACATATGTAATATCTCTTATATTCTTGGTTCATGTTCTTTTTATGCTTAAATTTGGTGTATTGTGTATATTATAAGCATCTTATGTTATGAATTATAAGCATAGAAGAAGTTCACTCAATCATCATGTAGATTGCAGATATGTTGAATTGTAGATATGTCTTTGGAAAACTCTTAAGAAAACACCTTTCTCCTATCAAATCCCTACTCAAGTTGGAGTTTTGTATCAAAAGTTATGTCAGTTCAAGTAAATTGGACTTGAAACATGAAAACAAACACGATGATTTCTTTTTGTGTAGACTTCTACAACATAGGTTTCATCACGATTACTCACTCTTGCATTTCTGCATTTGTGACAAAATTAGCCAAATCATCATCTATTCTTGGTCAAAATGTGAAGTGAGAATGTTTTGAGCATTGTTCATATTTCTCATCTATGTTAGACTGATCTCTTTTGTTGTGCAATACTTTCATCATTGTTGTGCAACTTTCATCATATTTTCTTACAACATAGCTTCTATGTACAATTTGTTGTGCAATACTTTCATCATTGTTTCATATATAGTGCGCAAATTTTATGAGCTTGTATTTTATGTATTCTCTCAGCCAGCTATGTCAAATTCTATAATCGTCAACGGATTTCCTTCTGGACAACGTTCCATTTATCACTTTCAAGGATAAGGATTCCTTGGATGCAAAGTAAAGATGCTACTAATTATTGAAGGCGATGACTTGCATGATATTATTCTTGGTAATTATAAATGTTCGCCCTCAACCAATTGATTAAACTCATGATAATACCCTTGTAGTTGAAGGTCCTATCTTAAAAAAATGGCAAATTGTTTATAATGAGTGGGTCAAGCATGACAAAGTAGCTTGCCAGTATATTCTTTCTACTCTTCAAGAATCTCTTATGCTTGATGTATGTAATCTTTCAACCTCACAAGCTATATGGGAGTATTTGATGGAAATTTTTGAGAATAAATCTATTATAGAAATATTTTATATTTGTAGTTAGCTCATTGAGTTACAATACAACATAAAAAATCATATGACAACATATATCGAATCATTCAAGAACATTATCAATTAGCTTGATGATACTCGTAATGCTATTCCACAAAAGCAATTAGTAACACAACTTCTTGACACTATAAGTGATCTTGCCTATGCTAATATTGATACCATATTATCTAACAAAATATGATCAATTTTGATCAAGCTTGTATATCTTTGATTGAATATTCACAATGACGTGAGTAACAACACACAAATCAAGAAATCGTTATGATATCATAGGAGGACACTGTCACAAAAAATCAACCAAGATTTACTTGCTCGAAGGCATCCCTTTCCATGCTATACCCGTAGGAGTCGTGGTGGTGGTAACTTCTCTCATCTCAAGTTTCCTAACAGACATTGTTCTTATTGCAATAGAAATGGTCACACTACAAATGATTACTGGGAAAAACAATATGATGAAGAACATGGTATTTACAAATAAACAACCAAGCTTATCTAGATATTATTCTCCTTGTGACTATTACAAAAAGAGTGATCATCTAACCTATGTATGTTTCAAGAGGTGTTTTGATTCAGATCATAATCGAGCATATGCTACTACACATGATTGTTGAGATATCGAGCTCCACTCGTGATATGCCAGGGTGACCGTTGTGCATTTATGTCACCGACTTGTCAGTTGCAGATGCGGTTGGTACACCGCACATGAATAATAGCTAGATGACATCTATCCTTATCTACTCTAGTTCGTGGATCAATTAGTATGCCACCTTAGTTAGTTGAGTTTGGTTTGAGACCCATAAATAGGGTTCTTCTATTTCTATGTACTGGATTTCTTTTGGCTTACACAACTAAGAAGAGGAAAATTGTTTTCAGCCTCCACCTTTGTGTGTATTCCCCCATTGTGCAAGCAAGAAAGCTACAAGTGAGACTCCTTCCTTCTCTCCCACAATCTTGATATGGTATCAGAGCCTTGTTCGTGGTAAGGAGCTCAAGAAAGGAAACCAAGTTCGCGGCGTTCTGGTAAGAGGACTAGTTTTGCTTTCATTTTTTTGTTTTGGGAGTAAGTCTCTGTAGGTAGCACAGCCGGAAGGTGCAAGAGTGCATTGTCTCGGATTGAGACGCCCTTCGCGGTGTAGCAAGAGAGCAGTATATGCTATGGGAAAGGGCTTTAGGCCTCGGTTGCTCTGTTTTTTTGATTTGAGGCCATTTTGGGGCCTGTTTTTGAGGCGGAAGTTTTCTCCACGCACTCAGGAAAAGGCCCTGTTTTATGCTGTGCAACCACTGTTCTACAGGTTGGTGAAAAGGTGCTGTAGAAATTGCATCGTAGCCTATACGCAGAGACATTGGGAGTTATAGAATCATCCTTGTTACCTGATGGTGCAAAATCGTCACTAAGAAGTGACTGTGTGGTCAAATACCACTTTCGTCAGTTTTGCAGATTTGCCCTTGTGAGACTGAAGCTACGTTCTTTGCAGTGACAGAATTTTTTACAGTGTTCTGTAATGGCGTTTGATTCTCTTTCACAGATTGTCACTAAAGAGCTTGACAAGAACAACTTCTAAGCATGGAAGTTTAGAATGACAAATTTCCTTATGGGAAAAGGATATTGGGAATTCGTTGTGCAGGAAATGAAGAAGAACCAGTTCTTCCTAATGTTCCCAATCAACAACAAATGCAGGCATTTAAAGGATGGCATGAGAGAGCCAGAAAAATTATGTATTGGTTGTCTATCAGTATTTCAGACTCTATGATTGTGCATATTCAAGATGCAAGTACGCCAAAGGAGGCATGGGATACTGTGTCAAAAATGTATAGCACAAATACGCAAGCCAGGAAAATGCAGCTCAAGCAAGAGTTGCACAATGTGCAAAGAGAAAGTATGAGTATCAATGACTACCACATGAAGGTGAAGAAGATTGCAGATGCCCTTGCTTTCATTGGGTCACCAGTGGAAGATAATGATATAGTTTCTGTGACCTTGAATGGTCCAGGAAAGGATTATGCACAGTTCCGAACATCAATTTCCGTCCGTGAAAGATTTCCTGATTTTGAGGAGTTGATTGCTCTTCTAATTTTTGAGGAGCAGAGAAATGGTAGTGCATCTTCTTCAGGAGGAAATTCAAAAGAAGCTGTCTTCTACTCAAATGCTGGAAGAGGTAGAGGCAGAGGTAGAGGAGGCCGATCTGGAGGCCATGGTAGAAATCAGAATATGCAGCAAACTCAAGAAAACCAATCCTATGGAGGAGGACGTGGTAACTCTAGAGCCAGGGGGAGCCAAAGAGGTCGTGGTGGATAGCAAAGAGGCCAAAATGCAAACAGCAATGTTGAATGCTATTATTGTGGTAAAATGGGTCATATGGCTAAAGACTACTATAAAAAGCAGAATGACATCATGAATGGAAAATTGCAACAAGGGAATTATGCATCTTCTAGTAGATAGGGTGATGACAGAAATGAGCATTTGTTTATGGTGCAGCACATGACCAATTTTGTGACAAGCGTAGAAGAAAGCAACGATGTGTGGTATGTTGACTCAGGTGCATCAAACCACATGACAGGCCATGCAGAATGGATGCAGGATGCAAGGAAAATGGAAAAACTAGGATTTTTGGAGACTGGTGATGATACTGCACATTGGAAATATTCCTTTGTCTATGCAGGATGGGAAAAAGAAATACTTGTCGGATGTATTTCATGTCCCGAATATCACCAAGAACCTGGTTTCTGTTGGTCAAATGGTTGAGCAGGGCTTGCAAGTTAGATTTAATTCTCATGGATGCTTTGTTGAGCATATGAAAAATAAAGGTCGCTTGATAGCAAAAAGGAAAGAAGAATGGTAGAATGTTTACGTTGGATGCAGACATGCCTGAATTGAGTGTAGCAATGTTTGCACATGGGACCGATGTAGTTGTAGATATTGATATCTGGCATAAACACATTGGTCATGTTAATGCATAGCGACTTAAATCAATGCAAGCCCAAAATATTGTTGTAGGATTGCCTAAATTCAAGGTTGCAGAAATGCATAAGGTATGTGAAGCCTGTCAATTTGGAAAACAGGCAAGGAAACCATTTCCTAGACATGTTCAAGAGATTAAGAAGCCATTGGAATTAATCCACTCTGATGTGTGGACTACTAAAGCTGCATCTCTTGGAGGCTGTCATTATTTTGTAACTTTTATTGATGACTATAGCAGAAAAGTTTGGGTGTATTTTATGAAAAAGAAAAGTGAAGTTTTTGGGCATTTCAAAACTCTTAAAGCTATGGTTGAAAAAGAAACAGGCCTGCAAATAAAATGCCTAAGGTCAGATGGAGGAGGAGAGTACCTCTCAAATGAGTTTGCAAGGTTCTTGCAGGAGCATGGCATAAAGCAGCAATATTCATGTAGTCATACCCCACAGCAAAATGGAATTGCAGAAAGAAAAAACAGACCTATTGGAGAGGTATCTCGTGCCATGCTCAATGAAAAAGACCTGTCAGATTTTTACTGGGCTGAGGCAGTTGCTATAGCAGTCTACATAATGAACAGGACTCCCATGGCAGCAATACATGGCATGACTCCAGAGGAGAGGTATACTAGTAGGAAACCGGATATTTCTCATTTGAAAATTTTTGGTTGCATTGCCTATGTTCATGTGCTAGATGAGTTGAGATCCAAATTGGATCCAAAAGCTGAGAAGTGCATCTTTATTGGTTACTCTCTGCAGCAAAAAGGGTATAGATGCTATAACCCTTCTACTCGTAAGTTTATAGTGAGCAGAGATGTAGGTATGTGAAGTCCACATTGCAGTATGGACTATTTTATGAGACTGGGATTCAGATACAGTTGCATGGATACACTGATGCTAATTGGGTTGGTAGTATTTCTGATAGACGATCTGCAGTGGATATGTGTTCTCTTTTGGGAGTGCTGCAGTCACTTGGAGCAGCAAGAAACAGCCTACAGTTGCCTTATCGAGCACAGAGGCTGAGTACAGGGGCGCAGCAATGGCTGCATGTGAGGTAGCTTGGTTGCATAAGCTACTTTATGATATGCATCAGCCTACAAATGGGCCAGTTGTCATTTATTGTGACAACATGAGTAGTATACACTTGGCAAATAACCTAGTCTATCATGCTAGAACAAAGCACATTGAGGTGCATTATCACTATGTGCAGGAGAGGGTTTTACTAGGTCTTATTGATCTAGTTTATGTCAGCACAGAGGATTAGGTAGCCGACATATTTACGAAGGCATTGGGCGCAGAGAAGCTGCACAAGTTCAAAGACCTGCTTGGTGTGCAGGAATTGGGATTGAGCTCGAGGGGGAGTGTTGAGATATCGAGCTCCACTCGTGATATGCCAGGGTGACCATTGTGCATTTATGTCACCGACTTGTCAGTTTGCAGATGCGGTTGGTACACCGCCCATGAATAATAGTTAGATGACAGCTATCCTTATCTACTCTAGTTCGTGGCTTAGTTAGTATGCCACCTTAGTTAGTTGAGTTTGGTTTGAGACCCATATATAAGGTTCTTCTATTTCTATGTACTGGAGTTCTTTTGGCTTACACAACTAAGAAGAGAAAAATTGTTTTCAGCCTCCACCTTTGTGTGTATTCCCCCATTGTGCAAGCAAGAAAGCTACAAGTGAGACTCCTTCCTTATCTCCCACAATCTTGACAATGATAACACTTCTGAAGAAGCAAATTGTGTAAGTACTTATATCTCTCCGAAAATGATACTCATGTTCGTGATGGGTATCTTTTTATTATTGATCCTGGTGCTATGGGAAATATGACATATCAATCCCAATGGTTACATAATTATCATTCTATTCCTATTAAGAAATTGGTTTATCTTGTTGATGTCACAACTTGTCAAGTCAAAGGTATAGGTGATTTATATCTCGGTACTCTTTCTTCAACAAGAATTCTCTCTGGAGTTTTACATATCCTAGATCTACAAAGGAATCTTCTTTTCATTGCAAGACTTGTGGATCTTGGTCTCTTTGTCAATTTTGACCATCCCAAGTGTTGCATTGAGAAAGATGGCCAAACCATAGATGTTGATCCTCAAAATGGAAACCTTTTTGAGTTATCTTTGAATGAAGATGTTGCAAATGTTGTTACAAGTCTTGTCAATCTTAATAGCAAAATATGGCATCATCACTTTGTTCACTCTCATTTTTCTAAGCTTGTCAATCTTTATCGGCGTGACCTTGTTCAAGGTATGGAATTCAAAGCTCGTCCTGATATGGGCATTTGTGAATATTGTACACTTGGAAAGCATTTTTGCAAACCCTTTTCCATTTCCACCACAACTCATTCTGGAGATTTTCTTGATAACACCATATTGAGCATTATGGAAATTTCCCATAAGTTTGGGACACGTGGTCAAATCTTTGGGTTTGTCATAACTTGAACACTATAACTCCAAATCGAGTGTTCTATAGCTCAATAAAATAAATTTTTCAAGCACTTTCTAATGATAGGTCACATCATATGTGTTTTGAGAAACTTATGGCCATGTTATCCAGGTGCCACCTTTTTAGTATCCAAAAAATGGGAATTTGGAGATTCCCAAACTCACTAATATTGTGTTTGATCTTATTCGCACTGATATTTATGGATCTTTTCCTCCACCAAAATCTCAATATTCGCATTTTATGAATTTTATTGATGACTTCTCAAGATACACCACTATTATTGTATTGCGACAAAAATTAGAAGCTTTATTATCTTTTAAGCAATATCAAAAAGTTGCAAAAAATTATACTGGTTGTCACATCAAGAAACTTCGCAATGATAATGGTGGAGAATATATTTCAAATGATTTTGATGATTATTGTAATAATTAGGACATTCATCATGAATATATGGTTCTAAATTCTCCTCACCAGAATGATATTACTAAACGTAAAAACAAGACTATTCTCAATGCCATGTGATGTATGCTTATTCATTCTGGCTTATCTCAATGTTTCTGGGTTGAAGTAGTCTTAACATTAGTATTTGTGCAAAATCATGTTCCTACAATTGCTCCTTCTAGTAAAATACTATTTACTACTTGGACAAATAAAATTTCTTTTGTTTTATATTTTCAAACTTTTAGATGTATTGCTTGTATTCATGTACCCAAAGAGACTCGTAGAAAAATTGATCATCCCAGTTATTTCCATTGAATATTCAAAATTTCCGAAGGGATACAAGTTTTATGATCCACCTTCCAACAAGGTAATCATAAGTTGTGATGCTATTTTCAATGAGCAACTTATGGGCAGAACATGGTCTCAGGAGGATGATGAGCGGACAAGGTCACTAGAGGACATTGATGATACAAAGTCATTACTCACTTCTTTTCCTTTTCTATATGATGGGGATAATATTGACTCTTCAAATCACGATTCACAACCTGCACCTACTATAGCTGATGATAATCTTGGTGTTGATCTTCCAATTGATAATGAGCACGGTACTTGTCATGTTTATAATGTTTATATTCTTGAGAATGCTCTCAATATTTGTGAAGACCTTGTCTCTTATAGTGATGCCATACGTCATCCCCACAAAAGGAACAATGATAGACGGCTGAGTATGAATCTCTTCTCTCTCTAAAGGTACATGGGTTCGAACTGAGTTACCACACCTAGACGTAATGCTATTAAATGCAAGTGGGTTTATAAGTCTAAAACAAAAGCAAATGGAACATTTGAAAAATTCAAAGCAAGGCTAGTTGCCAAAGGTTTCTCACAAATTGCAGGAGTTGATTATCAAGAAAATTTCTCACATGTTGTTCATATTACCAATATTTGGGTCTTGTTAGTTTTTGTTGTTGAGTTTGATTTGAAGGTTCACCAAAGGAAGAGATATACATGGAGGAACTAGAAGGATTTGTAGTCAAACATAAGGAAAAACTTGCTTGTAGACTTCATTGGATACTTTATGGTCTCAAACAATCTTCATGAGCTTAGTATCAAAAGATTGTTCTCTTCCTTATAAAACAAGGTTTTGTCTCTTGTTCTTCAGATCCTAACTTATATATTAAGCACTGCAATGATAGTTTTTCTATTCTTGCTCTATATGTGGATGATACCGTACTTGTTTCTAACAATCTCAACTTCTTTCAACAAGTAAAGAAGGCATTATCTTCTGTGTTTGGCATGGTCAAATCTTGAGACATACGCTCATGTCATGGTATTCAAACTCAATGCTATCGAGAAAGGGGTGTTTTATTACTGCATCAAACAAAGTTCATTGAAGATATTATTCAGATGTTTGGTTTGGGTTCTGCGCATCTTGTTAGTACTCATTGTCTTGTGAGCTCTACCAAAAACTCTCACTTTTTCTATAGAATGATGGACACTTAGTATTACATCAACCTTATGCTAATCTTGTTGACTGTCTCAATTTGTTGGCTTAAATTCTTACCATGACATTCTTTTTACTGCAATTTGTCTTGGACAACATCTTAGTTCTCCATTCCTTAAACATTAGACTGTACCTAAAGGAGTTTTGAAGTATTTGAAAAGCACTAAAAATTTTGCCTGGTTTATCGGCACCAACAAATCTCTAATTCTCTACATTCACTTCAACTTCTAGGTTATACAAATGTCGATTGAGCAAGCTCTCAATGGTTATTTTGTTGCTTGGACTAGCAAGAAACAATGTTGTGTTGTTGTTTCCACTACTACATAGGTTGAATATGTAGCTACATCTTTAGTGGCTCAAGAGTTAGTATGGCTTCAACAAGTTCTATCAAATATTGGCCATCCTCCTCTCTCTAGCACACCACTTCAATGTGATAACCAAAGTGTATTTAGTCTTGCTAATGACTATATTCAACACAACAAGTCTAAACATATTGCAGTGCATTATCATTATGTTCAATATGAAGTAAAGAAAGGCATGATCATGGTTGAACATTGTCCAAAAGTGATCAGATCATTATAGATATATTCACCAAAGGACTCAATGAAGCACACTTCACTCTATTACCTCGGAACTTGGAGTTGTCTCAACTTCAATCTTTGGGAATTAATCTACTGTGACATTGTAGTGCCATTGTACATACTCCTTGTAGGCACCATACACTTCTCACATATGCACATATACCTTAGACCTCTTGGTCATCTTTGTACATACATATTCAGTTTCATGTCAGATGCACAAGGATTCACTTTACATGCATACAATAATCCTTTTTGATTATGTTTGTACATTTGTATATGGGAGCTCAAGTTTTTCCCTTGTGCTTTCCAATGGCTTTTATATCCGTAGCTAGAGACCTTTGTTTGAGTGGGGGTATTGGAGCTATATATAGCTCACCCTATCTAGACTAGGTCTCACCTATATATATGTAGATTGTGATCAATATGATATAGTCATCGGGATCATATATGGTGTGTCTCTTCTCTCTCTATCGCATCTCTACATATCTTCTCTTTCTAAATTTCAACAGTATGCCCTATCATAACCAACCGCCTCAATCACACTCAAGGTGTCGGCATGATCATCTTCATTTTCACCACAAAAACCCATGTCGAAATCACTACTCAAAAACTAGATTTTGGAAGTATATTCTAGATTATTTCTATGAGTGTGAGATAGGCCACTATTATTGCATCGATTTTTGCTCCCATCCTCAAAAAACATGGCTCAAACCAGATATTCAAGAATTCGGGAATTTTCATAAGTTTTGGGAATTTTTAATGTGATTAATATTTGGATATTATATGGTCAAATCATATCCCCTTACTTGAAGGTGAAAATTTTCGTAGATAGTATATAAGAAATCCCCCCAAGTCCCACTCTCAAATATGAGATTAAGATTTAGTGACTTGGTCAAATCTTTACTCCTTTATTTGAAAGTGGAACTTGGGAGATGCCCAAATTCTCTGATATGGTATTGCTCTAAGAATAAGACTAGCCTCACCTATAAGCTACTCCATGTCAATTGTTACCAATAAATCTCTTAACAAATGTGCAATTCACTTTCCTTCCTACACACATTGAATAGGCCCTTGATCGTGGTATCATCCCAAATCCCCTTCTTTAAACTACAAGATTACTATCACTCTATGATCTCTAAGATATGCAAGTAGGTTAAGCTACTAAAAAACTCATTGATAGTCATGTCAATGAAGATTTGAAGTTTGCGATCTTACCACCACAATCAACTTCTCAAAAGTGTGGTATCCTCAATAATATTAATAGTCATTCCAGTAGAAAGGCCCAAAAGACCACATAGATGTGCATATCCATTCAAAAATTAGTATGCTTGCCTTTTTGAATTGATCTTGGTACTTATAACAACATTAATGATGAATATAAACACGGAGCACACTAGCCATAACAACTAGAAAAATAAACTTCAATACAAGTTTAGGCCTCATAACATCCATTGATGCTACACCAACATCTTTTTTTTGCTATTCGAAAAAATATGGCCAACTTCAATGCATTAACAAGCCCCTTCATCTTGAGGCTTGCTATAAGTCTACTTGTCCCTTGGTCTTCACCGCAAGTTCATGATGTTCAAATTCCACAAGTTGTCCAAACCAACCCTCAAATTAGAATAAAGATTTGACCTAAGACAATTGGAATGCGTCCTAACCAAAGATGGTCTCAAATGGGTCTCAAATTGGAATGGGTCTCAAATTAGGACTCACTTCTTTTAATGCAATGTGTCCTAACCAAAATATGGTTTGAAGATGTACTCAATGCTCAATCTCTCATGGTTTTGAAAAAGAAGTGCATAGTAAGAACCCATGCTATATAGTCACACAACCGATGTAATACATGAAAAAAAAAAATGTACTAAAGAAATAGTGTCTAGCCTGGCTACAAATGCATGTGCATCATGCAAGATGCAAAAAGAATTCTTTAGTCAAATTTTTATCCTTAACCTCACCTCTCAACACTCAATGAAAAGATCAATTATTGCAATCCACTTCATCCACCCAAAATCTCACAATCACACTTTAAATCAATGGTCCTCAAGATATTGACCTAGTAAAACAATCCATCTCACAATTGAAGGCATCCTTCACGACCCTCAAACTCATCCAACTACATTTCCCACTCATCCTCAGGTTCCTAATTTAGTTAATGGAAATCTTGACTCTCGTGCATGCAAAGAACTATGCGTGCACAATGAAATGTGCTCTCTCAAGTGCACATTGCGAGATAGATCGAGAATTCTCATCTTGCAGTTCGATTGCCGAAAGGCACCAAGCCTTTGTTTACTCGTGATCACAAGCACAAAGAAAGCAAACACTCAAAGAACACAAAATAATTTGATTCACAAAAGTTGATTACACAAACTTGAATTCGTCTGGCTATTCAATGCTCGGATCAAATTCTTAACACATCTTAGAGCTGTGCTCACACTCAATGATGCTCGCTCCAACTCTTTGACTTCAGTGCATATAACATAGTAGCCCATTACAATCACACAATTATACTAGTGCTTCAACTTGAAGCGATGAATCAACACATAATAGGCACTCATAACCAGTATAGCTATCAATACAATCGGAAAAGGTATGTATTGAAGCGATGAATCAACACATAATAGGCACTCATAACCAGTATAGCTATCAATACAATCAGAACCGGTATGTATTGGAGGTAAAACTCTAATCCAAATCCAATATGCTGAAGGCCCTCAACAATACCAAGACTTCACAATGCATTCATGTTTAAGACAAGATAAAAGAATACTTATGTAAGCGAATGCATTATTATCCATTCTTCTTCACCGTATACACGATCATGGGGATGAGATAATGTAAATCAAGGTGACATGACGCCTGAAAAGCTGAAGATAATGGCGTAGGATGATCATGCTCAACGCTGACAGCTTCCCTCTGATTTCACTGCTGTCCTTCCGAATTTCAACACGTCAAGAAATCTCTCTGCAAACGGTCTTGATAACACGATTCCTCTCAGGAACACGTTAACCGGTTAGTCAGCCTTTATCCTGTGGTCCACCACCATCTACCCTCGTCAGAGCTGCTCCTCTCCTAATTATCATGATTAGCTAGCCAGTTGATATATTGCGATGTAGGCATCATGGAAGTCACACAACCAGAATCTGTTATAACTGCTAGTTGTCAGGTTTATCATAATCACTAGGATAAAACGTTGTCATCCTTCAAAGCTCAGCACTGCAACCTTTGTTCAGTACATCGCTTCATGGCATGTGCTGGCGATGGCAGCAACTCTCCGCTTCAAGAGTTTAGGATCATGACCCTCTTGTAAAAAGGGCTCACCAATTACCTCCAGATTAGTCAAATTTCCCTCCTTATGAAGATCAATGCCACCCCCTATGAATTTGGGCCAGTGGCGCATCAGATGCATTCCAATAAATAAACGGAATTTTGCTATTGGCCACAGCTCACATGGGGTTCATGCATATGCTAAGCCATGGTGCATTGCCATGTTACACACAGATGATGTTGTGGCAAGCAAACTAGGAAGTCTCCACGCGCAATAAGATGGACAAGAAGGAACCTTGCTATCTCTTGTTGGTGTCCTCCCAATAACATCGGATGTCAACTTTGACGAAGCATGTGAGACTTCCAACACAATGCCACTAATCCATTCATGTAGGCCTCATAATAATCATCACATAATCTATCTCGAAACTCTCTTTGTGATTCTCAGAATCCAAGACCAATCAGCAATAGTATTGTTCTCTAAAACACATCCCATTCACATTCAAATTGAACGGCAAAAAAATAGACACATACAAGAGAAAACAAATTCCTAATGACGCTGATTCATGAGTTCAAATTTTTGGTGAAAAACTGCGCCCTCATGTTTGCAGTGGTGGACGCGTAGCGTCACGACACCGTGCATTTAAGACTTACTGTATATAGCTGCAGCAGGAATCATGCCATACTAGTGCTCAACGATGGTGCAAAGAGTGCATCAACCCAACCCATGGCATGGAAATCATTGAAAATTTATAGGAGACAACCTCCAAGTGCAGTGTATCCAACAAGTGCAATGTGAAGTGCTCGTGAGCCCATAATCCCTATGATGGGAAAAGATATTGGCAAGAAAGTATACGTGTGTCAAGATGTCTAGTAGCTACCATCAATATCTTGCTCCAATTTGTCCAAAAAACAACCAATCTTGACCAAGGCTATCAAGTTTTCAAGCTCTACAAATCCAAAATAACGACACAAACAATTCTTGCTCTAGACAAATACAAAAAATACATCTATAAAACAACAAAACAAAAAGTTACACAAACAACTAAACTTAAAAAATCCTACCTATCTAATGTTTCTTTGGGGGGGTTTTTAGTTTATGAAAAAGTGCATGAGAGCAGCTTCAACTACTGATTGATAAGCCAACCTTCTTCCCAACAAGTATAAAAGTAGTGGTCTTTACTTTGTCTCAGGGTTTCCTAATCCTTGAGTTCTCCAGTTGCCTTTGAGGCCTAGAGTTGTTATTTATATCAACCTAACCCCGAATTGGCATTGAGTTTTCTATTAAGTACATTCTTTAGCATTGCTACCACTTGCTCATAACCTTTGTTAGGTTTATTCACATGATTGAGTAGCATGATACTGGCTTCATCTTCTTCAATATCATTGCCTATTGAAGATAGTTATACTTTTAGGATTTTAAATTTATTTATCAATAACGTTAGGGAATCATATTGGTTTAGATCAAGCTTGAAACTTTCCATTAATATATTAATTTTAGAGTTTTTTGCTTGAGAGCCAATACCTTATCTAGCTCATCCATGTCTCTTTTGCTCTTCCACATTGGATCATTAGGATCTTCAGGATCTTCGAGAATCTCCCAATTGTCTTTTCTCATTAGATGATACATGGTTTTCATTTGCTAAGTGTGGAAATTGTTTCCATTCAAATTTTTTACCACTACTTCTATTTTGGACATTTTTGAAGCAAAAAGGTCTTATCGGTGACTCACATGGCAATGTCTAACTTCGATTACAATTGGTGTACGAGATTAAAATTGGATTTTTTTAGCAATGGAGATCCACATACAACTAGCCCTTTAGGAGTTTTAATCTAATAGTGTTAGCAAGCTTTAAAATAAACTAGATTCATTCAAGCTAGTGTGAATAGGAGCTTAAGAAGATCGGTTCATAGGGGAGGTTTAGTGTGAACAAGGCTTATAAAGAACTAGTTTGCAGATTGCAATGTGAATGGGGATAAAGAATAACTAGTTTGACATGGGATAAGTGTAAAAACAAGTTTTGAGAGAGGGTTTCTTTCTTTGAACCTTAATAGAAAAGGTAATAAAGAAAAGCAGTTAAAAAGCTCATCATTATGCAGACTCATGCTACTATAGCTGAGTGGGACTCGTCCACGTTGAGAGAATGTCTTCATTGATGCCAAGCTAGTCCACACAAACCCTCAACAGTGGTGGACTAAATTTTTGAGCTCCAACTTAGCTCAAATTAACTTTTGATTTCTCTCTTCTTTGTCTTTTTCTTTAATAGAGAAGGAAAATATCCTAGGTTCCTTTTTTTTTCTTTTAAGGCTTATCATTTGTAGCCTGTGAAATTTTTTTATGTTGCTTGATTATGTCAATCCTTTGAGATGCAAGTCCTCAACTCTCCTCTTTCTTTTGAATGTTGTATGGAAGCACTCTATGTGATTCTCTAATAAACAAACCTCCAGAGCTATAGAGAGTCCCTTTCTCAAGCTAAGCTTAAGCTTGAGAAGATCCAATGCTTCTTTGTAGGCAAGCCCCTATCTTGAGATACAAGTAGCCAACAATACCACAACTAATTGAAATTTTAAGCTAGGTTTTTCAATGGTTGCAAATCCCTCCACCTTAGCAATGGGTGCTCTCTAAACCAACTAGAATGATGATCAAATGAGAATAAACTTGCTTATACCTTCCTTGAGTGAAGCCTTTTCCAAACATCAACATGCTTGATACTCATAAGATCCTTCCATCTCCACGCTTTGAGCCTATTTGACAACAATGCCACCACTACTTGGACACCTAAACTTTGAATCATAGCTATGGAAACTTCCATAACTACCTAGCCCTCTCTGAAGGAAGCTTTGATACCATGTTAGAAAGCATGGTTCATTAAGAGTAGAAGAGTAGATTATGGGGTTTAGAAGGAAAACAAGAATGAGAACATGATAACATGAAGGAGATTTGATTTGTAATGAATTAAATGTATTGTTTTATAGCTTTCTCACTTGGATATACACCTTGCTCTTTGCTAACGGGATTGAGTTGCATGTGTCTATTGCACTTGTGTCTCTAACACCATATGTACATTTTAATAGGAACCACATTCCAAGGTCTAGGAACAAAGCACATGCACTATTTGTAGGGAGTTTATCATCGCTAAGAAATGAAGTACCCTTAGGATATGGTACTCGATGTCACTGCTCACACATTGACCACTATGAAAACACAAGCCGCACATCCTTTGGTAGATCAACATAGTCGCTATGTTAATCAAGTCCAAGTATAGTTGTGATTTCTAGGTGTGATCAAAGTGCACCAACTCTGCAGAGCTCCAAAGTCCTAACATGCTCAAATCTGACACTTTGATATGCTAACATCGCAAGTATATCAATCACATCATATCAAAAGAGAGTATACCTATTATTTCTTCACCCATAACTGATGAATAAAAAAAATTACAAGTGTTGTCAAGGATGCATGGTATCTAAAATACATTGAGTTCTTTAGATTTTATAGAGCTTTGAAAAAATAAAATTTGAATCTTTTAACTAGTCTTCTTACTCTTCAAATCTAGCATCCTATGTGCCTTCGGGACCTTACCTTCTCTAAGGGTTAACATCATGCCATCCATCACATCTGCTCAAGGACATCATCACCTTGAGTGAGCATAACCTCTAGTAACCTTTACCTACTCAACTACCACTTTGATTGATCCCATCCTTGGATTGGATTCATACCAAGGATGTTATCAAATTATATTCATCACAATATTTTACCAAAATTCGTTATTGTGGATTTTGTTTATTTACTACATGATCCATGACTTATCACACAAGGTGCACGTTGTCGTGCCACTATGCGGACACAATGTGAAAAACTCTGGAGTGCATCATCATGTGACTTTCTTATTGATCTAGAAAGTCAATATCATCTAAGTCATTAGTGCTAGTGTTTTGGCATGGATGGTTCAAAAATACTAGATTTTTGGACAAGTTTAGCCTATTTTTTATATTTTTGATATTTTTTATTGTAAATATCCTAAAAAGCTAGAATAACTTCTAGAATAGGGTGGCATGCAAAAAGAAAGTTACTTTTTTAGCCACTTTTGGATTTTTCATGAAGCAGAAAGAAAGGGAAAATCACGCAAGTTGCAATCGTAGTTGACAAGTAATAAACAACAATTTGAACTAGAAGAAGAAGAAGGAGTGAACTAGGAGATTCACGAGAAGGTGTCCTAAGGTTTTACCCCCCTTTTGAAGTCAACGGAGCCATCAAGTTTGGGTTCTAAGCAACAAAGAGGAAGTTGTTTTTTTTATATATGTTTTTGGTCTATGAGGGAGCTCCAAGAGACCTAATGCTTGGAAATTGCTTTTGAGTAGTGCCAGACAAGGGATTTCAAATTCTATCAATACATATTGATTTGAGTAGTTGACAAGTAATAAACAACAATTTGAACTAGAAGAAGAAGAAGGAGTGAACTAGGAGATTCACGAGAAGGTGTCCTAAGGTTTTACCCCCCTTTTGAAGTCAACGGAGCCATCAAGTTTGGGTTCTAAGCAACAAAGAGGAAGTTGTTTTTTTTATATATGTTTTTGGTCTATGAGGGAGCTCCAAGAGACCTAATGCTTGGAAATTGCTTTTGAGTAGTGCCAGACAAGGGATTTCAAATTCTATCAATACATATTGATTTGATTCATTGTGCTTTGTCTTTATCATGTTTACCTCTTGTCTATTCTTTTTCTTCTCTTCCATCTCCTATCTCTACTTCCTTCTATCTCTGATACCTGGTGGATACAACCTTTCAACTAAAATCCCTCCAACATTGGTGAACTCGATGTGAAAGGTCATCAAAAGGAAAGACAAGATGGGAGAACCTTCGAGCACAATTTTCAGTGATGCTTTGCAGAATTTAGTGTAGAATATGAACATGCTTATACAGGTACAACAACAACAACAGGTGATGCAAGCTTCTGCTCAAATGGAAATTGTTGTGATGAATGCTCTATAATAAGCAATTGAGCATGAGATAAATTTGTTCAATGGTAGGAATATCTGCATATGTACATACGTATGCTCAAAAGATGGAATTCTTTGGAGTGGCTCAACTTGCATGGAGCCAATATTTTGTTCGAATCATTGTACATGAATTGAAAGCATGAATTACTAAATTGTACATGCACGATGCTAACTGGGTAGCTTTCAAGAAGACACTCAAAGAAGAAATTTACATTGAAGACACTAGTTTGATTATGCTGAAGACTTTTGAGGAGTGGGTTTCACAACCTAATAAGAGTCTTGTAGCTATAAAACTCAGGTAAGTTACCCATGAATATATGTGTGCATCACGTGGATTCAAAATAAGGTAATTTTAAAATACCATTTTTATACATTTTTTACATATTGAAGGGCGTAATATAAATGGGTTATTTATAGATTGAATAGAAAAGGATTATGTTTTATTGAACAAAAATTCATAGATAAGTATATCTATAAATAGGCCTTGAATGCACGTGATGTAGAGGATACACATATAGTAACTTCCCTGAGCTACATAATTATTAAGAGAATTTGAAATTCGATTTGAGTAGTTGGATCTTGCAGAACATCAAGCTCTTGCAAGTTAGAAAATTGAATTGTTTCTACAAGTAGCAGATCTTGAGCTTCAAGAGAAGCTTAATGATTTGCTAGAGGATCAGACTACAGAGACAAGTCTTAAAATAGAGTGGAGACATGTCAAGGAAGTTGTTACTGGTACACTTGTGAAATATCATAGAAGAAGAGAATCATTGCATGTCTCCAGCTTGCCCACTGTTACGGGCAAAACAATTGATATATCCAGTAAGCCACCAACTTCTGTGGCTAAACCTATGGTTGTGCCTACCGTTCCCACTATTAGGGAAGATGTATTAGATGAATTGGTTGAAGGCATGTGGGATCTTCAATTGAAAGTCACAAAATTGGATGAAAATGGACAAGAGGAAAGGGAACGGGCAGTAGCCCCTAAGCTAGAAAAAAGATGTATATGGTGTGATATTTTGCAGATGAGAGAAAGGTTTGTGCTGCCTATCAGGAGCCTTGGCACGATAGCTCATCTTTTGGAAAGATGGCAAGATCCATGCACAAGAAATGGGAATGCCTCTTGCTTTGAATTTTGGAAAGGGATGTATGCAAAAGTTGTTGGAAGACTTGGCTGTCCAAAATGCTTATACGGTTGTACATGCTTCTACTTTTGGTCTACAGTTGGATAGAATGCATGGCCAAGTGATGGTTGGTCCAAAGGCTACAATATGGACACATGCTTTGCATGTAGTTGAAAATATAAAAGTTATTGATAGTGAAATGACTCATGCAGGGCAAGACATTCGTGACATAACTAGTTGGGAATCATCGATAGATGCATATTCAGTGTATGAAAATTTAGCAAAGGTACAAAATACAGATGTACTTGTGAAAGAGAAATGGAAAAGAGATGAAGATAATGCAGGGACATCTAAAAGAGTGACAAGAAGAAGTGAGGATTAGCCTAAAGCTAAAAATTAGCCATCTCTCGAGCATGTTATGGAAGAGGTCAGTCCTCCAGAGCAAAAAACAAGATAGCAAACAAGAGGGCAAAAAGAAGGGCAAGTAGTGAGGATATAAGTTCTTGAGGAAGTTACCATATATATATCCTCTACATCACATGTGTTCAAGGCCTATTTAAAAATATCCTTATCTGTGAATTTTTCATGAATAAAACATAACACTTTTCTATTCAATCTATAAATAACCCCCTTATATTACATCCTTCTATGTGTAAAAAATGTATAAAAATGGTATTTTTAAATTACCTTATTTTGAACCCATGTGATGTACGCATATATTTATGAGTAACTTACCCGATTATAAGTTACAATATGATATTGAGAAAACCACAGATTTTAAGAAGGTTTTTGAGGAACATATCTTAAACAGTCAGGTGGAATTCACCTTGGGAGAGGTGCTTGGCATCGCCAAGTAGGAATTTCATGATGAGATCATCGACATAATAAAGAGGAAGTGTCAATTTCTTGGTGATACCACTAGTGATTTGCTTCAATTTGAAGAGATGAAACTGGTTTGTTGGGTATTCAAGCTAAATATGAGCATGAAGTAAGTATTGGATTATCTATGCATGATGCTACTAATCAATGGACAACATGTGGAAAAGAGAAGAAAGTGGCTGAAAATACATTGTCTTCTTGTGGCAATATGCATGGTAGAGTAAGGAAAATGCAACAATATGGGAAAGAGGCTCTAGGATTTATTCCTCAAAGTCATTAGACAAGAAAACACTGGGCCAAGGCTATCACTGAAATGGTAGTGAAAATAGGGGAGCATGAAACTCCTTGTGTTGATTTGCTTGACCATGGGTCTGAGATTAATATTATTGAGTGTGGATTGCATAAAATGGTGCATAGCCTTGGACATTGATCATGGTTGGCATATGAGGTCTGATAATTCTTCAAGGGAGCTCTATGTTGCATGTCCTAGTGTAAAAGTGATGAATGGTGATGTACAAGAAAAGCAACACTTCTTTGTGCCAGATAATTCCTCATATGCAGTGAATTTGGGACAGTGTTAGGGCTTGGATTCCACCATATATTTGCTATTTAATACCTTAGTATTTGTGTGCATATAGGCTTGAAGTTTCAACATATGTAAAATAGCCTTTAGCTTTCATACTACGTTTCACCTAAAAGTCAGAGCGCAGGTCAAAAACGTCAGACAATTGTGTCTTTTTAAAACATTGTATAGTGCAAAAATGTGCAGATGTCAATACAACACCAGATTCTTGTCGTTAATGTTTGATTCTGATAATTTATGCTTATTTCCTAAATATTGGTGCAATCTACTTCAAGTTATCTAATTAGGAATGACTGTGATGGTGTAAATCTATGTGGTATCTTTCAAGACAGCAATTCTACGCTAATGAATATGATATGTATCTCATGTCTATGTATTTATCTTGAATATTATGTGTGTTTAATGTCTGTGAATTTTTTCAAGAAGTTTCTTGTAGCAATATGGCTATTTTGGCAGACCGGTGTGTCTTATGTTTTTGTTATGTCTCTCGGAGGCATAACACTTTGGCAATCCTACCAGTTTCGTGGGTAAAATTCTCATGATTTAGGCATTAGGCCTGTAACCAATTTTTTCATAATGAAAGTTTCAAGATATTTCAAGAATTCAAGGCGTTTTTTGCATTTTTAGCCATATTTATGCACTTCTACAAGTTGCACGTATTAGGATATCCCTGCATAAGAAATACCCTACAGTCAAATTATTTGGAGGATACCTTGAAGTTCTTGTTCTTGAAGAATTCAATCTCTTCAAAAGTTCTCAATGCTGTGGATTCGAGGCAAATCATTCTGGTTTATCTTTCTTCTTGAAGATCTTGTTTTCAATTCAGGCTGAAATTTTAGATATGTGATTATTTTGGGAGTTTCAAGATGGACTTATCATATCAAGATGTTAGGACGATATATTGAAAGAGAAAGAAGGTTATAAATTTCAAAGATGGGAAATAATGATTTGCAATTTTTAGGATAGCATATTGTCATGGACGATTATGCTCTGTACCTAAATGGGCTATATTATTCATGACAGTGCATGCCTACATCCAATTATGATATATATTGTAAGTATAAATAGCATTCCTCAAATTTTTTTGTAGTTTATGGTTGTTTTTTAATGCAAAGAGTAGTATGTTGCATTATGGATATTTCAAGAGTCCTTAGATTCAAACTTGCTAGTGCAAGAATGGAGAAATCTCAAGATGTCTTGAATTTTTAGGTATAACCAGAATTGTAGGGAGTTTCAAGAAGTTACCTGAAATGTAAGAGTTTTAGGTTGTTACCTAAACTATAGGAGTTTCAGGCAATTACTTGAACTGCATGAATTTCAGGCAAATACCTAAATTGCAGGACTTTCAGGCAAGCACCTGAATTGTAGGAATTTTCAGGGTAATTACTTGAATTGTAGGAATTTCCAACAGTCACCTTAATTGCAAGAATTTTCAGGTTGATTACTTGAATTGCAGGAGTTTTAGGTATAACCTGAAGTGCAACAGCATCAGAGGGCTGTAAAAATGATAGGCATAACCTAAATTGCAACAAATATTGGAGATAACTTGATAAACTTGAGAAGTATGGTCAATAAAGAAGTTTTCAGGAGTTTTCAAGAAGTACCTATAAAGGAGTATTTCAGGAAAGCTAAACTACTAGAATTGCAAAAGTACCGTGAGTATTATAGGCTAAAGACCTATTACTCCATCATTGCAGAAGGAGGTTGGATCATAGCAAAGCGGATTCTTTTTCAAACTTTAGATATACTTCATTATGGGTAAATCCAAGAAGAAGGAAAAGAGATGCAAAGTCTACTTTGAGCATGGGCATAGTTCCAAATGATGTCCATATGTCCATGAGTCTTGTGAAAGTGGGAAGTCCTACAAATATTTCTGCATGTTTGATTTATGTCAGTAGTTCAATGGTATACGTAAAAAGTTCTCTTAGCAACCAAAAAGGGTTTTAATTCAAGACTGGATAGAGTATGAGAACAGTTGAGTTCTTTTGAGAATGTCCTTGATGATGCTTATGAATGGCATGATGACCATGCAAGCCGGAAGGTTAAGTCTTGCTCAAGTTTGAAGCAAGTTTAGAGATTGCTTAGAGCAATTGAGAAGCTCAAGGAGAAGTATTATGATGTTTTGAATTCGGATCAAGATTCAAGTTCAAGTGATGATGATGATTGCTATCTTTTACCTAAGTTTTTGCCAAATATTGAGGTTGAGGGAGTCAGAGAGGACAAGAGCCAAAGTAGCCAAGAATCCTCATCAGTGCCCGAAACCCAACATAGGAGCTTATCAATGGGAGAGTGGAGCATCACACACCTTGCATTGACAACTTGAAGGTATTTTCCATATTTTGGTCTTTAGCATACTACCATAATCAATCTCAAATTAGCTTTCCCAAAGAAGAAAGAAGTGATGAAGTTCTCATCAAGGAAGTTGATTAGTTTGGTGATCACTCTAATGATCAAGAAGATCAGTTGCATATTCAAGAAGATGATGTTGTCATGGATGACAAGCATGAGGCTAATGTTTTTCTCAATGAGGATGCTATTGTGGATGATTTTCTTGGTTCTCTTACTGGTTTTGAGGAAGAGTATGCAGCCAAGGATCAAATTTCACTAAAGAGGCTTTACAAGCACTTGAAATGCTACTACCTATAGTGAAAAACCCATCATTTGAGGATGTCTTTTTGCAGGATACATATATCCACAGCATGTTGAATACTATTCCAGGTCATATCACTATTCAACTTGAAGAAATTCAGCAAGTTACTACTGCTATAAACTCTCAAGTTGATTGCATGTATGAGTAGTTTTTAGGACAAGAAGTGATAAGTTTTCAGCAAGTTTTCGAGCAGTAAATGAATAGTTTTTAGCAATGTCTAGGTTTACAATAGTAGGCTGAAAGTTAGGATTTGTAGAGATCACTCGGCTTATGTGGTTTCCATGATGATCTAAATGACTTATGCTTTATGAATCAATCGCAACTGAAATTGCAACAGTTGAGGCTTTATCTATCATTAATCGACTTCAAGAAGAGAAAGCATTGCTTCAACAAGAGGTTTCTCATGTCAAGAATGCAATGGATTTGCAAGTTTCTCATTGCTCAGAGGTTATTGATGCTCTTGAGAAAGCTTTTTTGCTCAAAGATAATGAGATTGCTAATGTGCATACTCAGTTGGCTTATTCTAGTATTCTGAGTCAAGATGTTATTCTTGAGGGTCTATATGCACAAACAGTTAATATGATTGATGAAGTGGAAGAAGATGAGGAAGAATTATGCATGCAAGCAAATCTTTATGTAGTCCCTATCTTGGAGAGAGATGTTGAGGGCATCATTCAAGAGAAATAGAGTTTCCGAATAATTGAAGAAAATGCACTTTTGGAGCAACAAATTGTTCATTATGTAGTCCAAAACATGTTAGGATAGCAAGTAGGCAGTTGTCTTGAAGATCAGGGGCAGCCTGAATTTTAGGATAGGATAGGGAATGAGTAGAATATATTAATTCAGGACTCCAAAAAAGGTTATCCTGAAAATAAACTCAATAGGAAACCTAAAAATCAACATTCTACAGATTCTAAGAAGATGGATAACCCTGCTTTGCAGGAAAAGGATGGAAAGAAGGTTATTCTTCAAGTTGAACAGAGGTATGAGCACACTATAAGAGGATCTGTAAGAGTAGTTCAAGATGAAGCTCGGAAGGTTAACCTAAATGAGCAGGAAGAAGGCAAGCCTATTACAATGAGTATTTATTGGAATGATTTTTTTCTTCAGGGAAATTTATCCATAGTGTCAATGTTTGGAATGGATGTGGATATCATGATTGAGAGGTATCAAGAGTAGCCCAATATGGCTGAAAATGAAGTTCCTACAAAGCAAATTGCTCTTTCTACAATTTATGATGATTCATGACAACATCCTAAAGACTTTTTGGTAGAGCGAGTTGTTTGAATTTCAAGGAAGTTTAGGGATTGAATTGGATAAATGATTTCAAAATTTTGGATCTATACAAATTTATCCTGAACAGCAAAAAAAATCTCCAGATCAGGATATGGAAGCATCTCAGTCTATAGTGAACAATGCACATGTGAATGATCTGGATAATGATCAGGTCGTTGATATCTCAGTTCAGTCTAATATTTTTGACGTTTTTGAGTATTCTAATCAATTTGGAGATGAAGTTGAAGTGAGTAGAATCATACAAGTACCTACAGTTGATATCTATGCAGTTGATGCTACAGAAGAAATGACTGATATGGGTCATGTTAATCGATTTTTGAGCATGGCTATGACGATGAAGGATGGATTTTAGGCCCCGGAATGTGCCTAAAAATAGGAGAAAAATGTGGAAATGCGGGGGAAAATGCTCAACCACGAAGGCGGCAGCTCGACCTAGGACGATTTTAAGCGTCAAGTGCTTGACGGGCGCCCGTACGACACTCCGAGAATTTTCATAATTTTTCCGTGTGCCTGTGCCAGTCAGTGGAGCTGCTGGTCAGTGCGGGATGTCGAGACGAGTTCATAGAAATTTTCAGACTGACGATCGGAGTCCGTACGTGGAAGATGGCCCGAAACCGGCCGGGGTGCCCAAAAGGGGGCCCAAATTGGAAATTCCAAGAGGTGTAAGAGAGGGGGGGTGACTTTTGGCACCCCCCCCTTCAAAAAAACGTGATGTAAGGGGGGGCGGCAGTTGTTTTTCAGCCGCCGAAAAAATCGCGCCCACCCCCAATCATGATGAGGCTTGACACACAAGCCATGAAGATGATCATGCCAGGCTTCTACATCAATCCTATGCTCCGTATCGCCGGTCTCCGCTCCCGCAATGGTGGACTGTAGAGAGAGAGAGAAAATCAGTCTTTCTCTCTCCTCCTTCTCTCTCCTCTTAACCCCCGTTCATGCGTGGAAGAGTAGAATGGAAATGGATGGCCGGATGGATGCCGATTCTTGACGAGACTGAAGGGAAATGCGTAATCATTGTAGATTGCTGATTCCAAGTGGAATTCATGGCTGGAAATCAGTCGTGGGACGTGCCAAATTTAATGGAAAAACCCGCAAGACACGGTAATAATTGTTTTTTCAAAGAAAATGGCCTTTTGGTGCAAATTTGATTGATAAAAATGTGTTCATATGGATTGAGTTTTGAGTATGTCGTGCTTTGAGCTGTTTTCTGGCTGTTCATCATTTAAAAATCAGAAAAACATGTGTGGGATAGCAGAAAATGGAAAACCGAGACACAAAAAACCATAAAAATGAAGGAAAATAGGGTTTTTTGGGCTAAAAATGATGCAATAAATTAATCCACACCTACTAAAATTCTTTTTCTGCTGAAATGAACTAAGGGCCACAGCCCATAAACTGAACTTAATTTTCAGCAATTAAAAAATGGGAGAAAATGGGAAAAATTGCAAGAAAATGGTGGAAAAACCCTAAAAAATAGGGGCAAATTATATTTTGGGCTTCGAAAAATTAGTAAAATTATGAGTAATGTCCATGAATGTATACTGAGGTTTAGGCATGAAGATTTGCTGCAGATCAGCCTTTCTTCCGTGTTTTAGTTCGGTTTTGTCCGCTTTTGATATGAAATTTAATGGAAAAAGCCGTAAAATGCCATGCAACGAAGCATACAATCGTTAGAAAGAAACCATGAAAGGGATGTTTTTGCACTTGTGCACGATACTGTTTTGCTAAATGTTTGAGCACTAGACATCCACCAAATGCATGGAGCATGGAAAAGAATTTAAAAGTATCAGTGATCAGCTCCTGGACATGCATTGCAATTGGTTTATGAGGACATGACCTACGTTGAGAGGCAGTGAGATACCCATGCTGTAGGCTAGTCGTGGGATCCTAGAGGGGAAATCAAGTAAGGACAATGGTACATTCCTGGACACGTTTATTTGGTACCTTGAGCGATGTTTGTGCGGAATGTCTAAGTGTTGAGCGACGCATCGAGGGGCCAATCCCCAAGGTGTAGGAGAGTCACAGAGGGTTGATGGCATTCAGCCGTAGGAGGAACCCCATGTGTATGTGATTCGAGCCTTTTGGCTATGTGAAAGGGACTCCCTCTGAGGAGTAGTGGGCTAGGATCAGTTGGACTACAACGTATTACAAACGCAATGTTTAGGAAGGCAGAGATTTTGATAGACGCTCCTGGCCGCGAGGCCGAGGGGTTGTCTTGTGCGTAGTGACGAGGTCCGGCTAGTGCATGAGCCAGTGCCGGCCCGTTTTTAGGTCCATCAGTGGTGCGTCTGCCGGGAGCCGCTTAGAAGTGGCGGTTCTCGAATCCTGGTTGTTTAGGGACCAACTAGCAGTTTATGCCAAAGGATACTGAGATTGATCCATTATTTATTGATAAGCATCGTCTAGCAGAAATCCAAAAGCAAGAAAGAGACGAAAGAGCTAGGCGACGTGCTGAAATTTTTAGGAGATATTCCCCTAAGCGTAGCGGTGCTGAACCCTTACGAGGGAGTGGATCTAGTGGTCTTAGTACCACAAGCAGTAAGTTAGGAGAAGGTGGAAGCTCTAGTGCTCCCCTTCCTTCGATAAGCCAGTCCACGTCAAGTACGGGAGGTGTAACCCCACCGTCCCCTATTCTTAGTGCAAATCCAATCCTCATCATGGCGCAGCCTATTGCAATTCTAGCAGGAACGACGGATTTGCCGGCTCTAGGTTACCCGCTACCCATTTTTAATGGGTTAGTTGAGGAAGATGCGGAACTCCACATTAGGGAGTTTCAAAAGCTGATGTTTAACTGTCGCATCCAAGAAGAAGGACATTTAATGATGTTCTTCAATATGACTCTCAAAGGAAGAGCCGCTATATGGTATCATGGTTTAGAAGCCGGAACCATATTGAACATTGATGCATTTTATGGAGCTTTTCGAAGGGAGTTTGCCCCTGAAAGGGGTGGGCAATATTGGTTGCGTGTACTCAACGTGACCCGTCAAGAACCACACAAGGATATTCGTGCTTATGCGAAGAAGATAAAAGAGGTTTTCCGTAAGTTGGAAACCTCTATTCCTATCCCCGCAGCTGCCCAATTGCAATATTTCCTTCATGGTTTGGACTTTAATATCCAATTGCAGTTGAGTAGTGTCCCCTTGGGGGATATAGATACTGCCATTACACGAGCACAAGAGGTGGAATCCCGACTACAAGCAGCCTATGCTTCTCGAGGCAATTCGAACATGGGTTTAGTATTGGGAAATAATGTGTCAATGGCCAATGGCAGTAGTAGCCAAGGGATGGCGATGGCTAACCCTAATGGGAGAGGAAACATGATGCAGAATGTCCCTTTATTACCAGCTCCCCCTAGCATATCGATGCATACGGGCAGTCAAATGGCTCCAAGTGGTGGAGGCCAGGCGGTCAATGCTAATACCATGCCTGTGGCTCAACAACCAGTGCCTAATCGAATTGTTAGGCCGATGGAACGACAGGGTAATGACCAAGGCTATGAGTCGAGTTCTTCCAATGTTCTTGGCGAGGTTAAGGACATGATGAAGCATTATACCGACATGATTACGGAGCAATATCGGCAAATAGCCATTGATGTCAACTTCCTTAAAAAACAACAAAATTTGATAGGAAGTAGATACCCAGATGAGGGTGCACCTTCGAGGTTTAGTTGCAAATGGTGTGGTGGGCAGCACTATCCAAGGAATTGCCCAAATGTTAAGTGCGACATTTGTGGAAAATCTGGCCATTTAGCAGCTACTTGCTGGAGTAAGATCAGTTCCCTCCAGCGAGGAAGTCGGCAACCAGGGCCTGTTAATCATCGTGCCCAAGGAAATGATTCACAGCGAGAAGATGGGCCTAAACAAATACTTCAACGACCAAAGACTACAGTGGAAGAGCTACCAAGTGGTAGTGGGGTTAGTTTGATTGAGGCTGTACGCGTTAATGATGCTGAAACCTCTAATCTACGAGCTGTCCTTACAAGAGGTCAAAAGGGTAGAGAAGCCGACAAGGATAAGCCTGTCGACGGAAACCCTAAACAAGGCGACAAAGGAACGCAAGTTCTGGATCCTGCCATGGAAGGGGGACCTTTGAAGCCTGTAGAAAGTAAAGCCGATAAGGAACCACCAAAGAAGAAGGTGAAAGTTAAGAAAGAGGCAATAAAGCCAGTTCAGCGACCTAAAGAGCGGATGGTTTGGCGTGAAAAACGAGCTCCATCAAACTATCATGAATTCGATTTGGCGAGCTCTCTTTGCGAAGTCAAGCCGGATGTGAACCTCTTACAGCTTATTAAGCTTTCCCCAGGAGTACGCAAGGAATTTAGAAAGATCCTACGTACCGGGTATATTGTAGAACCTTTGGGTATTGCGCGAGTTGGTGATGGCTGGTTTGAGCATGCTGAGAAGCATTGCCCAAGGGTTGCAGCCTATGTTGATGGGATATTAGTAGATTATGCCATTGTCGACACGGGATCATCTGTTAACATTATGAGTTCTGAACTGATGGAAAGGTTGGGTCTTGCGATTCAGAAAGATATCTCCACAATTTTTAGAATCGCAAATGATAGTTTGAGACAGCCGGAAGGCTGCATTACTAAGGTCCATGTCACTATTGCAAATGTAGAATGCATGTTGGACTTTAGGGTGATTCGTTTTGCAGGGCGGCCAAGTTACCAAGTATTACTCGGACGACCTTGGATCTTGCAAGCAGACTGCCAAGTAGATATACCCGCCGGTCGGCTGATATTCGGTAGAGGTGCCCAGCGTGTGGTGGTTGATGCTTATCCTGAGTCCCCGCAGAGTGAGAGAGCTCCTCTATCTTCTACAGAATTGGAGACATTAGAAGATTTATCTGCCAGTGAGACATCATCGAGTGATGAGTCTAAAGAGGGATCCACCACAGAGGACATCTATCAGATCACTTTGAACGAGCCGATAGAGGGCCAAGATCGTATAAGAGATGCAGATGTTATCGAGCTAGACCTTGGTACGCTTGATGATTCGCGGCCAATCAAATTAGGTTCTATGCTCAGTACAGCAGAAAGGGAGGACTATGTGGCCTTGATCCAGGAATTCCGTGATATCTTTGCCTAGAGTTATGATGAGTTGAGAGGCATTCCTCCTAGTCTTGCTGTTCATACAATTCCGTTGAAAGAGGGCAGTCGTCCTGTACGGCAGAAAGTAAGGCGTATGCCTTTTGAATTGAGGGACAGCCTGTTTGAAGAGTTACAGAAGCTTCGAGAAGTGGGTTTGATTTTTCCTGTGCAACACACGGAATGGTGTTCGCCAGTTGTGATTAGAAAAAAGAAGAATAATCAAATCCGTTTATGTGTAGACTTTAGAGAGCTGAATAAGCAGACAGTTAAGGACTACTACCCGTTACCATTTATTGACCAGATTTTGGATCAATTAGCGGGTAGGGAGATATATTCGTTTATGGATTGCTTTGCAGGATATAACCAAATGGCAATTGCAGAAGAGGACAAGTTGAAAACAACTTTCATTACTGTATTTGGTACTTTTGCGTACCATGTGATGGCCTTTGGTTTATGCAATGCGCCTGGTTCGTGGCAACGAACAGCAGATAAGACATTCGATGACATATCCCCTGAAGAGTTAAAGGTGTTTATTGATGACTTAGGGGCTGCCACCTTGAGAGAAAGGCAGTTGATCATTCTAAGAAAATGCTTTGAGCGCTATAGACAATTTTGCATCGCCCTAAACCCACGGAAGTGTGTTTTTGGAGTACCTTATGGGCTATTGTTGGGTCATGTGGTCAGTTCGGTAGGAATTGCGACAAACCCCGAGAAGGTTAAAGTTATAGTTGCCATGGGTCCACCACGCACTCCGAAGGAGGTGCATAGCTTTCTGTCTTCGGTTGGTTACTACCGTAGATTCATCAACGCCTTGGCAGAAAGAACGTTGCCACTTACAAATTTATTGTCCTTTAGCTGTTCGTTTGTATGGGGTGACCCTTGTAAGGTAGCATTCGAGGATGTGAAACAAGAGCTAGCAAGAGCGCCCGTTTTAAAAGCACCTAAAAGAGGTGAGGTGTTTTATATATTTTCAGCAGCCACGATGTATAGTATCAGCTGCTGTTTAGCCCGAATTCGGGAGGAGAAGTGGTACCACCCGATTGCTTTTGCTAGTCGGAAGCTGGGGGTATCCGAAATCAATTACACCTACATGGAGAAATTGTGTCTAGCGATGGTCTTTGGGACCAAGAAATTCAGGCATTACATTCTCTATGAGAAAGTCGTGCTTTATACGAAGGCGGAGGGGCTTCGATTATTGATGAATAAGCTACAGCCGCCTGATCGTTTAGCGAAGTGGTTAATCACTTTGCAGGAATTTGATTATGAAATCAAGAGTAAGCCACCAAGGTTGCAAGGCATCGTGGAATGTCTTGTGGACTTTGGGGAGCCGAAAGAATCTGTGGCTGAAGGTAGTGACATGGAGTTGTTATTTAAAATAGATACGGCATCTATTCCCTCCTGGTATGCTGCAATAACGCATTATTTATAAACAAGAGAGGCGGGATTCGAATTATCTAAAGCTGAGAGAAGGAAAATTAAGCAGCAAGCCTTAAAGTTTGCCTTGATCGCAGGTACATTATATCGGCAAGGGGTTGATGATATCTATCGCCGGTGTGTGATGCCTGACGAGGTGCCATTTATTTTGGAAGAGTGCCATGATTCTGCTTGCGGTGGCCATTTTGCTGGACGGCTTACAGCACAAAAGGCTTTAAGAGCAGGTTATTGGTGGCATGCCATCTTCCAGGATGTGTTTGCGTATGTTAAGCGATGCGATATTTGCCAACGACATGATAGTCGAGAGAATAGGAAACGACCACTCACCCCTATTATGGCGATACTTCCATTTGAGAAGTGGGGAATAGACTTTGTGGGTCCTATTACTCCGTCGTCGACTACGCAAAAGAGGTACATCATTGTCGCAACTGACTACTTCACAAAGTGGTCAGAAGCACGTGCAACAAGGAAAGATGATGCTAAAGAAACTGCTAGTTTCCTTTTAGAGCAGATAATATGCCAGTTTGGTCCGCCGAAAGAATTAGTGTCGGACCGCGGCACCCATTTCCTGAATAAGGTGATCAAAGGTTTGACAGAGATGTGGCAAATCAAGCATAACAAGACAACCCCATATAATCCGCAAGCCAATGGTCAGGTTGAAAGTACCAACAAGCAGCTTGTGGGCATCCTATCCAAAATTGTGTCGGAAAAGAAATGGGATTGGGATAAAAAGTTATACGTGGCAGTGTGGGCCTATAATACGACTTTCAAACGAGCCACTGACCATACCCCGTTCAAGTTAGTATATGGGGAGGAGTGTGTCTTGCCTTTAGAGATTGAGCTGCCGACTATTCGGTTTGCCATCAATCATTCTTTGAGCGATAAAGACGCACTTTTTGAGCGCTTGACGACACTGGCACATTTAGATGAGCTTAAGTTGCAGAGCTTATTGCACCAAGAAGTGGCGAAGCGCCAAATGAAGCAGCTACACGACCTCAAAGCCAAGAAATGCACCTTCAAGAAAGGACAGCTTGTTCTGTATTATGATGCACGACGTGAATTATTTCTAGGCAAGCTAGAGCCTAAATGGGATGGGCCCTATAGGATCGTTAGAATAGGAAAGAATAAATCCACAGTCTTGTTAGCTGACCTTGAGGGGATAGAATTTAAAAATAAGGTTAATCTTAATAAGATTAAACCTTATTATTTCTGATTGCACTAATGCTATGACTGCCTTGCAGGTCTAGGCGAGATCGATCAAACATCTGCAAGGAAATCGTGAAAGGAGTTGATGGGTCGTCTGATCCCTTATTTAGAACACCCATATTTGGAACAAAGGTATCATCAGGGAAAGCTCATTTGGTGGAGCAAAGGATACAAGGTGATTGAGCAAGAAGGCAGGACATTTATTTGGGAGATCAAGGTCTTCTGCCATCACTGCCTACAAATTTTGACGAGCATCCCTGTTGAATTCAATGATGATGGAGGGATGGAACCTACAGTCCACCCGTTGAATATGCTGAATTTCGATTACCATAATTACGAGTAGAGTTCCGGATGGCGGGATATGTAAACCCTTTATGGACGTACACCTTGTACTTTGATGGGGCGTCCAGGGGTCCATGCAAAAAAGGAAGTGTAGGAGTTGTCATCCGAGACCCCCGACGACGCATTGTCATGAAGTTAGCTGCTTATCTCGGGGTGAATTTTACCAATAATATGGCCGAATACAAAGCCCTGATAATGGGTTTAAATATTGCAAAGAAGGGTGGTATCCGTCAGTTATTGGTGAAAGGGGACTCTCAGTTGGTTTTAAATCAACTCAATGGGACGTACATGGTACGGAACCCCATCCTTTGTATGTACCATCATACTGCCTTAGCCCTGCTAGACGAATTCGATAGAGTGTCTTTTCAGATGATTCCACGGAACTGGAATCAGTTTGCCGATTCATTGGCTAATTTTGCATATGAAGAAGACCTCTTCTTGAATTGTGGCCCTTGTCCCGATATATCTATTGATGGTGAGACAGGACCTGGTCGGTTGTGGGGTATGCTTTCTGAACATGCCCTCTTTGATAGACGATGGTTGATTTGGGTGATGCAGAGGGTAAGCGAGACTCATCTGCCTTTATTATCATGGACCCATAGACTGATTCGACGACATGTGATGCGAACACCTCTTGCGATATACGCAGGAGGGATGGGTCATAATCTAATGCACCTAGTTTAGGGCTACGAGCCTTTGTTCCCCTGGGAATAGTATGCTTTGCTGTCTATCATAGTTGTTTCCAAGAGGATGTTATGCATAGTATTGTTTGATTTCATTAGGCCAAGAGGGCCGATTCAGTTTTGTAGCAAAGACATGTATGATTTCATTAGGCCAAGAGGGCCGATTCAATTTTGTAGCAAAGACATGTATGATTTCATTAGGCCAAGAGGGCCATTTCCTTGTCTAGTGCAGGTGCATTTAATTGGGTTTTTGTTTTAGTGTTGTGCTGGACAGATTTCGTGGTTCGTGGACTTTGGTGAAGCTTGGAGGGAGCCTTTGTCGCGGCATCGATGGAAACTTCTTGTGGCCAATCCAGGTGATACCTCTCCTTTACGAGTATCTTTCTTTCCTGTTATATTTGTATTTGTACTTGTCAAGGGGGTACATTTTGTTGGGGACCGGCAACCAAGGCATGAAGTCCCAGGTTTAGGCTAAGTATGTTTGAGGGAGGTCGGAGTAGTCATTGCCTCCTGTAAAGACATTGTCAGGCATCGAAAGACCTGTTTTAGAAGGAAGCCCTAATGGCCCTGTTCTGCTAGCCTGCTAGGCAGCCGTTCTAGGAGTTCTTGTTAGTAGTGAGGCAGTTAGAGAAGCCTGCCAGAAGATAATCATAATGATGCCAAGAAATCCTGAATATCCTAAAAGATGACTATAAATACGAAGGTGTGTAAAAAGGGGTTCTAACCCCTATCAAAGAAAAGAAAAGGAATGAAAATATATAAGCAGTTGCTCATTGCCTTGCGAGGGCCTGGTAGGTTCCTGGGGACGAGTCAGACCCGGGGCTGATACCTTGTCTTCCTAGAGGTGGCTTCTTGCTGGAAAAATAATACCAAAACAAGGAAGGTTGGAGCGAAAATAAAAGTGAGCGTTAGAAAATGATTAAGTGTCGCCTTGCGAGGGCTTGGTAGGTTCTTGGGTGCCGAGACAGGTCCTGAGACCGATGCCCTGTTCTCCTTGGGTCACTACGCTCAGCTTCCTCCTTTTTACATGCCCAAGTATGTTAATAAAATAAAAACCCTAAAAGAAGAAATGTACTGGAAGAAAATACTCCTTGATCAGGCTATAGGAGTCCTCGCCTTGTAGGAGCTCCTGGTTGTGTTGTCTTTAGTTGGTACGTAGTTCAGACTACCACTTAGGGCAACCTCTTTGATAGGTTTTTTTTAGTTTGGCTGTGTTGGAGCAGCTGGTTAGTGACTCACTTCGGATCTTCTATTAGATGATGCTAGGCCTATTCCTTGTGGATGTCATGCCTTGGTTCTGTCCAGGGGTCGGGGGAGCATTGTGCTGAGTTTTATTATATATTTGTTTTGTATCAGTTTGATGCTTCTTTCGTTGTTTATGTGTAGATATATTCGTGGGTTCGATGGACTGAGTCGTCCTATCCCGTGGTCGCCAATGAAGGATGGATTTTAGGCCCCGGAATGTGCTTAAAAATAGGAGAAAAGTGTGGAAATGCGGGGGAAAATGCTCAACCACGAAGGCGGCAGCTCGACCTAGGACGATTTTAAGCGTCAAGTGCTTGACAGGTGCCCGTACGACACTCTGAGAATTTTCATAATTTTTCCGTGTGCCTGTGCCAGTCAATGGAGCTGCCGGTCAGTGCGGGATGTCGAGACGAGTTCATAGAATTTTTCAGACTGACGATCGGAGTCCGTACGCGGAAGATGGCCCGAAACCGACCGGGGTGCCCAAAAGGGGGCCCAAATTGGAAATTCCAAGAGGTGTAAGAGAGGGGGGGTGACTTTTGGCACCCCCCCCTTCAAAAAAACGTGATGTAGGGGGGGGGGGGGGGGGGGGGGGGGGGGGGGGGGCGGCTGTTTTTCAGCCGCCGAAAAAATCGCGCCTCCCCCCCCCCCCCAATCATGATGAGGCTTGACACACAAGCCATGAAGATGATCATGCCAGGCTTCTGCATCAATCCTACGCTCCGTATCGCCGGTCTCCGCTCCCACAATGGTGGACTGTAGAGAGAGAGAGAGAAAATCAGTCTTTCTCTCTCCTCCTCTCTCCTCTTAACCCCCGTTCATGCGTGGAAGAGTAGAATGGAAATGGATGGCCGGATGGATGCCGATTCTTGACGAGACTGAAGGGCAATGCGTAATCATTGTAGATTGCTGATTCCAAGTGGAATTCATGGCTGGAAATCAGTCGTGGGACGTGCGAAATTTAATGGAAAAACCCGCAAGACACGGTAATAATTGTTTTTTCAAAGAAAATGGCCTTTTGGTGCAAATTTGGTTGATAAAAATGTGTTCATATGGATTGAGTTTTGAGTATGTCGTGCTTTGAGCTGTTTTCTGGCTGTTCATCATTTAAAAATCAGAAAAACATGTGTGGGATAGCAGAAAATGGAAAACCGAGACACAAAAAACCATAAAAATGAAGGAAAATAGGGTTTTTTGGGCTAAAAATGATGCAATAAATTAATCCACACCTACTAAAATTCTTTTTCTGCTGAAATGAACTAAGGGCCACAACCCATAAACTGAACTTAATTTTCAGCAATTAAAAAATGGGAGAAAATGGGAAATTTTGCAAGAAAATGGTGGAAAAACCCTAAAAAATAGGGGAAATTTATATTTTGGGCTTCGAAAAATTAGTAAAATTATGAGTAATGTCCGTGAATGTATAGTGAGGCTGAGGCATGAAGATTTGCTTCAGATCAGCCTTGCTTCCGTGTTTTAGTTCGGTTTTGTCCGCTTTTGATATGAAATTTAATGGAAAAAGCCGTAAAATGCCATGCAACGAAGCATACAATCGTTAGAAAGAAACCATGAAAGGGATGTTTTTGCACTTGTGCACGATACTGTTTTGCTAAATGTTTGAGCACTAGACATCCACCAAATGCATGGAGCATGGAAAAGAATTTAAAAGTATCAGTGATCAGCTCCTGGACATGCATTGCAATTGGTTTATGAGGACATAACCTACGTTGAGAGGCAGTGAGATACCCATGCTATAGGCTAGTTGTGGGATCCTAGAGGGGAAATCAAGTAAGGACAATGGTACATTCCTGGACACGTTTATTTGGTATCTTGAGCGACGTTTGTGCGGAATGTCTAAGTGTTGAGCGACGCATCGAGGGGCCAATCCCCAAGGTGTAGGAGAGTCGCAGAGGGTTGACAGTATTCAGCCGTAGGAGGAACCCCATGTGTATGTGATTCGAGCCTTTTGGCTATGTGAAAGGGACTCCCTCTGAGGAGTAGTGGGCTAGGATCAGTTGGACTACAACGTATTATAAACGCAATGTTTAGGAAGGCAGAGATTTTGATAGATGCTCCTGGCCGCGAGGCCGAGGGGTTGTCTTGTGCGTAGTGACGAGGTCCGGCTAGTGCATGAGCCAGTGCCGGCCCGTTTTTAGGTCCATCAGACGATATTGGTTGAGTTAGAAGAAAGTTTCAAAATTATATTGTGGTTTTCTCCATCAAGAAGTGTTCAAATCCTTTACCTACAAGATTGTTGCTTAAATTTGCTAAAATTTTCATGTTTGCAACAAATTTCAGCAACTTAGGATTGTTTACGTTTGTTGGTAATGGAAGACTTTCAATATGGATTGCAACAACTTGAATCCCTACAACCTAAATTTTTGCAACTTGAGTTCCTACACTAGCAACCTAATTTCCTACACCAAGAAATGGTATGGCAGTAGCGTAAAAAGCAAGAAATGCAACAAGAAGTACTACAACAAGCTGCAAAATTGCAAGTACAGCAGGGACCTAATGATCATGAGTTTTTGAAGCCTGAAAGTAGTTTGGAAAGTCAGCAAATACAGGTTTTATCGGTTTGGATTGATGCAAAGCAATATTTTTCAAGTGATATAGTGCAGATTGAAGCTATGGATGAGTATAATGTAGATGTAGGTGCAATTCTGTTTTCTTTTCTTTTATAGGTTTTCTTGGATTATCTTGCATATTTCTTTGGAGATGTATTTTCTTTTTTGAAATTCAAGTTGTGTGGTACATTGCCATACATTAATTATGGTGCAGATGTTGAAGTGTCTTCAACATGTTTCTTGATTATTGTTCCTACTCTTTACCAATGGAGTAGTGATTTACTGATTCAATCATGGTTCTATATCTTTATTCTCTATGATGTAGTATGGATGTCATTGTACTTAATGATTTCTCAACCTTTGCATGTTTACTTAGCTGCTATTTTAATTCCACTGACTCTTAGAACCAATTTTGCAACTGCATAAGAGGATTATGAGTATCCTAGAGGGGCTCTACTCACGATAGCTCAGTGTGGCTTGTCAAGGGGTGCAAGGCCTCTAGCAATTCATAATTGTGTTCTTTGAGTACTTCTTTATCATATTTAGTTTTCATAGTTTCAATTAGCCATCTACATGCTTGTGGGTTCAAGTCATGACTATCCTAGTTATCCATTGGGATGTGCTAGGTGTTAGGGCTCGGATTCCACCATATATTTGCTATTTTATACCTTAGTATTTGTGTGCATGTAGGCTTGAAGGTTTAGCATATGTAAAATAGCCTTTAGCTTTCATATGATGTTTCACCTAAAAGTCAAGGCACACATCAAAAACATCATGCAATTTTGTCTTTTTAAAACCGTGCATAGTGCAAAAACGTGGAGATGTCAAGAAGCACCAGATTCTTATCGTTGATGTCTGATTTTGATAATATATCCTTGTTTCCTAAATATTCGTGTAGTCTACTTCAAGTTATTTGATTAGGAATGACTGTGACGGTGTAAATTTGTGTGGTATCTTTCAAGACAACAATTCTGCGCTAATGAATATGATATGTATCTCATATCTATGTATTTCTCCTGAATATTATGTGTGTTTAATGGCTGTGAATTTGTTCAAGAATTTTCATGTAGCAATAGGACTCTTTTGGCAGATCGGTGTGTCCTTTTTTTTTGTTATGTCTTTGCGGAGGCATAACAAACAACCCTACATTGCAGAAGTGTGTATGGAAACAAAGGTGCTTGATGATGGTTCTGCTTATGCAAGAGTGAGAAGCAAAGATGGGAGGAAAGTAGTCCAATTTCTGAATGTTTGTGTTAATCACCCTAGGAATCGGGATACACTTCGAGAGTCTCCTTTTCCTCCAAATGCAAGGGAATTCAAAAAACCGGATTTTCATTAAGCACTGTTGTAATGCGGGGCTACTGTAGTGTTTTTTAGAGGATATATGTGCCTCTTGATGGAATAGCATGCATTTACTATTGGTTATTCTCAATTTACAGCAAACAACATGTTGGTTTAAGCCTATGGAAGTTATGTGCAAGGTTGAATTCATATCTATGAAACGGGCTACTAAGGAACTGAGAGCATTAGGACTGTTAGCTAAATATGAAGGCATTTCAAGCATCTTTTATGGGCTAAATATTAATGACACTATGCTGAAATTTCAGCAACTATATATGCAGAAAATGAGGCTGAAAACAAAGTGTTGTCAGTATGTTCTTTGAACATGTATGATGTTATAGCATTGTTTGCACAACAAGAAGGATTACAATGGATTGAAGCACTTGTGGAGACAAAGTATAAGACATTTGACAAAAATGTGAAACTAATTGCTTTGCCACTTCCACCAGAAAGTGAGGGTTTGTATGAAAAAGTGTCAAGGCAGCCAAGCTTAGGTGATCCTAAAGATATAGGTCATGAGTTTACATCTGGAATATTACAAGAATTGAAAGTTGGTGCAAAAGGGTCTCTTTTGCTTGTTGAAAGAGACAGGTTTATACATATGTTAGCTAGGCATGGAAAGGCATTTGCATTTCAGCCAATTGAAATAGGTTGTGTGGATCCAAATGTTGTTTCTCCTATGGTAATATTTATTCTGCCACATATACCATGGAACTTGAGGCCTATTCCATTGCCTAAAGCTTACTTGCCAAAGCTAATGGATTTACTAAGTGAAAAGATTCACATGAAGATCTTGGATCCCTCTTTAACCTCGTACTCAAATCATTGCTTTATTGTGCCAAAAAGAATGAAGCTTTGAGATTTATTCAAGACATGCAACTAGTCAATAAAGTGACCATAAGAAATGTGGGTGCATGTCCTGTGGTTGATGAATTTGCAGAGGCTTTTGCAGGCAAAGTGATCTATTCTTTGGGTGATCTTTACTCAGGGTATGATCAGTTTGAGCTTGCAGTTGAAAGCAGGGATATCACAACCATGAATAATCCCTTGGGGTTAGTATAGATGTGTACTCTCCAGCAAGTTTCAACAAACTCAGTGGCACACATGACAAATGCTATGAAAAGAGTACTCATGGATTTTATACCACAATTGATAATCCCCTTCTTGGATGATGTTCCAATCAAAGGGTGTGCAGTGAATGAAAAGAGTGAAAAGATGGATGATCATGGGTGTGCAGACAGTTTTTTGCAGACCATATTGTGGATTGTGAAGGGATTTTGATGCATCTAGAAGAGGTGCATTTAACACTTTCTGGACAAAATTCTATCTTTGGAGTTAAAGAGGTGTTGATTGTTGGACATATGTGTGGGTCCTATGGGTGAAGACCATTACCAACAAAAATAGATGGGATTGATAAAATGCAAGATCTATGCATGAATGTATCAAAGGTGTATAGATTCTTGGGAGCATGTGTGTTCTATTTGATTTGGATCCCTCACTTTGCACATGTAGCTGATGCTCTATATCAGCTCTTGAGGAAAGGTCAAAGGTTTCACTAGGAAAGGAAGCATTAAAAAGCAATGAAGAAATTGAAGCAGCTCTTGAAATCTGCTCCTACATTGAGAAAGGCTAATTATGCACATGGAAAGCCTATCATTATTATTGTTGATACAAGCCCAATCAGGATTGGATGGGCAATTAGGAAAGATTATGAGGAAGGACAAAGATATGAAATTTTATTTGGTGCTAAAGTATTGATTGAACAACAGAGAAGGTATCCATAGGTAAAAAGAGAAATATGGGGAATTGTGATAGCCCTTAAATGTGATAAGAAGTATTTTATGGTGCTCTTGTAGTCATTGAGATTGATTGTTTGCTAATATTGGGTATGATTACTAGTTGTGCTACCCCAAACATTGCTAGGCTCTAGTGGATTGCATACATCAAATCTTTGAGCCTTGAATTTCAGCATATTGCAGGAAGACATAACCTAGTGGTAGACATGTTATCTCGAGCACGCTATGAGAATGAAGATGGGATGATGGATAAGGAAGAAGAATATGACTTTCTTGTAGCTGAAAATGATGTTCTAAGAGTGAATTTAGAAATGCAAGGAGTTGCTATAGCACTAACAAAAGCTTGGACAACAAAGAGAAGATACTTTAGATGTTTGGTATCTTTTGTAGAAGTGTTTCTGGAAGACAAATATGCAAGAGAATGGCTGAAAATTGGTCAAGTTCTTAGTACATTAAGAAAGAGAAACAAATGGTCAGATAAGGAGTTTAAGAAGATCAAGAGGAAAGCATATGGGTTTTTCTTAAAAGATGGATACTTATGGAAACATGCTAAAAAGAACTAGGGTATGCCATTGTGAGTTTGGGGTGACAGAGCTTCACAAGTAAATGTTATGTAAGAATTTCATGAAAGCTTATGGGTTGTCTATAGAGGTGTTTGGGATACTTTTGTAAAGATCAAAGAAAGATATTGGTGGTAGGGTATGTATAAGGATGTTTCTCGCTTTGTGGAAACATGTATGACATGTCAAATGTATTCATCTATGAAACATCGGGATTGATTTCAGCCCACATATCCCTTGTCTCTTCATTTTAAGTGGGTGGTTGATTTAGTCATGATGCCTACAGGTCTTTGGAAAATGAGATATCTTGTATTTGCCCATGAATACTTGACTAATCAAGTGGAAGGGAGAGCTCTACGTACTAAGACAACAAATGTAGTGTGTACTTTTCTCTTAGAAGAGATCTTTTGTCGATATTATGGCTGTGTGGAAAAAATTATAGCAGATAGGGGTGAGCTGGATGCAGATGAAGCTCATGATTTCTTTGCATGATTGGGGATAAAACTTCAACTTATAACCCTAAAGGAAATGGAAAAAGTGAAAGAGGTCATCCACCTATTGTGAAAGCATTGGCAAAAGCATGTGGAGAGAAGATAAAAGAGTGGCCCCATGATTTCTCCCTTATGCTTTCTGGGCTGCCAGAACAACTCATAGTGATGTTACAGAATATATGCATGCTGAATTGATGTGTGGTCAAAAACCTATCATGCCGATAGAAGACATGACACTCACATGGAGTGTGCTACCTTGGGAAGAGGAGTTGAATCGAGAGGAGTTGTTGGCCTTACATATTAGACAGCTGGAAAGAAAGTCAAAAGATATACAGGTAGCAATTGCAAAGTTAAGGGCAGCAAGGATATAGAATAAGAAATGGTTTGAAAAAAGACATACATTGAGGCCAATAACCGTACAAGATGGGGATTCGGTATTGGTTTATGATAGCAATTTAGACAACCAGTATACTGGCATGTGTAAAGGCTCCAAAAGATGGTTTGGACCCTATGTGGTAAGATAGGTGTTTGATAATGCTACTTATGCATTAAATGAGCTGGATGGGATAGCCATAAAACTTCCACTAGCAGGGAAAATAATCAAATTATTCAAGCGACAGAAATCTATTGTCTATGAGCTTCCAAAATTGGAAGAAAATAGTAGCCATGATACAAGGGCTAGCCAGGAAGATATGGAAGATGAAGAAGCAAAGGATATAGTCGTAGAGGATAAGGAGGATTCAGGATTTGATCACAACTAGAATTTTGGCACATACCGGAGGATATGCAGGTTCAGAGGTAGTGGATATCGTGCCACTACGTAGACACAATGTGAAAAACTCTGGAATGCATCATCATTTGACTTCTTAATGATCTAGAGAGTCAATGTCAACCTCTCAATGGCAAAAATTTTGCATAAAGTCAATCCTCAAATTCATGAAATTTTTGACAATGGGAATAGAATCCCTTTTTAACAACTAGTTCAACGCAGCAATGTGAATACAATTTTTCTTTAACAAATTTGAGTACGTCAAGAAATGTGAATAGGGTTCAAATAGAACTAATTTGAAAGAGAGACAATGTGAAAATAGGCTGCATATGAACTATTTAGAAGAGGAGAGTGTGAATAAGCCTTTAAACATTATGTTAAAACCCTTTGCAAAGGAGATAAGGAAGGGAATGAATCGTGATATTGATGAGGAGGGACGCAATTTGATGTGCCAAACTAAAATACACCACAAGATCCCTACATCTATTTGTCATTATTCATTGCCAAACGATTGGAGCACAATGATGCTTCCATTGTTGTTGCAAATTGCCGTCAAGCTATCAACCTTTTCTAACTTCAGGTCAAATTCTAGTTGTTTTGTTACCCATGTTCATGTTGATACAATTCTTTGTGTATTTGAGCTTCTATGTGCTTGTTGTTGACAACCATGAACAAGAGAGGATAGGAGTGTGCATTTCATGGCACCAAATCTGGAGATAATGCTCTCCATAGCAGATGACTAATTTTGGATCACTAAGCTCAACAATGATTCTTCTTTCTTTCTCTTCTCTATCGGTCTAATTCTAAAGAAACCTTCTAAAGCATCCAGTGAGCTAAAGCATCACCCCCCTGTCAGGGATAGATGGAATAGCTTTTGGCAGAATAAGACCATTGTAGCCCTTCCAATAGCTACTCTTCCTCCCCTACTTGATAATGAAAGAGCCTTGAAGGTGAACCAAAATGAGCACAAGAAGAAATTATACCTTAATGATAACCTTCCGCAAAGGTGTTTGTAGCTCTTGAGTTTGTGTAAGGGGATGGATGCTTCACAACCTCACAACCATAAGGAGATGGCTCTAATACCACATGAAGTGATTATGGAGGATATGAAAGAGAGCCATTCATGGTTAGAATGTGTGCAAGAACACAAGCTAACCTTTGCATAAGTTGGCGCCTCTTCAAATAGGCAAGGTGTACAATCTAGTACATTGCATGTGGCCACTCCTAGTGCCAACTCATCCAACACTTGTCCACTCACTTGGTTATCCTTATCGATCTACTCTACTAAAGCTAATTCCCATACATATGCATTAAATATGTTAAGAAAAAACATCCTGATTTTAAAGCACATTTTAAAATAGTCCATGTTAGTATTTCCCTAGTGCAAAGAACCCACATTGTATGTCTAGGGATGTCTAAAATACATATTTGTGCACATGCCATGTGTAAAGAGCCCTGCTATTAGTTCTTATTGTCTTCTACACTCATACTAAAACTTGATCTATATTACATCATACAATAGTGAACAAGTTGAGTCAATTCATGCCCATGTTCCTTATTATTATTTCTCTTTCCAATTAGCATTGGCCAAAAAAAGGTTTAAGTAGTCATTACTTATACTTTCTAAATGCATAGCACATTGAATGATGTTTATAGCCAAACATATTGTCTCATGTATCCAAACCCTATTCTAGACATATAGTATTATTTAGAAATTATGTGAAAACTAGTACTTTTAGTTATTGTAAGCCTAATATTTTTTTATAAAGTACTTGCTATTTTGGGTCATTCTTATTAAGTCAATTCATATGATATATTATGAGTTTATCCCTTGTGTAACCTTGCCAACATGTTATTTGAGTGTAAATTTTGTAAACGTAGTAGGATCATGTCTAGTAAAACGATAGAATGTTGCAAACTTCATGGCATATCTTGAAGTGATTGTAGCATGTTTGATATAATACACTTGTACTAATAAGACTATAGGAATGCTTATGCTATCTCGATATTAAGTTATTCTATGTATATACAGTGCCCATGAATAAAGAGAAATTTAGAAATTTCAAATAGGTTAGATTCAATAATGATCTTAACATAAAGACAAACATGATTTTTCCTTTATGATTGTATGATAATATTGATCAACATAGTAGAAAATGTTTTTTTCATGAAACAAATTTCACTTTGTAAAATAAAAATCTATGGCACATCATTGTTTTTTTATTTATGTGAAAATAGATAGATATTTTGCTATATGATATTTTTGGCATTCAAATGTACTCATGTGTAAAAAGTTTTCGTGTTATAAAGGCAATGTTTTTTCGGTCACATCTACTATCTTCATAATACTCTTTTTTAAACACTTAAATTTTGTGATTTTTGAGAGAGGGAATATAGGTGATTTGGATTATAATTTTGAAAATGTGATATTTTGTGAGTTTATTTGAGGAATCTAAAGGAATCTTCTTAAGAGAAACATGCAACTTACCGAATAGGTTTGCAACTCAATTAAATTGCTAGATAGCTATCCCATTGTGCATCTTAGTCAATTATAATTTCGATCTTTAATGGTAATGATAGATGGTGATCTCCCAAGAAGCCAACGATATCTCTTCTAGTTGTGAAAAATTTGAGGTGAGCTCTTGCATGTGCATTTTTAAATTATAACATCTATTCATAATAACAACCACAAAATTGATTATGATAGAGATATTATGTCATTGTATCTTACCTTAATAAATGTGATTTTTTTCTATGTAGCATGTCAATGTTAATGAGGATGATTCCCTTCATAACGATAATGCAAGAAACACATATATAGTTATGGATTTTTAATCCTCTTTAAATTTTTTAAATAAAGAAAAAAGGAGTGCCTTATGTCATTTTCATTGCATTCTCACATTAAAAGTCTAGTTATTTGTATTGTTTGAAAGAAAACTTCATAAGAATCCTCCCCAAGTAGATGGCTTACACAACCTTATGGATTTTGAATCCTCTTTACATGTGTGGTAAGTTAACACTACATGGAATGGATAGTACACCGATTATGAGAATTTTTTATAGATTAGGAAAAAATATTACATTGTCTATATTCATATTGAAATTTATATTAAAAATATCATAGTAAATTATCAATGCAAATAGTAATGGATGTTAAAATTTCAATTTCAATATTATTTTCAAAGAAATTAAAATATTTTCATTCACTTATTCTAATCCAATTCAAATAAGCATACACTAGCACCAATTGTGATGCTACGAGAATTGGTTAAACTAAAACTTTATTTGTTGTTGTACTCATTTTACATTCTTTGTTTTTTCCCATTCTTACCTTAATGTGGGGTTTTTTGCATCCAAGAGTTCACCTTGCCATATCATTCTCAAACTAAGAGGTAACCTTCAACTCCTCCTCTATATTTTTTATTCTCTTTCTCTTTTGAAATGTTTTTTGGGTATATTAGGGTTATTTTTGTTTAAATTTTAAGATCCAAATATTTTTCAAAGAGAGAGAAAATGAGAGGGAATATATCCTAATATCTCATAGTTATATTTTAATTATGGTTTGTGACTAATAATTTTAATGAGAGAGAGAGAGAGAGAGAGGGAGGGAGGGAGGGAGAGAGAAATGATAAAGAGAGGAGAGATAAAAGAGAGCTAAAGGGAGAAGATTTGGGCAATGTAAAAAAATATTCCTCATCCTATCTATACATTTAATGTCTTTTATATGTAGATGCATGCCCAAATCGTAACGTACATTATCCTTACAATGATCATTTGAGGAGGAATATCATGTATTAATATTCATTTTTTTCAAGAAAAGATGGAGATCTATTTTGACATGGGCACTACAAGGATATGAGGGTATAGCGACGGCCATTTGTGAAAGGTGAGAAGGATTGAAGCCTGCACTTGAGAGCTATAGCAAGAGAGCAAGAGCAAGAAAGAGAGAGACAAGGAATGGGAACTCCAACAGTCACAATGTGTGACCGGACCTTCCTTTATTCAAACTATCACTGAAAGAATAAAGAATAAAGTGACAGTGACGGGCGCCCGCCACGTGCAGTGTGCAGTGGCGGTGACTGTCAGTGTAGTAATACACGAGCGGCTAGGCGGAGGCGCATTACCCCCAATAACCTCCCACTTAAAGGCGAATCTCCCCTAGTGAGGAGTGAAAAGAAAAAGAAAGAGACAGTACAACATGTACATATGTACAACAAGATGAGGAAAGACATCATCTCATCCGACGCCCATCAACCTCCTAAGGAAGGCAAAGCGCTCTGTAGAGAGGCTTTTCGTGAGAAGATCTGCATGATTCTGGTTAGTCAAGATCTTGAAAAGATCAACAAACTTGTCCTCAATGACCCCACGTATGAAGTGATACCTCACCTCAATGTGTTTCGTCTTTGCATGGAAGACCGGATTCTTGGCTAACTGAATAGCACTCATAGAATCCGAATGCAGTGTAGGGATAGCATCAATACCAAGGCCAGCAACCAAACGACCCAACCAAATGGCCTCCTTGCAAGCCTCAGTGGCTGTAACATACTCGGCCTCTGTAGTAGAAAGGGCCATGCATTTCTGCACCCTGGACATCCAAGAAACAGCACCTCTAGCATAGGTGAATACATAGCCGGAAGTGGACTTCCTACTATCTGCATGTCTTGCATAATCAGAGTCAGTGTACCCCACGGCTCATATATCCTCGCTGCCATAGCATATGCACATATCTACAGTGCCCTTTAGGTACCTCATGATACCCTTTACGACATCCCAATGCTTCTTATCAGGTCTAGCCATATAGCATGCCACAACACCAACTGCAAAGACAATATCTGGACAAGTGGGGATCATAGCATACATAAGACTGCCCACTGTGGATGCATAGAGAATCTTGGCCATCTCGGCCCTCTGCTCATCTAACTATGGACAATCAGCCTGTGATACCTTCACTTAAGAAGACAATGGACAGCCAGTAGGCTTTACATCCTGCATGTAGAAGTGCTCAAGGACTTTATGAATGTACTCCCTCTCTAACAAGTAGAGGAGTCCTTAATGCCTGTCGCATCTAATGCGCATACCAAGTATGTGAGAGACCTGTCCTAAATCTGTCATCTCAAAGCTCTTCTTGAGTTGAGCCTTAAGAGCATCTAGCTCATCATGAGCTTTTCTTGCTATCAGCATATCATCCACATAGAGTACCAAAATCAATAAAGAACCATCATGGGCTTTCTTCGTGTAAAGACATGGATCCATAGCACTCTTGCTGTAGCCTTGTGACTGCATAAAGACATCAAAATTATGATACCACTCCCTAGGTGCTTGCTTCAAGTCATAAAGACTTTTCTTTAATTTGCACACTAGGTGCTCCCTGCCAGGTTCTACAAAGCCCTTAGGCTGCTCCATATAAATCTCATCATGCAAGTCCCCATGTAAGAAAGTCGTCTTGACATCCATCTGGTATAAATCCAAGTCAATCTGAGCAACCAAAGCCAAGACTAAGTGCAGGGTGGTCATCTTAACCACAAGAGAAAATACCTCATCAAAGTCCACACCATGCTCCTACTTAAGACCCTTTGCTACCAATCTAGCCTTATATGCCGGCTTGGGGTGTCCTAAATCTTTCCTAAATCTGTCCTAAAGCCTGTACACCCACTTGCATGGCAAAGCCTTCTTGCCCATAGGCAAGGAAACCAAATCACAAGTGCCATTCTTATGCAAGGAGTCTATCTCAGACTGCATAGGCCTCTCCCAAGAGTGACTGTCACCGCTGCGCATAGCCTCATCATAAGTGAAAGGCTCTCCTGCATCTGTAACCAAGACACAATGCATCGAGGGCTAAAATCTATCAAGTGGACGTCTGTCTCAGTAGATCGTCTCATGGCAGGCTCTGCTGCCTGTCCAACACCCTGACCATGAGCATCTATTGCAGCTGTAGGCTGTTCAACTGGCTGTGCAGGAGCTCTCGGCTCCTCCTGAAATATGACCCTGCGGATCTCAACAACTCTCTCAAGCTGCCGATGCATCTTGTCTTCATGGAAGACTATATCATGACTGCAGATGAATTTTCGTGCCTGTGGATCCCAGAGACAGTAACCCATCTTGTTGCAAACCCATAACCAAGGAAAATGCATTTGACACTATTAGGATCCAACTTACTTCTCTTGTCCCTTGGCACATGGCAAAATGTCTCACATCCAAAGACATGGAGATACGCATAAGAGGGAGGTTTTCCAGTCCATACCTCCTCTACAACCTGGAAATCCAAACCACTAGAAGGTGATCTATTTATGGCATGCACAGTTGTACTAACTGCCTTAGCCCAAAAGCTCTATGGTAGGCCTTCATGGCTAAGCATACTGCGTACCCGCTCCTAGATGGTTTTATTCATCCGCTCACCCAAACCATTCTGGGGGGGTGTAGGGGGCGGTCAGCTGACGCTTAATACCCCTCTCATCACATAACTGCTCAAAAGCACGTGACACATACTCACCCCCATTATCTGCCCTCAAGCATTTTAGTCTTAGACTGGTTCTTCTCAACCAATGCAACCCATCTCTAATACATAGCCAAGTCATCGGATTTCAGCTTAATGGGATAAGCCCAAACTTTTTGTGAAAAATCATCTATGAACGTAACAAAATACTTTGCACCACCCATAGATTGACAAGGCATGGGCCCACAGACATCCGAATGTACCAATGCTAAGGGCTCACTCATGCGTGGCCTACTAGACTTCTTATGCGTAGACCTAGTCTACCTCCCATAAAGACAATGCTCACATGAATCAAAACATACATAATCAAGAGGCGGTAAGTACTGCAAACCAGAAAGCACTTTCATTCCCTTTAAAGATATATGGCCCAAACGGGCATGCCAAAGAGATACATGGGGGATAGAACCCACAGACAAAACATGATCAAGGGAAGAAGCGGATACAATCAAGGGATAGAGGCTGCCAGCCTTGGCACCTCTCGCAATCACAAGTCTGCCACGAGTGATCTTCCATGCAGAGTTTCCAAAAGATACATGATAACCTACGTCATCAAGCTATCCAACTGATAGGAGACTATGTGTCAAAGCACGTACATGGTATACATCTTGTATAACAAAACTGCTGCTAAAAAGGAACTGCAGCCTAACATCATCAATGCCCACAATATCAAGAGAGCTGTCATCACCCAAGCGTACAGAACGCGAAACAGTACGATATGAATGAAACCACTATCGGCAAGGTGTCACATGAAAGGACGCACTTGAGTCCAAGAGCCAACACTGTGCATACATAGAGTGTATCTCTATCATCTGCGAAGCACTAGAAGAATCTGCAAGGATATAATAATCATCATCAACATCCTTAGGCTGCATAACATTGATCTCTTCAATTTTAACACTAGACTTTGCAAGCACTATGCTGCGATCAGAAGACTTATCTTGCACTTTGTCTTTCCCCTTATCTTTGCGCCTTTCATTTCGTAGTTCATGACATTGTGGCCTAATATGGCCCTTTTTCCCACAATGGTAACAAGTAACATCTACATTCCTGCCATAGGATTTGCTACATGACTTCCCACGAGACTTGGACTGAAATTTTCGAGAATCCCGTCCATAGTCTCCACCACTGCCATGCTTTTCATACCCATTATTCCTGCCTCTAACTGCCATAGCATGCAACACATGAGAGGCATCCAAATTCTTACGATTAACCTCTTCCTACAGAAGAGCACTCTCAATAACAAATAATTTCAAGGTAGCAGTAGAGGCACATAATGCAGTGCGGAATACATCCCATGACTCATTAAGAGTACCAAGCAAGAAAAGAGGAGTGACATCCTCTGCAAAAGTGATGTCCTACGAAGTCAAGTTCTTGAGTATAGCATGGAACTGGCTAAAGCGAGAAGACATAGTCACATTCTCCTTCATGCGTAGATCCATAAGCTGCTTCAGCCAATACATCTAATTCGCTGGACTTTTCTTGTCATAGAGATTCTTGATTTTATCCCACAACTGCCATGCACTCTGTTCATCCTCAAATACATTGTAATGAGCCTGTTCTATGAGAGATAATACAATAGTGGAATTGCATAACTCATCAAGCTCAAGCCATTTCTCATCTGGCATAGTTGCAGGCGGATGCCCGCTCAACCTCAATTGTTTGATCTGTGATTTCTGTACCAACACCTGCCAAATTTGGCTCTTCCAATAAGAGTAATTCATACCATCAAGATTAGTGATGTTGAAAATAGCATGATCAGTGGAGGAACTCGCCATAATGCAGGTTGGAAGACTGTAGACAGTTCAAAATTGCTTGTTGTTTACTGCAGAGAATGGTGAGAAAAGTGTAAGCAAAGCTGCTACCCACCAAGTACTAGTGAAAGTACATCATTTCAGAATATTTTAGCATTAAAAATCACTGCCAATCCAGAGTTATATGCTTGCTGTTATAAATGATAACAGGGTACAGTGAGAGTCAATTTCTGACCAAATCACTACACCAAGTCAATAAATGACAACCAAGACATGATCAGCCATAAACGGGCATAAATCAACACCAAACAATCATCAAGACCCTGAGCAAACACCCAAATATGTCACCAAAGCATCCGTCAGTGAGTAGGCATACCCCCTGGACAATAGGGCAAAGTATACATAACACTGGCAATACCTAACACCAGTAGGTGTATTCTCACAAGAGTGCAAAGCCCAAGCTCAAGTCAAAAGCAAATCCAAGATATCAGTGCATGAACCATGCAACATTTATGTGTAAGAGATCCCAAAGTCTCAAGTATCTGCAAAATGCTCAAATAGCATAAACCTTCTGCTCAATGTTGGTCAAGCATACAAGATGCTCCCACTGGCTCAAAAGGTGGATAAATGAGCTCAACAGCTCAAGCAAACCAAGTCAAAGTACCAAAGACAGGTAACCAAGACAATGCCTCAATAGCATCCAAGGTCGTAATGGAAAAAGCTAAGTTGTAACGGAAAAATCCAAGTCAATGTCCAACTGCTCAAGGGAAACATCAAATGAATGTCAAGACGAGCTCAAACAACTTCCATCCACAGCCAAAGCATAAAGCATTCACCAAGATATCATAACCCGTACTAGGTAGCCTAGGCATAAACCATGTCATTGATGAAATGCCAGCTGCAAAGAAGTAACAGTCAAAGCCAAATCGAGCTCTAATCTCAGCTCAAAAGCATTCTGGAGCATAAACAAGACATGTGGCATAGTCCAAATACATCATGACATCATACCGAGTAGCTGGAAGCACCCCGTGACCAATAGGTATAACCCAACTGTAGCATAAATAGCTTCAGCCTTGAAGTTTCCAACAGCATATAACCTCTATAAACTGAGCAAATCAGTGCTCAATCCAAGCTCAAATCCATAGGCAAACCATAGACATACATTCCCGTATGTATAGGCACCAATCGGGCATAATCAGGCATCAAATGCCAAGACATGTAGGCATAAAATTGAAGTAACAGGTGACTGTCCTGTTTTGGACAGATCTGGGATTGTTCAAAATAATCAATGGCTAAGCTAAATCAGCTCCAAATGCATCTCACATAAGAGGCATAACATCCACAAGTGATCCGGTATCAATAGACATCAATAGAAGCATCACATAAGCCATAGGCATACCAATACATGCTATCTCAAACCTAAAATCTCTTGCATAATATTTTGTCATTAGAATTTGGCAAATCCAACATCACCATCGTGTTTGGAGCGTGCCAAAATCCCAACTTAGACTCTTACCTTGCCTGAATTGGGTTCCGAATGCCTGAGATATGACAAAACGAGTGATTTTTGGGCCCATTTTTGAAACAGGCATAAAAAAAACATGAGCTGGCTAGGGAGGTTTTCTGTCCCACGTGTCAACAATGGGGCCCAAAGGGGACACAAATGGGGGCCAAAGAAGGCCTACACCAAGCCTTAGCGAGCCTTGATAGGCTGGAAGCAAGATCCAGGTGAAGGAAGCTCCAAGAGGTGTGAGTTATGGCTGCCCACAACCTGTGAAAACCCTGTTTACCTAAACCTATGGACTGAAGTAAAACTCTGAAATAATGAAGCAATGCCTCAATGTCAATGCCCTGATGGTGCCTCAATAGGTTGGGAAGAAGCTCGGGAAGAAGCTCGGGAAGCCGGGGAGTAACGGGAGCTCAAGAGAATGAGCTATGGCTGTCGAAAAGGAGACCCAATGCAAGTGGGGAGTCAATGGGAAGCTCAGAATGCCACGAGACAAGCTCAAGAGTCGGGAAGCCGTACTCTGATACTAGTTAAAAGGTGAGAAGGATCGAAGCTTGCACTCAAGAGCTATGGCGGGAGAGCAAGAGCAAGAAAGAGAGAGACAAGAAATGGGAACTCCAACAGTCACAATAATGTGTGACTGGGCCTTCCTTTATTCAAACTGTCACTAAAAGAATAAAGAATAAAGTGATGGTGATGGGCACCCGCCACCTGCAGTGGTGGTGACTGTCAATATAGTAATACACGGGCGTCTAGGCGGAGGCGCCTTTAATCCCAACAATTTGCGACGAGAAATAGCGATGTCGCTATTTGCGTCCCTATTAGCATCGCATTTGTGACGCTAATAATGACACAAATAGAAATGGTACCCAGACGAAAAAAATGCGGGCCAAAACCTAAGCACGTCATTTTGCGCGCATTCAGGAAAGAGAGTGAAAGCAAGAGTGAGAGGGAGAGCAAACATCTTGCATTTGAGAGGGAGAAAAAGAGAGAAAGAGGGAGAAAGAAGGCTTCTCACCGCCGCCGCCGCCGCCGCCTTTCGCGAAGAAGAAGAGGGGGTATACAGAGGGCGAAGAGGAGCCGCCTTCGTGAAGAGGAGTCGCCAAACCCTTCTTTGAGCCTTTACGGTGAGTGCATTGTCCATTCTTGCTTTGCTTTTGTGTATTGAGAGAGGGAGAGGTAATGAGACAGAAAGAGAGGGAGAGGGAGAGCAAATAAGAGACGGAGAGGGAGAGGGGGAAAATGGGAGAGGGACGAAGAGGAAATGAGAGAGGGAGAGGGAGAGGGGGGAAAATTAAACATAATAGGGAAAGAGAGAAAGAGAGGGAGAGGGAGAGGGACATTAAACATAATAGGGAAATGAGAGAGCAAGACGAAATGGGAGAGGAAGAGGGAGAGGGAGGGAGAGGGAAACATTAAACATAATCGGAAAATAGAGAAAGAGAGGGAGAGGGAGAGGGAGGGAGAGAGAAAGAGAGGGGGAGGGAGAGGATTTGAGGGAGGGAGAGGAAGAGGAAGAGAGAAAAAACATTAAGAATAATAGGAAAAGGGAGAGGGAGAAGGAGAGGAAGAGGGAGAGGGAGGAAATGAGAGAGGGAGAGGGAAGAGAGGGAAACATTCAGCATAATAGGGAAAGAGAGAAAGGGAGGGAGAGGAAATGAGAGAGGGAGAGGAAGGAAAAAACATTAAACATACTAGGGAAAGAGAGAAAGAGAGGGAGAGGGAGAGGGTGGGAGAGGAAATGAGAGAGGGAGAGGAGAGAGAAAAAACACTAAACATAATAGGAAAAGAGAAAAAGAGAGGGACAAGGTGAGGGTGAGGGAGGGAGAAGAAATGAGGGAGGGAGAGTAGAGAGAAAAAGAAATGAGAGAGGGGGAGGAGAGAAAAAAGAGAGAAAAAAAATTAAACATAATAGGGAAAGAGAGAAAGAGAGGGAGAGGAAATGAGAGAGGAAGAGGAAGAGAGAGAGGAAGAGGAAAAGAGAAAAGGAAATGAGAGAGGGAGAGGAGAGAGGAGAGAGAAAAAACATTAAACATAATAGGGAAAGAGAGAAAGAGAGGGACAGGGTGAGGGTGAGGGAGGAGAAGAAATGAGGGAGGGAGAGTAGAGAGAAAAAGAAATGAGAGAGGGGGAGGAGAGAAAAAAGAGAGAAAAAAATTAAACATAATAGGGAAATAGAGAAAGAGAGGGAGAGGAAATGAGAGAGGAAGAGGAGGAGAGAAGGAAATGAGAGAGGGAGAGGAGAGAGAAAAAACATTAAATATAATAGGGAAAGAGAGAAAGAGAGGGTGAGGGTGAGGGTGAGGGTGACAGAGGGAGAGGAAGAGAGCAAAAGAAAATGAGAGAGGGGGAGGAAAGAGAAAAAATGAGAGAAGGAGAGGAGAGAGAAAAAGAGAGAGAAAACATTAAACATAATAGGGAAAGAGAGAAAGAGGGGGAGAGGATGAGGGAAAGAGAAGAAATGAGAGAGAAAGAGGAAGAGCACAAAAGGAAATGAGAAAGGGAGAGGAGAGAGAAAAAATGAGAGAATGAGAGGAGAGAGAAAAAGAGAAAAAAAACGTTAAACATAATAGGGAAAGAGAGAAAGAGAGGGTGAGTGCGAGGGTGAGGAAGAGAGAAAAGGAAATGAGAGAGGGGGAGGAGAGAGAAAAAGAAATGAGAGAGGGAGAGGAGTGAGAAAAAGAGAGAAAACATTAAACCTAATAGGGAAAGAGAGAAAGAGAGGGTGAGGGAGGGAGAGGAAATGAGAGAGGGAGAGAAAGAGAGAAAAGAAAATGAGAGAGGGAGTGGAGAGAGAAAAAGAGAAAAAATATTAAACCTGATAGGGAAAGAGAGAAAGAGAGGGTGAGGGTGAGGGAGGGAGAGGAAATGAGAGAGGGAGAGGAGAGAGAAAAAATGAGAGAGGGAGAGGAGAGAGAAAAAGAGAGAAAAAACATTAAACCTAATAGGGAAAGAGAGAAAGAGAGGGTGAGGGTGAGGGAGGGAGAGGAAATGAGAGAGGAGGAGTCACTGCGGAGACAAGAGCAAGGGCTCCCTGGATATGGCCAACCACCCAATTGCCACCACAGGGAGTGGAAAGAGGCCAAGAAGAGAGTAGCAGAGAAAGGGACAAGTTGCAAGCATGCAGAGGTGCGAGGTATCCAGATGGCAACCATAGGATCGTCACATTATGGATCGGGTGGCAAGGAGTCATGGGAGGCTGAGTTTGTAAGTATTATTTGATTTCTTTTTTTAATTTAAATTTTGTAATTTGTTTCAATTCATTATGTAGTGTGTTCTAGTACGTTGTATTTTTAAAAAAATTTGTAGTATCATATCGTTGGTAGGATGCCTACTCCTAGAGAGGTAGGCTACCATCGAGGTCATAACCGGGCGTCCACTTGGCAGCATTTCTATGAGGAGGGACTAATCACGGAGGAGCAATATAATCGTGCCATGAGGATTCCACAGCCAGAAGAGGTATGTTTTATTTTTTACATGAAAGGTATAGGTAACTCTAATTTATCGTTTGTAATGGTATTTATATACCTTAATCCTTTGTGTAGGCGAACCCTGATGCAGTTGAGGATAGCAAAGGGGGGACTAGTAGTAGCAGTGGCGGCACCGGTACCGGCACCGGTACCGGCACCGGTACCGGCACCGGCACCAGCAACGGTGGTGGTAGCGACGATGATGCCTCTTTTGAGGAGATGTAGAGGAGCCCCATGCGTGCATGCCTCCCCTTGGCTTGTAGCTTTCATTTTTTATATGTATTACTTTCAGCTAGTGCTTGCGACCATGACCATGCTTGAGGTCACAAGCACTAAAACTCATCATGCAAAAACGTTTCATCTATATATATGAAATTTCATATTCTACATACATTGTTTTGTTTTGATCAGTACAAAAATCTTCGAAATATATACAAATATTTCAGCACAATACGCTCATCATGTGTTGTTATCAATATATGGACTTTGGCTCTCCACATTCTTTTGCTTTCAGTATAATAATCTTTCTCTGTTTTCCCTAAGCATATAATTTGATGTTGATGGGGGAAAAATTTAAAACAGAGAGCATGTGGTTACAAAGCCACATGCTCTCTGGTTTTTTTTTCATACCTCTGTTTTGCATGTCTATCCGTGCGTCTAAATTGCAGGAAAAATGGGTGTCTATTATCGTTAAAAAATTTCAGAGTACACGCCTTTTTAGACGCGCCGTTACATGCATGTATAGACACCGAATATGAATATATCTACTTTTTTATAAATATAATTATATATTTACAGAGCGCGTCAATAGACGCGTCTATATGCGTGTGTAGTTTTCACTATAAGCGCGCTTGTAGACGCGAAATTTTAGACGTGCCAGTAGACGCGGTAATAAACGCGCTCAACATTTTTAAACACAATTCAAAAATTGTGTCTACAAGTGCATCTATGGAGCCTTTTTGTTGTAGTGCAAGATTTACATCTCTCTCTTGGGACTAAAAGGGCTTGATAGAAGAGATTAAGGATGCGGATTTGTTGCTTCTCTCTTGGAGCATTCCATGACTCATTTAATTAAACAAGTTCAACTTACTTGTACAGATCAACAGCACATAAAACCACTTAGCAACATGTATGAATATAGAGTAGCTATATCTACTAAGGGTGAGAGGTCACAATACAAAGTTATAAACCAAGTTCCTACAATGCTTGGGACTCGACTGGGCATAAAATTATGGCAGAATAATTATGTAATCAGTGACATCAATGGTGTCTTTTTTTTTTGTGTCTCAAATAGAAGAGACGTGTATGAAGCTTTTAGCTTTTCCGAAAGCTTAAAGGAGCCATGTGAGTATATAAGGAGGACGAGGTGGCAGACGAAGCCATAGTGGAAGAATATGCAGAAGACAAGGAGATCGTGATGTAGCTGAAGAATCGGACAAAGAAGTTGACCTAATGAAGAACAACTGACCTAAAACACCATATTGGGGAATATGGGAATTTCCCATAAGTTTGGGACACATGGTCAAATCTTTGGTTTTGTCATAACTTGAACACTATAACTCCAAATAGAGTGCTCTATAGCTCAATAGATTCCATTTTTCAAGTGCTTTCCAATGATAGGTCACATCATATGGTTTTGAGAAACTTATGGGCATGTTATCCGTGTGCCACCTTTTTAGTATTCAAAAAATAAGAATTGGGAGATTCCCAAACTCTCTAATATTGTGTTCTGAGATAAATTGTAATAGTAATTCCACCTTGTGAGCATTTTCAATAGCTTTCCAATTTGCATGGCCATCTTGAGCCTTTGTAAGTAGGACCCACACTAGAGTAGGATAATGTCCTCTTGCAATTAGTTTGGAATTGGACATTATCCTACTCTATTGTGGGGTCCTACTTACAAAGGCTCAAGATGGCCATGCAAAAATTCTCACAAAGTAGAATTACTATTACAATTTATCAACATCAAGATTGGCAAATCATACTTTTTGGATGATGCACCTTCCCTTGAGATTCAACTGATACAAGGTGTTGATCTTGACTATGGACAGGGGCAATTGGATCAACAAGGAAAGTTGCATCAAGAACAAGAGCATACGCATGGTGCAACCAAGGCGATCAAGGCTCTGGTTAGTGAATGCAAATGATTTGATGGCCAGAATGTTTCAACCCACATTAAAGCCTTTGAAAGCTAGATGCGCTTCTTTGGAGTTCCGACCAATTGGAGCAATTATTTCTTACGGCTTGTCACGCTTGCTTAATGGGTTAGAGTGACTGATTTGTTTGTGCAAGACTCTAATTGGAATGTTTTCAAGAAAGTGCTCAAAGATAAATATTTTCTAGAGAATTATGGTATTGCTACATAGAAGACATTCAAAGAGTGGATCTATCAGTCCAACAAAGAACTTGTTACTTGTGAATTGTTGCAAGAGTTTGAATAGTGATATAACTAGTTGGATGCACTAGAGCAAAGAGATCTAAACTCAAAGAAAGTGAAACTATTCATGCAGGCGGCTGATCCTGCACTTGAGGATGAGTTGGGAGAGCTTCTTCAAGACTATACACAACTATGGGATTGAAGACGGATTGGCAGAATGCTGTTGATGCAGTCTCTACATTGACAAAGAGGCAAAGATGGAAGGCTCCCTTGCAAAACGGAATGCAAACACCATCAGTAATGTCTTCTCCTACCATGACCTCTCCTACTTCTTCTATTGCACCATCCAATACTCCTATTTCTCATCCTATGTCTATGCCTATGGTTATGCTTATTCCTGCTACAGTTGTTAAACCATCTTCAAAATGGATTGTTGAAAATATGATGGAGAAGATTTTAAAGGACTTAAAAAACCTACAAAACAAGATGACTAGAAGGGAGTAGCAGTTGCTTAGTCCAACTCTAGTTTTAGCCCCAACTTCATCTACCCCTGTAAATTCTTACAGGATAGTGAAATCTCAAGGAGTCAAAGCACTTATTGAGGAGAAGCGAAAAAGAGATGATGATCAATGTGAAGGTTCGAAGAGGATGACGAGGAGGAGTGATCCAGTTTCACAGCCTTCTTCTTTAGAACCAGAGTAGAGTATTGTTCAGAAGTCAAAAGTACAGGAAGATCAGAAAGCCCCAAAGATAGAAGATCCGAAGCTAGAAAAGAAACTTGGATTCAAGATACCTTCCGACATTGAGACGACTACGAACTTGAAGAAGATTGAGGATAATAATTTTGATGAGAAGATTACTGATGGTCTTTATGACAGGCTTTCATGCCCGGACACTATGGAGAATCTTTCAGCATTGCTGAAAGGTACAGACAATCAAGAACTATCATATGTCTTACACATCAATTCTCTGGCGATGAATAGTGAAATTGCTAATTTCATGCTGCAAGGAAATTTGGGGGCTGAGAATTCTCAACAAAAAGTGTTGTTTGCTAAATATTTCAGCAAAAGGATTTACAAAGTGCCGGTTTACATCAGTAAACAGGAGTTACAAGTGAAGTAAGCTGTGAGCCTCACTGTTGGGTTGTTTATATGCAGTCTGAAAAAGAAATGGTTGATTTTTGTCAGTCAAAAGAGTTGGGTGTTGTTTATACATAGCAAAATTTGTGTTTGCCAAGGTATTTAGAACAAAAGTTGAAATTCAGAGGTTGTAACAAAGAAGCCAAAGTACAAATAAAATATAGGACAATTGACAAAAAGGTTGAATTACCTGTGGACAATGATAAGGATTTGACAATGCTTATGCCATTTATGGAGATGAATATAGATAAGATTGGAGTAATGAGATTATCTAAAGATCAATCAACCAAAGAAGATCGGAATGTTTTGCAAGAGAGAAGACTATGCCATTGGATGCTATGATGATCTACAAAAACATACCTACTTTGATTCGTCCATATGATCCTGGAGGATGCTGTGATAACCTATGTCAACTTACCTACTTGTCATATTACCTAGATGATTACCCATATGATCCAGGTGGGAACAATATTGCAAGTGGTAAATAAGTTGGCACATGCCGAAGGATGTGCAAGTTTGGAGGGGGCGAATGTTCGTTACGCGTCCACCATTGCAAACCTGAGGGCAGAGTTTTTTGCAAAGAATTTGAACACATTAGTCAGCGTCATTAGGAATTTATTTTCCATTGTGTGTGTCTTTTCATTTGCATTTGCATGACGCACGAACACATGTAGTTAGGCTAGGCACAATTTCTTCAATGCAATCATAATTTTTTGTGTGGAAGCATTGTTTGAATGATTGCATTACATGGTTTTTAATTTGCAAACTGCATGATTGATTGGGCACAAAATTCTCTTTCAAAAGTATATTTTTGTTAGGGCATAATGCATGGAAAAACAGATTTATATGAAGGTTTCCATTTTGAAGGCTCAAGGACTAAAAGGAAAAGGTCGTAATGTTGATCCTTCGCTTTGGACTTTCTGGTGCACAAATCAGATGCTAGATGCATACATAGCGAGTGCCGAAAGGTCCCCAAGAACAAAAGAACTCTACTTTAGCTCAAAAGGCAAGAAGATTCAGCTTTTGCACAACATGAAGAAAAGAGACAAATTGGGTACAATCTCCCTCCATGCCTTGTGTGAGCACTTCACAAGGCATGTAGTTATAAATGTATTCATCTCAAAGCTCAAAAATAGCCTAATTTTACAATAAGCATGCTTTAGGTTTTGTGTTTTCTTTTGTTCAAATAAAGAATAAAGCGATTGGACGGCCCAAGAGTCTCGGGCTATGTCCAAATGCAATGTTCCAAGATGTAATATTTAAACCATACGTCCATGCATATACAAAATAATAAATATTTATCAAGCGCTTCAATAAATAAGCACGTCTAAATAAATATTGTTGCCACACCTTTAATAATAAGATACACCCCCATCAAAACTGATAATTTCTTCTAGGTAATTTGAATACATGCTATTGCCTAGTGTTTCCTAATGCCATCGTTGCCTGCTCTTCACATCAACTGAAGCATTCACAATTGTTAGAAAATAATAAAATTAAACTGATAAAAGTGAATACTAGCAGTCTTCAGCTACCAAATAAATAAATAGGTTGGAACTCTGTCCTAACCTTAATTTAATACGAGTGCACTCTAAACTCATAAACATCCATTAATTTAAATATGTATTTTAAATTAATATTTCAAATCATGAATTTTTTTTCTCATTAAATTTTTTTTGGGAAAAAAATATTTTGTTGAATTCTCCCCTCTCAAAGTATCCCTGTAGTGCATGGTCTCCGCATTCATCTTGTTGGGCGAGGAGTGTCTCGTGAGCAATCCCATGTAGCCCTCGTTGAACGGTTATGCTCAAGTAACTTTTGGTGATCCTTGCAAGGGCATTGTGTCGTGATGGTCAATGTGTGCTCAGTAGGCGATGAGGAGAAAATGTGATGCCTTGAATATATATCTCGTTGGTGGCGAGATGGTGTTTGAGATTCACGGTTCTCAATGCTAACAACGAACCTCGTCATGAATATTATGCGGCTTGTATTGATACGGATGGGGACTAAAACCGATGGAACAATGTGATCGAGGTGCACCTTTGTCGACGGGGCTTATTCCGGGTGGGGTTGAGTGCACCTCATGATGGGCTCTTGTTGATGCAAAACAGTGGAATGCATGAGCATCTCCATCATCTTTTGACTCAACACGAGCTCCAAATTTTGCAAATAAGACAATGCGGAGGAGCACGCCTCGTGCATGGTAGTGGTGATGGCCGATGCACGTGCTCGTGTTGTGCAGCTTGGTCTAGGGTGGGAAACAAAAGCATGCCCTCCTCCCATCCCCATTTGTCATTTTCTTTTTCTCCCTATATGCGCTAGAGCCTTCATGCTCCTCCCCTCTTTCTCTTTACATCAAGAACAACACATTGGTGATGAGATCATGCCTTTCTGCCTTGCAACCACACTTGATGTGGTGTTAGAATGTGCAGCAACAATGTTGCTCGTGTAATGAAAGATAGCTATCTAGTTGATCTTGCTAGTAGTCATATGCTTGTCTCAAAGATAAAGCCATACATGTGTAAGTATAAACTCTCTTGTACTATGAAACTGTAAATGGCTCATTAAATCAATTATAGTTTCTTTGATGGTACCTTGCTACTCGAATAATCGTAGTAATTCTAGAGCTAATAAGTGCACCAACTCTTGACTTCTGGAAGGGACGCAATTATTAGATAAAAGGCCCATGGAGGCTTGTCCAATAACGTGGTGAATCATGATAACTTTCCAAATTGCACGGCCTCAGTGTTGATGATGCTTCATTCAAATTGTTGCATTATTAATTCTCGATGGTAGGATAGAGGCCTACCATGGTGGTGACGAGTGACAGAGAATTAGGGTTCGATTATAGAGAGGGAGCTTGAGAAATGGTTACCACATCCAAGGAAGGCAGCAGGCAGGTGCGCACATTACCCAATCCCGACATGGGAGGTAGTGACAATAAATAACAATACTGGGCTTTTACAAGTCTGGTAATTGGAATGAGTACAACCTAAATCCCTTAATGAGGATCCATTGGAGGGCAAGTTTGGTGCCAGCAGACGCGGTAATTCCAGCTCCAATAGCGTATATTTAAGTTGTTGCAATTAAAAAGCTCATAGTTGGATCTCATGGCAGGGGGCGATCAGTGCACAACAAAGGAGACAAATCACATGCCCATCAACCTTACATTTTCTTGCTACAATCACATTGTCCCCTAAAAAATCAGGATATTGATGCATTTATGTTCCTGTTTCCACATCCTGAACCATCCTTCTGCCTACTACTCGAGGTGTGGGGCTACTTGCTTATTGTAGTCCACTCAAGAGCTTGTATGCACTGGGTCTTGCACCATAGAACTTTCTACCAATGAATGCATGCCTTTTTGTGCTTTTGTAGTAGAGCATTGGCCCAATCACTGACACTTGTATCATACAAGCTAATAGATCCTTTGAATCCCTCCCTTGCCAACCAACTTGCATGCATTGGCTCTTCTAGGTTCATGGTTGGCATGTGAGCAATGTCCCTCCACCACTTTGACAAATACTAGTACGAGAGGGTATGGAGTGTACAATGAGAAATTAATTGCACTACACATCACATCCTGCTATAATTATGACTGGCAAAGTTTCACCTCCAATGTGGATATAAGATATGTTGCCAACTAAGCCAACAATCCATTGTTGGAATATTGCAATCTGCAACTTTCCCTGAGGCCCACCAAGCTCGAATGAATCGGTATTGTACTATTGCATCATCTTTCGTGTGGCTGCACACCTCCATCGGCAAAAATGCTTATGCTTGTCTTGGAAACTCTTTTGCACCTATTGTGATTTGTGTATTTGGATACTTTGTTCCCAATGAAATAAGAAAGATCTCTTACTTCCTTGCATTATGTTATCTGAACCACCATTGAACATTGTGTGGATGGTCCTCCAATTGGAAATTGTCTCATCTACCATGAATCCTCTAAAATCAGTGCTTGGGTGGCCACACTTCTCCATCACTTCATTCATCTTTGTCCAAAAAAGTGCCTATGCATCTATATCCTCTTCCTTTATCTCACATATTTCTAGAGTCATAAACTCTTGTACACTACAAAAATTGAAGATAGGAGTTGAAGTTTAGGGAGCTATGTTCGCTAAGTTTGTGTTGTGATGATAGAATCGTGTAAGAGAAGCTACCTTGGGTCATACATATGTGTTGGCATGGCGGTCAAACCATTAATGCAATACACTTGATTGAAGCATATCCAAGTATTGTGTAGGTCCCCAATGCCATTCCTTTGCATATGATTCACTAAGTCAACACCTAGCGTTGGCCCAATCCATGACATTTTGAATATAAAAAGCACTTGCTATCATTATTAACAACTTGCCTAGGAAATAGGCCACCATTAAAAAATCTATATGCAAAATGTTGCTTTAACTTTAGAAGAAAAGATTCCATCCACTAACTGCTCCTTGCGCGTGCTGCATGGACCATGTGTTTTAACCCACATGCACGAAATATTAAACTTCATATGCAAGGCGTTTGTATGATACTTTTCGGATCCATTGTATTCATGAATGGAATAAAATGTTACATGTTCCTTTGAATGAGTGGTTGGAGTTCTTGGAACATCATTGATAGTTCAATGTAACACATGGGAACATCTTGTTCACAAACTAGGGCACTCACTAGTTTTATAGCTACAGTCATTTGTAAGTGTCAATGTCCAACTGCACTAAAGTCTCTTACCATTTCCTCTATGGTCTTTCACACCTCTTTGACATCAGCTGCTTTGCACATGCCTCTTTGCACCTCATGGTTATGTGTGTCTTGATGCATGAACAATCTTGACATTGTGCTTTCTGATTCACATAATATACTACTTACTTGGACTTGGAGAGAGGATGGGGAAATTCTTACAATAGAAGCATCCAAGGATTTTGAGACCATCTTGACATTTTGATAATCGGTATGTTGGTATTAAGTTTTCTTACATTGCATATAATGGGACTTAATTAGTATAATTTACTTGTAATAGAGTACTAGAACTAGGTCATGCTATCATGCAATCATTTTAATGACTTTGCAAATGAAGAGTCTTATACTTGTCCATGCCACCTAGTTTGGTGAGCCAATAATTGACCAGCTAGCACAATTTCTATTTTAAGACTCTAGTTCTCAGATGCATTTGCTTTGGCAAATCATACCAAGGAATGCCATTGATGTTGATGTGGGATTTTTTGAGCAATGGCCATCATAATTTTTCTCCGTACCCTCCATTGGATGAATATTGTTTGCTATCGAGATGGAAGCCCATTGCTAGATTGCTATCATACAAAACTAGGATCTCCTCCAGTCTCTCTATAACACTCCTATTCTAAAGCAAATGATGTAACACTCAGTGTGTCGGCCCCCCAAAGACATTATATACTCAACCACGCTTGTAGCATAAGAGGATGGATGTATCCCCTCCTCTTCCACATCAAGCATGACTAGGATGGTCTTGTTTTTCACAATGTCCAATTGGGGGGGGGGGGGGGGGGGGGGGGGGGGGCGGCTAGAGAGGCTTCCACAATGATTGTTATTTTCTCAATGCTGCAAGGACTCTAGGTGAGGTTTACTATGGGGTATGTTTGCAATGTAGGCCAATTTCCTTGTTCGACAAGATATTCTTGAAAGACCAAGGTGTCTAGAACATATACTTGGCTAGCCTAATGGTCATTGTTGCAATGGATCAATGTACTCTATATTTGGCCATTTGCATGGGTGATAGCAAGAACATGGTAGCCATTTCCATTGTAGATGTCTTTCTTCTTCAACATTAAGAACCAAGTGCTTGCGTAGTGCATAATAGGTTTGGCAAAGAGGGATGATACATATATGGGGACCTTGGTATTTGGCATAGCACTTGACGTTGGATCCATTTGCAAAGCTATCTACATGTGTATAGATACACATGTCAGATATGCATGATAGTGAAAGACTTTGTGTGGAGTTGTATGTCATATATGAGAGAGAGAGAGAGAGAGAGAGAGAGAGAGAGAGAGAGAGAGAGAGAGAGGATATATAGATTTTTTGTGGGAGGGAAAGACCAAAAGAGGGGGATAGAGAGGGGGAGAGAGAGAGAGAGAGAGTGTGTGTGTGTGTGTGTGTATGTAGATGTGGGTACTAGATATGAGAGAGAGAGAGAGAGAGAGAGAGAGAGAGAGAGAGAGAGAGAGAGAGGATATATAGATTTTTGTGGGAGGGAGAGACCAAAAGAGGGAGATAGAGAGAGAGTGTGTGTGTGTATGTAGATGTGGGTACTAGATATGAGAGAGAGAGAGAGAGAGAGAGAGAGAGAGAGAGAGAGGACAGAGAGAACTAGAGAGAGAGAGGGGGGGTGACATATAGAGTGAGGGAGGGGAGGGGAGACATAGACATAGAGAGAGAGAGAGAGAGAGAGAGAGAGAGAGAGAGAGAGAGAGAGAGAGAGAGAGAGAGGGCAAGGGAGAGTGGTGTACATACTTGTGGGATTAAATATTCCACAACTTGGGAGGGCATATGTGTTGTGTCATAGGGCATATGTGGCTTTATATGACAACTTTGAGATAGTGGAACACTAAATGCATGTTATATATACACCCTAAACCCAAATAACTAACATAGATGCGTGTATCAATGTCCCCTTTGTCCATAGCAAAACGATCCTTACCCACATGCACTCGCACTCTCCCCTCCAACCCCCCTCCCCCATATAACTAATATATTATCATGTTAATTATTATATCGATTAATTGATATTACTATATTAACATACTAATTTATATAAAAAGATTAATACTAATATATTAATTAATATATGAATTGATTAATATTAATATATTAAGACATCACTTCATACTAATTGATTACCATACTAGAATGTTAATCAATATACTAGCTAATTAATATATTAATATATACCAATAAGTATGAATTGTTATTAATATGTAAACTAGTTGTTATACATTAACTAATGGACAAGCTAATTAATATTATTTAAATAATTAATTAATATTATAATTGTTGTTATTTAATTTATAAAATAATTGAATAAGAATTAGTAATTAATTAAACATTAATTAATAAACTAATTGATATCGATTATCCAAATTTTTATTAATTTGTACTAGTATTAATGTATGCCAATTATTATTCATTGCTATAAATAACCTTTGATAATTAATCCTAATCAATTCAAAATAAGTATCACTAATAAACTAATTTAAATATCAATTAATATAACTAATTTCTTAACTAAATAAAATACTATCAAAATAAAATGAGAGACACAAATGGATTTAGTTAATTATAATAAATTGATTGATATTCACGAACTATTAATATTGATAGATAATATATTAATTAAAAAACTAGTTGATATGCATTCACTAATCGTTAAGCTAATTATAGAAATTTAAGTAATTAATCAAAAATATAATTCATTATATATGTGTGTGTGTGTGTGTGTGTAAATTAATTAAAATATTGATGTTAATTATTAAACTAATTGATATTGAGAGGGGAGGGGATATGACTAGCAACTAATTAAATAGTAAGTAATTTACCTACTAATTAATTGAATAGTAATTAGATTAGAAATTGTTAAATTAAGTAGTAACAAGTAATAATGCAGTAATTCGATGGTATTACTAGTTAATAATATAATTAAAAAACAATCATTAAATTTAAAATTATATAAAAATTACTAACAATTAATAATAATTAAATCAATAATATCAAAAATTGAATTCAAATAATATTAATGTATATTACTAATTAAATAATGAATGGTAATAATTTCATTTTAATTAAATTATTATTATTAGTTAATTAATTAATATAAATAATTTTTAATAATTAATAATACTATTTTTATTAATGCTAATAGTAATTAAATTTTAACGATAAGTGGGACTAAAGAACTTATTTAAGTAATTAGCAATAAATAAATACTAATAATTAGTACTAATAAATAATAAGAACCGGATAATAATTAAATAATAATAGATATTAATAATATAATTAGCTATACTTATTTTAAAAATATATTAAATAGATATTACCAATATTAAATAGTAATTAGATAGTAATAATAAATACTAGTTAGTATAAATAAATATAAAATAATGCTAAGTAAATTGATACTCTCAAATAAAATTAATTCTAAACCATTAAATTAATATTTTATAAACATTAACTTATATTATTATAAATTGTTTATTAACTAACTAATTAATAATATATGTGTGTGTAGATACACACACACACACACACACACACACACACACACACACACACACACACACACACATACATACATACACACACACACACACACACACACACACATATATATATATACATGTATATATATATATATATATATATATAACAATATAATGTGTATTTTGTCCTACTAGGAAGGGGTTAGTGGCAGCCCCTTTTTTGGCAAAGAATGATTCCATAAATCCCTTGTCCTAGATATAGGAGGTAACATGGAATTATTTTTCATCGAACAAGGAGCTGTGGAATTGTGGAATTTCTATTTGCTCTGAAGGGTTTGCTAGCAATGCCCGCGTGGGTTTCACTCTCTACCTCTCTTTCCCTCCTAGAGATGAAGAAATGGCATGGTGGGTTTTTTTTTCACCAAGATGGGATCACCTATAGCCCTTTCTTGGGTGAAAAATAAAGCCACAAGCTTTTTATTTTGCTCAAGAAGGGGCTATCAATGACCCCTTCTTGGGCGAAAAAAGAGAGACACAAGTACAATTTTTTTACTTAAGAAGGAGCTATGTAAAAATTACATGGTACAATAAATAGAATTTGAGCAAAAGATAGAGAATGAGAGTACACAACAAGTAAGAGGAGAAAAACAATTCTTTAACTCCAAACAAGCTGATACAAAGATGGCTATGTCCACTTGTGCACTTCCAAGGTGAAGCCTAGATGATGATCTAAATAGAAGATATATCAGGAGATTAAGGCTAGCTAGAATACTCTGATTGGGTGAAAGAATGGATCATGAAAGCTATGAAGGGGTCTACCTTTTATAGCTTGTCTCAAGGGGATCATGATAGATGACCTTCTATATGCACCTATGTGTCTTGACCTTCCATGTGCACATGTGCCTACCTTCCATGTGTATGTTTTTGTTGACCTTCCATATGCACATGTGTGTGTTGACCTCCCATGTGCACCTCCACTAGTTGGTCAAAAAATATTCCCAAGCACTACTTCTACGGTCCTTAGACCCAAAATAGGGGTCCCTAACAACTTTCTTACCTTGCAACTTGATGCAATGTGCCTCGAGTTGCTACCAGCTTTAAGTACTCTGTCTAACCGAAAGGATAGACCCGCAAGAGGCACCTTTTGGTCATCTAGTCACGTAGACCTCATTTGACATACAAGTCAGGGCCCACCAATGTCCAGGCTCACACATGGCTACTCCTCATAATAGGGGCCCACCAATGTCCGGGCTCACACATGGCTACTCCTCATAATAGGGGCCTTACAAATTTGAGCACCATGGATCATTGGTGGCACCTTAGGAAGGTAGGGCATTGAGCATATCTAACATCCCCCCTCAATGTCCACCCATAGGTGAACTAACTCCTTGGCCCAATGCTACATCGCTAAAGATGAACTTGAAGCAGATCCTTCAAGATTTCTTTGGTGAAGATATCTACTCTATTATCCTCTATTGGACAATAGATTGTCTTAGTTATCTTATCCTCGATCAAATCATGCACATAGTGATATTGGATCTCTATATATTTTGTGCATGCATGAAACATTGGATTCTTGGAGAGATGGCGATGCAACTTTGATTGTCACACCTTAGCACAGTCAGATCTTCATCTAGCACTCTCGTATGCCATAAGATCCTCCTTAACCATAGTGCTTCACATGCAAAATATATAGGCTTCCTTGTACTTTGCTTTAGTAGAAGACAACGCCACTGTTATTGATCTAAGAGAAAATTCCTGAACTGAAAGAAAAACAATAACCAAAATCTAACCTTATGGAATCATCATCTCCTTCCCAATCTAAGTCACAATACCCCACAAGAGAGTAGTGGAACTATATGTGATACCATAATCAAGAGTTTTCTTTAAGTATCTGAGCCCTCGCATCCCAGCCTTCCAATGACTCTCATGGGTTTTGTTTGAGAACATGCTCAAAACTCCAATAGAAAAACTAATATCTAGCCTAGTGTTACACAAGTAGATCAAGTTTCTGACCAAGCTTCTATACCTCCCAATGTCTTCTAGTGTTGATGTATTGTCAACGAATAACTTTGCATTGACCTCCATAGGTGCAACTACCTCCTTGCACTTAGTCATATCAAATGCTTTCAAGATCTCCATGCATACTTCTTCTAAGAGATGAAGATCTTTTTTGACTCTTGCCAAACTTTAATCCCCAAACAATAGTGCAACAAGCCCAAGTCTATCATTTCAAACTCGGAGCTCAAATCCTTTCGAGTTTGGTTGATCATATCTTCATTGTCACCTATAATAAGAAGGTTGTCCACGTATAGGACAATAATTATAGACTTTTCATCATCCCTATAGACATACAAGTTAGCATCTAATGCATATCTTTTGAAGTTTAATCTTAAAAAGAACTTATTTATCCATTGGTACCGTGCTCTCAGGGCTTGTTTTACCCCTTACAATGCCTTCTACAGCTTACACACTTTGTTCTCAGAATGGGGGGTCTCAAACCCTAGTGGCTAAACCACATACATCTCCTTGAGGTCACCATTCAAGAACATTGATTTAGCATGCATTTGGTAAACTGGCCACGTATTGCACGCAGCTGCAACAAGTACTATGCAAATAGTGGTCATTCTCGTAGTTTGAGCAAATGAATCTTAAAAATTAAACCCTTCAACATGTGAAAATCCCTATGCAAATAGTCTTGCTTTGTACTTTTGTAAGGCTCCATAAGCCTTGTACTTGACCTTCTAGACCCACTTGGTGCCAATAATCTTTCTCTTTGGTGGTCGATCCACTAGCTCCCAAGTTTCATTCTTCATTATATTTTCATACTTAACTTGCATATCTATCTACCATGTTGGATCTACAAGTGCTTCTTCCAACTCAGTTGGCTCCTTTACTTCTCTCAAAATCTCAGCCATCAAGGCCATATTGACAATGTGAGTAGAAGCCCTTTTTTTCTCCTCTATTCTTTGAGACCTCCTTGGTCTATCTATCTTCTCCTAAATAGATGTGGGCATAGGATTATTTTGTTCATAGAGATGCTTCACCCTTTGTGGCAATGGATTTTCAGGTGGTGTGATGTTAGGTTGGTGACCTTTCTCTTCATCATCCAAAGATGATTCTTCCTCCTCCTTAAGGATAGGGTAGATCTTGGGATAAGTTCATAGTGGACTAATTATTCACTTGATGATAAAGTGGAAGAACTTCTCTTCTCCTCCTCCATTGTATGTGGTTGCTCCTTGAACACCACATCACGGCTCGCTATGATCTTTGTTGCTTCTTAGTCATACAATTTGTAAGCCTTTTTCTTATCACTATAACCCAAGATTCAGAAGGCTGCATTAAAGAACAGTTGGAAACATTGACAGTGAGTGCTTATAAGAGATGGTGATATGGTATTGATTATAGTTTTTATTTCTTTACGTTGATTGGGTATTATTTCACTGTTCATACAGATGCAAACATCCACCCCTTTGCTACCCATCCCATTATGTCATTTGAATTCCATGCCTGCAATAAGACAAGTCACATTAAGGTACAACTCTCAAATACCTTTTTTAGAGACAACATGTATGTTAGAGGGATGGGTATATTCATAGAATCATTGGAGACTCCAAGCACCAGTGCAAGGAGGTTAATGATATAATTAAAAATGAGTGGGACCTCCATTCACTAAAAAAGCACGAGGGGTTTAAGGTAGAAATTAGCAACACTAATTGGACCTTTATGTCAAATTGCATATTTTATATTTCAAATGGTTAACCATTGGCTCATAATATGAATGAGTGAGATACACACATGTGAGTGGCCATAAACCATACGAGCTTAACATTTTCCAATGTATTTGTTGCCTACATTTTTGTGTTTACAACAACCTTTTCAAATAACACGAGGCAACATGTGTGCATTTATTATCGCCTTTGTGAAAGTGACAAGTGTGACAGAGGGGGAGATTTTGTCAGCTATATCTCATATAAACAGGTATGCAGGGGACCATTTTCTCATATGCTTAAATGTCTTTGTGCGCTAAATGTCTTGTGGATGAAGAAATATACATGAGACCCTGCTGTAGAATGTATACATGCGGCTAGCACAAAAGAGGGTTGTCTATACTTTGTATCCAAACCTTATTTGCAAAGTGATGATGCTAGGGCAGGCTGACCACACAACTATTTTTGACAAGTTAACTAATGATGCAAAGGCATGGGTGCAACCACACAGAAAGCTAGTACCCCTTCCTATATGATACAAGGTGCCATTGATTACAATTGCCTATGTCATGTGGAAGGTAGGTAGTTCTTCAAGCTAATTTAACTATTTATTTTACCATGATGCATTTTTTCTTAATGCAATAATGTTGTCCTTAATTACCAAGTGAAATATGAGTATGATGTGGTGGTATGACCAATCAAATAGAAACAAACATAGCTCTCTAATTTTGACTTTAGAAGCAAGTGGGGCGAGGTACACTATAGTGTTAATGAAAGGCTTGTCAAGAAATCTCAACCATTGCTAAGAGTTGCAGACCCTAGCCTCTAAAAGAAGTGGTATCACTAAGTTGCTACCTCATTGCACTTTCCATTACTATGTACTCAAACTACATTAGTCTAAAGTGACAATGGTTTTGTCAATGCAGAACTATCTCATGATTGGAGTGGGGCTCCAAGACCGGGGGTGTGTTGAATGAGAAGACAGTATACACATTGGTATCCTCAAAGCTAAATAAGACAAATTGCATAAGGATATTGAAGGCATGGAGATTTTTTATAGGAAATTCGAATGCTGATGGGCATGCTTGAACATAGATTATTCTCATATTATTTGCAATGTAAGCTAGACGGATTAGTACTAAACAACATAACTTTGATTTAGGCAAATAGAAATACAACTTTTCAAAGTGGGGTAAAACAAGAGACCTTTTGAGACATGTTGCAAGATGATGGAAGGAGGCTCCTCTTGAGTTGGTAGGACTATAATAACATTCGAGTGGAACATGATTTGTTCTTTCAATACATGCAAGAGGTAAATAGAAAATATAGAGAGAAAATGTTTCACACCACCTTTTGTAATTTTGAGCCAGATAAAGGTATAGAGTCATAGAAGTCATCAAAGTTGGCAACATGGAGGCTTTTGTACATATAGTTCACAATATCATTCTCTTATAGTATATTTGCAATGCTATCTTGCCAATCCATTCCAAAAATATAATGGTGACTTTCCATGTTAGGTTCATGTACGGGCAGATCGAGAGGGGGCCTTTACAAGCTCTACCAACAGAATGTGAGGACTAGGTGGACCTATAGGATGATCAGTGCATGTGTGAGGATAACGAGATAGAGCAAGAGTGGAATGAGGAGATATATCAAAGATGCCCTCTCTTCCTAGACTACTACTGAAAAGGTGAATACCCCTCCAATGAGAAAGATTCATACCAAAAATACTATAGGAAAAGAAAAATTCAAGAGACACAAGGTTCCAAAGGCGTGGTAAGTAAAATGAGTCACATTCTTAGAGTATATTGCACTCTATTGTCTTCTAATAAAGAGACTATGACTATTTTACAAGAAAGTGATACTAATAGTGTGGTTGTCAAAAGAAGAAAACAAAAGAGTAAGCACATACCTAGTATCATCAAAGAAAGACTAATTGGTCCTCATCTTCAATTAATTTGGTTTCTCCATGCCCAAAAGGTTTGATGTTTCTAATCACTATAACCTAGATATCTGATAACCGAGAAATATGTGCAAAAATAGGCACCAAATTGTACTCACATGGAAACAATTTTTTGTAAAATGACTCATTGCAAATATACCTCTTGGCAAAAAAATTCAAATATGAAGCAATGTAACAATGTGGGTCCTTAGGCTCACATCTTAAAATATGGAAAGAAAAATCAAGGTCAAATACCTTTGTCCTATTCTCAAAATGAGGGGCCTCTAATACCTTAGGAAATGTATGCAAACTCACTTTTATAATATCAAGAAAAGAAAAAGGTGATTGTGAGTTGTGGGATTTGAGGAGGTGGGAGGTTGAAGTGGTTACACCCTCTCTTTTCCTTTATCTTCTCCTCTCACGCTTCATTTCTCCCTCTCCCATTTTGGCACAACTCTCATCTTTCTTGTTCTTGTTTCTTTCTCTCTTATGCTTCATTGCCTAATCTAATGGAGAGTGAGGAAGAGGAAGAGAGTGGGGATGGAAGCATTGTTCAAACTTTTGTGTGCCTTCCTCTTGTGTGTTTTGGAGCAATGGTTCTTGGTGAGGAAGGAGAGTTTTCTTACAGGTTTTTGTTGCTAGCAAATGTTTTTGCAGCCTCTCTTGGCCAGTAGGGTGCTATTCATTTGCTGCACTGGCTGGGAAAGAGGTGGTTTAAAATAGAAAGGGATGAAGGCAATCATAAGGAGATGAGGTTGATGAGGCTATGGAAAAAACTTCATGTTGTTGCCATGCGTATGAGGAGCCAAACATGTTTGATCTATCATGCTTTGAGGGGTGAAGCCGACGCCTTACACATTTGTGTCATTCTGTGGGGGGCCTTGCATGTGCCCAGGCGGGGATTTTGCGTGCATGGAAGTGATGCTCCTCCACCACCTCACCATCTGCTTCTCCTAGAGCCTCGCCAACCCCCACAAGCCCATCTCTAACGACCCCGTGCCCAGCGCTCCTAGGGCCTCCTCATCGACCTCCACCCTCGCCCGCCTTCCCCTTCATCATCATCATTACCATAGCTCCCACCTTGTCTATCCTTACACTGTATTGTATCATCATCCTCGTTCCCCTTCCCACCAATTATCGCAACAATCCATGTGCTCATCATGCAACATCAACAACCTCACTCTCCTGCTCCAGCAAACATTCAAGAAGCCCAAATTATAACCACTACGCCCCTCTCACTCATCGACATCACCCCATTATCTCAAAGCATTCTACCATCATGAAGCATTGCTTCTCTCCTCCATAGCCAAAAGCTCTCTCTCTCTCCACTTTATCTACATGACTCAAGTAGTTTTGACACATACAACATGCCTATCGACCTGCTGTCAATCAAGTTGGCAGTGGATTAAGCAGGGCATGAGAGTGCACCATATTCACTTTCCTTGGAACATAGTCATTCTTAACTATATAGGTCATGGAGGAGGAACACAAGCAAGGCTTCGAGCTGCTCATTACTACTAATAAGGTTGATGAATGAAGTAAATTTTTTCTGATCCTCCTCCACACGCTTCTTCTTCCTTCATGTGGCATCACAACAACCAAAAAATACCTTCTTGCCTTATCCTCAATTTTTAATCCAAGAAGAACATTAACATAAATCATTTAATCTCAACAATCTATTTTCCTTTTAGAAAACCTTGTTCACACACTTGGTTTTATTCTTTATTGTGTCTTCTATCACCAAAGAGTTGCCATGCTCATCAACTCACACAAGCCATTACTTTGTTTTGTTTTAGTTTTTTAATTTATCCTTAATAAAACTTTCCCTCACTTTTCCTTTCATTTATTTTTCGGGTGGGAGAACTCCAATGTTTTATCCTTCATAAGGGTATGCTTAATGTTTATATCTTTCTCAAGTTTATTATTGTGCTTCACGGTGTGGTTGTCTTTCAACCTATCCTGGGTGTGATGTCAACTTTGTAAGCAAAATTGCTACAGAGCCCTATCTTTTAGGTTTTGTTTGGCGTGCTTTAGAACTTGGGCTCAACATCCTAGTTGTGTGTGAATTTTTGTGTTATTTCCTTTCCAAATCCAATGAGCATTCAAAGGCAATGAAGAAAATAAAAAGAAGATTGAAGATGAAGATTTGTTCAAGTGCTCCTCATGGTTCTTCTCCAATTTGTTCGTGAGGATGCTTCACACTTAAGTGTGGGAGGAATGATAATTAAGAAATATGTGCAAAAAAAGACACCAAAATGTACTCACATGGAAACAACTTTTTGTAAAATGACTCATTGCAAATGTACCTCTTGGCCAAAAAGTTCAAATATGGAGCAATGTAACAATGTGGGTCCTTAGGCTCACATATTAAAATATGGAAAGGAAAATCAAGGTCAAATACCTTTGTTATTCTCAAAATGAGGGGTCTCTAATACCTTAGGAAAATGTATGTAAACTCACTTTTATAATATCAAGAAAAGAAAAAGGTGGTTGTGAGTTGTGGGATTTGAGGAGGTGGGAGGTTGAGGTGGTTACACACTCTCTTTTCCTTTATCTTCTCCTCTCACTCTTCATTTCTCCCTCTCCCATTTTGGCACAACTCTCGTCTTTCTTGTTCTTTTTTCTTTCTCTCTTGTGCTTCATTTCCTAATCTAATGGAGAGCGAGGAAGAGGAAGAGAGTGAGGATGGAAGCATTGTTCAATTTTCCATATGACTTCCTCTTGTGAGTTTTGGAGAAATGGTTCTTGGTGAAGAAGGAGAGTTTTCTTGTAGGTTTTTGTGGCCAAAAAATGTATTTGCAGCCTCTCTTGTCTGGTTTGAGGTTCCGGTTCGAGGTTCATATTGTGACGTGGCAATTGTGCCATTCATCTAAAACGATGAACCCCTATTTTAGTGCAAAAGTTGTCAAATATCAATGCTATGAATTGTAAAATGTAGTGAAAATTTCAAGCCCTTAAGACATGTGAAATAATTATGTAAGTGGCATAAGCCATTGACAGCTACTATGAACCTTAGTAGAAGAAGAGCTTTGTATTTTTCTTTTGATAAATTAATGTGGGAGCTCTCGCTCAACCGCCAAGACCCACGGATCGCTTATTGTTTCAAGCGTTCCAAGCCGAGCACTAATGGCTACCTCTCACATAGCCAGCACACTATCTATCTACGGGTGTAGTGAGCTTACCTCCATGCCCAATTGAGTTGCCTCCTCTCCCAAGCACTCTAGTAGCTCCACGATCCAAGTGCAAGCTTCAAGCAAGCTTGATCCTCAAGCTCCACGCTCCAAGCTCCATTGCCGCGAGCAAGAAAAGAGAAGAGAAGAGAAGAAGGGAGGAGAGCTTCTCCTCCACGGTCCCTCACCCTCACACACTCACTCACTCACACTCTCACACTCCCTCTCTCAAGCTCAAGCTCAACCAAGCAAGCAAGCAAGCAAGAAGAAGAAGAAGAAGAAGAAGAAGAAGAAGAAGAGGAGAGCCACTTTTGGTCACACACAAGAATGAGTTTCTCATTCACTTTCCAACTTTATATAAAAAACCCTAAATCCCTTTTGGGTGGTCATCCCCTTATTCCCTTTTTTACATGGCCGGCCGTGGCCTAGGCCTTTTTTCCCATTGCCCTCCTATGTTCCTAGCTTCCTTTCCACCGCCAGTCTACATTTACAAATTGCACAGGTGAGAGCCCGGCACTCTTAAAATAAATCATGGTGCACCTTGCGCTTTTTTACAACAGTATAGACTCACGCTTTTTCTCCTGCGTCTTTTTCCTTGATTTAGGACTTTTCTGCACTTCTTGTGTTTCCAGTTCTTCTTGGCGCACCTTCGTCTGTTGTTTCACTTTTGCCTTGGCCTTATCTTCTGCTTTAGATTTTTTTAGCTTTTCCACCTTGTTCGTTTGAGGGTTAACAATTTTAAAAAAATAATGTTAGAGGGTCATGTGAGAGGAGGTTGGAAAATGTGATTGAGAACTTCCTTTGTACTTTATCTTTCAAACATACGATTCTTTCTCTCTCTCTCTCTTCTATGCAACTCTCAATCTCTTTTCGTGTGCTTTCATGCCTATCCTATGAAAGAGAGTGAGGATGGAATTTTGATAAGATCTATTGTGCGCACAGGTTAATAATCAAGTTGATAGTTTTTGTGTGAGAGAAGAGGTCTTGCAACTACTTCTTTGTTGGTTTTCAAGGTCTGCAAGAGTACTTGCAACCTCCCTTACTCTGGTTTCTACCATGCTATGGAAGGAGGAAGTTCAATATCTCTCATATTCTTGTAGTGAAAATATTTCATGGAACATGAATGGTAACCACCAAATCATGTTAGCTATCACTGAAGAGTAGATTGCAATCCCAATGATGCAGCAAACAACGCACTTGAGCAGTAGAGGTAAGACAACTAGAAGTTGTCGACTTGCCATTCATAACATGTTCATCCATATTTTTCCAAAGGATCTATATTGTTCAATGCCTTGACATGTTTCCAAGTAGCTATGTAGAGGATGTGTGGCAACTATCGCTAAACAAATGTGACTCATGTTCCCCCCCCTCCAACAATATAATGTCAATAAGAATGATCTATCATTTTGCAAGGGGGATACAATTCGAAGTTATGAACCTAAAAAGGTGGAGAATGTGCCTTCCGTAGACATAAATGAACTAATATGACTCAAGAATATTATCTATAGTAACATTCTGAAATAATAATATATTGTTAATTGTGAGGTCAATGTGTAGAGGGCCATACTAAAAGTTGCATGGAAGCTTCCTTGCAAGACATTGTCTCCCACACAACTACAATGGTGGAGGATGTGCTAGCCACACACACTAGTAAACAAATGTATCTCAAGAATATAATCTATAGTAACGTTTAGTAAGAAGAATATGTTGCGAATTGCAAGGTCAATATGTAGAGGTCCATACTGAAAGTGCATGGAAAACCCCTTGCAAGGCGTTGTCTCCCATGCCACTACGATGGTGAAGATGGAGTGGTATACTATACTTTGAAATCCATTCAAGACAAAAATTTATTACAAAGTGATCAACCAAGTGAGGCATTCTCTCGATCGGTAGAGGCATTGGAGGAGATCAACCAACACAAGATGGTCAAGGCTGATGAAGAAACCACAAACACAGTATGCGATATCATGGTGATTCATCTCCCTAAAAAGAGTGTCATGCATGGATTGGGGGGTGGATTTTTGTCATGGAACTCCCATATTGAACTAGAGTTGATGCCATACATCTGGCTGATCTCATGCTCAAGGACACATGGATGTTACTTTTCCTTGCCATAACACACTCCATGATAGAGATCGTTGAGTAGGTTGTGAAGGATGGATACTAAAGGATGAAGTAAATGTGGCAGAAGTATTGGGTCTTACACATGGCACAAGTTGCTCATTGCAAGACACTTGTTTCTATCATTGGAGGTAGAGTGGTGAGAGTGTTAAAGTCATGATATGGCCATGCTAGATATTATGTATGTATCACACTTGCTAGTGAAATTACTAAAATTAATATTTCATGATTTAAATGTGAGTACATGTGATATATATTCTAGTGCACATGCATTTGCATATCATTTACAATGGTGTTATCACTCTAGAGTTCACAAGAGATGACATTACTATAAATGAGTGGGTGCAAGACACATCAAGATTTTTAGTGAGAGGTCAGTATGAGATTCAATATTGTTAAACCACAACAGAGATGATTTATAGACATTTAGTAGATTTCTAATCCCTTATATATATACCACATACTCTAGGTGGCATGCAACATGGCAGGGCTTTTTGGAGATCATTTTCGCAAATGTACACGAAAGAAAGAGACACAATTTTAGATTGCAATGTAGGATGTGGTGACTTGCACTAGTAGCGCTAAATTTCAATAGACAATTTAAATTGATCACTTTTCCAAAGATGGAAGATTTCGAAGAGAAAAGGTAGCACATTTATATAAACTTGTACAATATTTGATTGTAATGCAGTACTCTTTTTTATCATAGCAATAAATGGATGCTCACCTTTCCATGTGCATATGTACAACTATCTCCCACAACCCAAAAATTAATTGTCTTTGATGTGAATGCAGTGCTTATACATAGGTGGCCAAAGCAAAAGGGATCATTACTGATGAAGCCCCTAGAAGTGGGTAGTCGTCAGGTGATTTTGCAGCCAGGGCTCGCAAAGTTTTTGAAGAAAATATCCGCATTGTTTGACATTGCCATTTGGAGCTTAATGAAGGAACACAACTTAAGCCAGCTACTACAACTAGTTAGAATTGAATGTGTGAGTTGTCAAAGAAAAAACCAACCTTTTTATTTCAATATGGACAAGGCAAGCACAAAGTAACTCCCATAACCACTTCTTCTAGAAGGAGTTACACAAAGCCCCTTTCCGTGCAATGTTTTGATAACATTGATTGGCCACAATTTAGCCCAACAACAAAACTATTTGTGGATGATAGCATGGCGAAGATGTAGAAGAACCCACCCAACTCCTTTATATGCCCACCCCCATTTGAGGGAGACCCCATGGATATAGTCCTCTTGGAGCATATGCTTTCCTACTTGACTAAACTAGCATGCTTCCATGGTTCAGTCTTGGACTTTGTTAGGGATCACCCATTCCACTCTCCAATTATGGAACTCGATTGATATTTGATATGCATTATGAATATGTACTTTGAGAATTATTTAATTGAGTTGATTTTCAAGTGTAATGAAATGAGGATGAGAGAGAAGAGGAGAAAGAGAGAGGAATATGCAAGTGAAGGAGATTGTGTACATACCTTCGCTCAATTGCAATTCTAGGGAAGGTGGATTATAGATGCATGCATGCATGTGAATGTATATGTGCACAGTGTTGAGATATAGAGAGAGAATATATGTAGAGACACGAGAGGAAAACAAGAGACACACGATATACACTTCCAAAGACTACATCATATTGATCACAATCTATATATATATATATATATATGAGACCTAGTCTAGATAGGGTGAGCTATATATAGCTCCAACACCCCCGCTCAAACAAAGGTCTCTAGCTGCGGATGAAAAAACCCTTAGGGAGCATAAGGGAAAAACTCGAGCTCCTGCATACAAATGTATAAACATGATCAAGAAGGATTGTTGTGTGCATGTAAAGTGAATACGTGCATGTGAAGTAAAACTAAATGTATATACAAAGATGACAAAGAGGTCTAAGGTGTATGTGGATATCTGAAATGTATGGTTCCTACAAGGAGTATGTACAATGGCACTAGTGAATAAGTGCATGTGAAGTGAAACTAAATGTATATACAAAGATGACGAAGAGGTCTAAGGTATATGTGCATATCTGAAGTGTATGATGCCTACAAGGAGTATGTACAATGGCACTAGTATGGTGACTACAAGGAGTATGTACAATGGCACTCCAATATCATTGTACATTAATTCCCAAATATTGAAGCTGAGACAATTCCAAGTTCCGAGCGCAGGAGAGTGAAGAATGCTTCATTGAGTCCTTTGGTGAATATATCTGCAATCATTTTATCACTCGAATAATGTTCAATCATGATCATGCCTTTCTTTACTTCATATTGAACATAATGATAATGCACTACAATATGTTTAGACTTGTTATGTTGAGCAGAGTCTTTAGCAAGACTAATAGCACTTTGGTTATCACATCAAAGTGGTGTGCTAGAGAGAGGAGGATGGCCAATATCTGATAGGACTTGTTCAAGCCATACTAAGTCTTGAGTTGCTAAAGATGCAGGTACATATTTAGCCTTTGTAGTGGAAACAACAACACAACGCTGTTTCTTGCTAGTCCAAGAAATAAGACAACCATTGACAAAGAAATAATTTCCACTTTTAGAACACAGATAAGTGGGAGCTTGCCCAATGTACATCTGTATAACCCAAAAGTTGAAGTGAATGTAGAGAATTAGAGTTTTGCTAGCATCGATAAATCAACCCAAAATCATTAGTGTCTTTCAAATACTTCAAAACTCGTTTAGCTACAATCCATAGCTATAGTCCAATGTTTAAGGCATGGAGAACTAAGATGTTGTCCAAGAAAATTTGCAGCAAAAAGAATGTTAGGTCGAGAATTTAAGCCAACAAATTGAAGACATACAACAAGATTAGTATAAGGTTGATGTAATGCTAATTGTCCATCATTCTCCAAAAAGTGAGAGTGTTTAGTAGAGCTCACAAGACAAGGAGTACTAGTAGAATGTGCAGAACCCAAACCAAACTCTTGAATAATATCTTCAATGAAGTTTGTTTACACAATAATAAAACACTCTTTTCTTGATAGTATTGAATCTAAATACCAAGACATGAGTGTATGTCTCCAAGATCGACCATGTCAAACATAGAAGATAAAACCTTCTTTACTTGTTAAAGGAAGTTGAGATTGTTAGAAACAAGTATGGTATCATCCACATATAGAGCAAGAATAACAAAACTATCATTACAGCACTTGACATATAAGTTAGGATATGAAGAATAAGAGATAAAACCTTATTTCATAAGGAAGAGATCAATCTTTTGATACCAAGCTCGTTGTCACGTAGGATTTGCGCGGGGTTTCATGAAGTCGCTCATTACAGGGAAACTTTTTGAGATGGGAGAACTCAATGTAAAATAATTAGCTAGAAGCATTTTTATATTCAAGATGTATGAGAAAAAAAATTATTTGATTAAAGATGTAGACAATATACAGGATCAAAAGATTTTAGGATATGAACAAAAGATTTTTGAGAAAGACAAGGTCAAAATCTCAAACTAAGAGAGAAGATAAGAAGGTGGGATATCAGATTTTATTAGAAGAATTTCAAGGAAGGTGAAGAGCATCAAGCTCAAAATCAAGCCACTCCCAAGATCTTGATGATGACCTTCAAAATAGGCAAGAAGATTAAAGCTCAACTCAAACCAAACAACTCGCAATGGAGACTTAAATGTAGGCGAGGGCTTAAAGCTAAACCTCAAGCCTTCCTCGCCCAAATTCGATGGCAATCTTCGAAGAAGGCGAGGGATACAAGCTCAAACTCTAGCCTTTCACAGATGATTTAATGGCCTCTAAGTCTCTCATAGTGTCACCCTTATGTAGATTTATCTCCTACATCTTCACATTGTGCTTTTCTTTATCCAAAAAAGCCTAGGGCTTTTTAATGTTTTGCTTTTCCTTAAACCTTTTACGTTTATGGAAAAGCCAAAACCTTTAAACAACTCCAAGTTGGCCACCTTTGATTGAAGATGTCGCCTTCTCTACCATCCTTTGACTCGCAGACACTCAAAGCTATTTTCTTAACAAAAGCGCCAACCCTTTGTATTTCATGTTGGTGACGCTAATATCTCTCCATCTTGCTTATCTCTGACCAGACTATGGCGGCAGAGAAGAAGGTTGTAGATGGAACTGTACATGTAGAACTCTCGAAGGTCCATGCTCAATGCATCTAGGACGTTGTTTCGCACCATTCTGAATGCAACGACACAGCGTCAGTGAAGTCTGTCTGAAAAGATGAGAGGGATTCCATCTTGAACGTCCCCTGGTATACGTAGTTGTGTAGAAGGTTCTGCAGCTCATCTCTTCAGATCAGTTTCTAGTAGATCGCCATGAGTTCAACGCTGAGAAGATGAGAGAACTTTGCTAAGCCATCAGGGGCGCATGGCCTTAGAAGTGGTCAAGGCCCGCACTCACCAAGTTTCGATTTCCCTTCAGTTGGAAACATAAGCCGTATTGCATCAGAGCTCCACTTTCTGCACTGCATGTCGGGAGAGTCCAGTTGAGGGATCAGTACAATTGACAACAAATTGCCTCGTTTTCCTTGACAAAGCCTTCTCCATTCAGATTACCACCTCGCTCCATTACCTAGCTATGATTCCACCAAGAATGTCGCTTTGTCCATGCAAGTAGATTGTGTACACAAGTCTGATAGCATCCAGCCAACAATCCACTTCTTGCCATATTGTATCTGCAATCAAATAATTTTGCCCAGAAGTTGTAAACATACTAAACCCAACACCTTGAGAGAGGGGCTCAAATCAGCACATGAACTTAGTCCACATCTGCCTACAATTTCCACTCTTAAGGATTGAGTGACATTTATTTTTATTCCATCCCTACTCAAGGCAACCTCAGTTTTCTTTGTTGGACTTGATCCAAGATGCCCTTTTAGTTTTTGTAGGCTGCTAAATGATGAACCAATTTCACATATGAATAGGTATATCATCTGTACTGGCAACATCTGAATTGCAAGTCGCATGGAGAAAGTCCAAAACCAAGCTCCGTAATAACCATAGCTTCATGAACATCACAACCTTTTCTTTTGATCCTTGAGTCTTCAAAACGAATTCCTGATCCTACAATGTGCCCTGTCAAGAATATGCTTTGGAAGAAAATTTCATACCTAATCATTCATGTGCTTTGCAAATTAAAATCCTTGCAATTCAATCAAACAAACGATGCTTCCACACAAAAATTACAAATGCATTGAAGAGAATGTGCCTAGCCTAACTACATGTGCTCGTGCATCATGCAAACAAAAAGATACACACAATGAAAAATAAACTCCTAAAACTCGTTTCTAATCAATATATATACTTTTCCAATTTGGTCCCATCACTAACACTTTCCACATATATTTTTGAGTTGATACATGTCGGCCACATTCTTGTCCATGCTACATGTAGCATACATGATGGACATCATGGATGCCTCAAAAATAAACCGCCATCACTTATTCTTGTTTAGATAATTAGATTGCAACTCAACAACCTTATCCCTCACTTATAAACTTTTATCGGCCTCCCAATCATATGTATCCATTCATGAGAATATCTCTATCACAACACCCTTGTTTTAATGGTCATCCTTGAACATTGGACCATCCGATACAATAGTACATCTAATCAGGTCTAAGTTGTGTAGAAGGACCCTTTCAATTCATTCCTTCATCTATGATGGAACTTGTTAAAAGCATCATGATGTATTGAGTGATAAGATGGTGGTAAAAGGCCAATCTTGAATTCCTCAATTTCTTTCCATGCACATTTCCAATTATCATTATCTATGATTGTCATTGCATGGATGGAAAAAAAAGGCCCTCCATCTATACTTTTTCTAATTGTATCACACAAAAACTCTTATGGAGAGAAGATTGGCAAACACTTGCTTTATTCTTGGACTAGTGATTCCCTCACTAGTTTGTGCTTGCAAATATCGAGAGTTGCAAGCATGGGGTGTTTATGATTGAGAGGCATTTGGTTGATTGAAAATGTTTCTCTGTGAATCAAACGTCTCAATTTCAATGCATGTACCTCTTTCTTTCATAATATCCTTGAATGGCTTGGCTTCTTATTTAACATTGGCTAAGTGTCAACTTGCATGCATATACTTCTTTACACTACCAAGGAAATGGTCCCTAATGTGGGGCATGCACCACCAAACTCCACAAGATGACAAAAATTACAATCCCAATGGATATATCAACCAATACAATTTTTGGCAAATCGCTACTCCGTCCCCAATTACCTTTTTTTGAACCTAGTGCATGAATTTGCATTACGTTGGTTAGAGAAAGAAGCATTCATTGTCTTTGAAAACTAAGTATTTGGCACCCTCTTATTCTTGAAAATAGTAGTGCACATGGAGATAACAAGTAAGTATTCAATTATCACTACTCTTTTGTAATATTACTATCTACAAGTTATAGCAAAATAGTAATATATGAAACTATCCATGGAGCAAACAATGGAATAAATAGATGGATGTACTATACAACAATCCCAGGGAGTTCAGTCACATAGATATATGTATGTATCACATGGGTTCAACATAATGGGTTTTTTAAATGCCATTTATATATATATATTACATACAGAAGGGTCGCATATAAACGGGTTACTTACAAATTGAATAGAAAAGGGTTATGTTTTATCAAGGAAAATTTCACAGCTAATAATATTTATAAATATGCCTTGAATGCACGTGATATAGAGGGTATACATATAGCAAATTCCTTGGGACAACAATTCATGAAATAATAAAGCATTTAAATTCTTAAACTTCAACATACAAACCAAGTGCAATTAAAAATAAGAAACATGTACTCACATGTGAAGGCTATTCCTATATTGTTTTGACTACACACAATATAAAAATACTATCCATTTTTCCATAAAGTGAAAACTTGTAACAAATTTTGTGCACACTAATTATAAACACATAATGCATGTGAGTTATGATACAAAAGAATTCTAAAAAAGATAAGTAAATATGTAATAAAGATGTGAATATTGAATGCTTTTACATCTAATGATTATGTATAGACAGGAGTAAACATACAAAAATATTCTAAATATTCATAACTTTTAAACCACACAAATATTAGTATTTGCATAGTTCTATTGTAAGATTACATATTTACTTAATATGCAATGCATATACACAACTTATCAACAATAATCATATAGTTAAAATTTAAAATAAATGTTTAAACTAATGATAAACAAAGCTAATGAAATCATATTTTCTCAGTTAGGGACAACATAGTATCAAACAATAGCCATACCATGAACTAACATTGCCCAAGATAGGAGGAGGTTAGTCCATTAAAAAAAATTCACACATAATTAATTGCTATTTTCTAATCTAATGCTTTATATCTAGGATACATGTAGCCTATGAGAGGACCAAGTAGCCAAGATATAAAGCACTTTGTGATTGCCCCAATCTTTATTCAAAAACAAGAATCAAGACTAGCAAACAATTAAGGATTACCTCTTGATCTTGCTCGAATAAGTAATCCCATATTATTTGCACACTTTGGTTCTTGCTTTTAAGTATCCCATGTGAAGAATGGAATTTGGCTCATTGAAAGATTCTCAAAATCATCCACTCAAGGCATGAGATACTCTCGAGGTTATCCCATAGGAGAGTTCTTCACCCAAGGATGGACTCCCCAAGAGACTCATCCAAAATATGGAAAGATGAGAAATATATTAGGGTCCTATATATATATATATATATATATATATATATATATATATATATATATATATAGTGGAATTTCTAGGATTTTAGGCCTACTAGGTTTTCTCCTGTTGAAGGGAAACATAAAACTCCCTCCTCTTGAAAGATCATCCTATGTATCTCAACTACTTACTTAAGCTAATGTATTTTCTCTTCATGAAACATAGCATTATGGCTGTGGATAACCTTCCAAGCTTGTAAATCCCAAAGGAAAGCCTATCTAACCTGCATCACCATATCGAAGAAAGATACATTTGATAGATTTTGGAACTAACCTACTTTTCTTGTCAAGTTTGGAAATATGACAAAAAAGCCTCATAAATGGAGGTTTCCCAAACCATATCTCCTCTACAATCTGAAAACCAAGATCAATGCAAAGGGATCTATCAATGAGATGCGTGACAATAGTAATTGCCTTAGTCCAAAAATACTATGGTAAGCCTACATGACTAAGCATACTACATACTCCTTCTTGAATAGTCATGTTCATATGCTTTGCAATATCATTCTAGGGTGGGGTGCATGGAGTGGTCCACTAATGCTCAATACATTGTTTATTGCAAAATTGTACAATGCCTTAGAGATGCATTCACCCCCATTGTTAGACCTTAGGCATTTCAGCTAGACTAGTTCTCAACAAGAGTAACAAAGTGCTTAAATGTAGCTAGAACATCCAATTTTTTCTTAATAGGAAAAGCCTAGGCCTTAGGTCAATAATCATAAATAAATATGGCAAAGTATTTCATGCCATTAGGTGACTAACAAACCACATACATCAAAACACACAATAGCCAGTGACTCACCAATTCACATAGAGCTATACTTTTTATGAGTGTTATGTGTCTCCCTGCCATAAACACAATGATCATAGGAATCAAAATGTGAGAAGTCAAGAGGTGGAAGATATTGAAAATGAATCAAGACTTTCAAAGACATATACCAAGGCAAGGATGCCATAAAGATACTTGTGGTAAGTCAGTCAAAGCCAATACATAGTCAATACGCCTAGATATAAACAAAGAATAGAGGTTTCCATCCTTGACACCTCGAGTAAAAACAAGGTGACCACAAGCAATCACTAGTTAAGATGAAAGGTAATGATTTGAATCTTTATCAACTTCCATGCAAAATCACCAAAAGAGACATGATAACTTGCACTATCCAATTGTCTAGCAGAGAGTAAGATTTTGGTCAAAGCCAGTACCATGATGTACATTATGCAAAATAAAAGAGCTGCTTGAAGAAAATTATAGTCTAACATCCCCAATGTCAATGATATCCAATGGATTATCATGACTTAGTCTCATAGAACCTGTAATGTTGCAATAGGTATGAAACTAACAATACCGGGTAACATAGAAAGAAGTCTCTGAATCAAGTAGACAATACTAAGAGCAAGTAGATGAATCATCAGCCAATTTCAACCCACAAGTGGAGGTAATTGCATCCACCAATAGTATAAAATTACCAAGAGTCCCATTGTCTCAAAGAACTAAGCCATGCCAAGCACAAGCTTTGACCACTGGAAGAAAATCTAGAATGTAAACTGAGTAAACAAAACTCAAGACATGTACATCGAATCATTCAAGAAGCCCATCAAGTGCATCACAAATACATATTGGAGCATAAGTATACAATGAAGCTTCAATACTCATAAAACTAAGCAAGCGTGGAAGCTCAAAAGTTTTGACCAAATCCCAAGTACATAAAAGATAGCTCAAATACAAGGGCTAAAGCACATCATAGTCATATTCGAGCTCATACATCAATGCTAGACATCGCTCTAGACATGTAGCATACCCAAAATATCATGCAGACACAATGGGCATTCAAAGCATGAAGCTCATTGTTCTATGCTTATTATTCAAACTATTATTACACCAATACATACTTCAAAAATTGAGGTAATCAAGCTCTAATCAGCCCAAAAGCCTTTTCAAAGCGTCAATGTATCATATGAGCATTGCAAACATTTCCCATAAGCATCATTACATGCATAAATTGATTAAATGCTTACTATCCAAATCAAAATTGTTCTATTTTGTGTAAAATAAAGAATTAAAAACTACATAGAATCAATTCTATGAGTACTCATATCTATAGCTCTCATCATGCTCTTCGTTTCTAGCTATAGAATACTTGAATCTAATATTGTATTCAAAAGTTATGGCTAAAATATGAAAGTGTTATCAAGATACCATAGTTGTCTACAACTTCTATAGCATACTCTATATCCACTCAAAATGGATAGAATGGCTACTTCTCAACTCAATAAGTACTCAACAAGGCTCAACTAAGCCCTGGAAAGCTCTTCAAGCTAGAAGTAAGCTAGAACAAGCCAAGAGAAGGGAGGAACCAATCTATGCCTTAGGAGATAGAAAGAATGGCTGCCATGAGGCGAAGCTTCTTTATAGGAGACTAAAGAAAATGATCAGTGTGTAGGTATTGTACATAGTGAGTAAATGTGGGCGAGTAGGCATAGGTGCCTTTATCCCCAACCGTAGACATGCAAGTAGGTTTGATATCTACACCTATATTGGATACCCGTGTGTGTGAAATAGAAGGTGGTGAGCTGAGCTTGGGTAATGATTGGAACTTATGAGAATAGAGCAGAGGATACAATTTTTGGAGCTCATGCTTGACCACCAAGACCCACAAACAGCTTACTGCTTCAAGTGTTTCAAGTCAAGTGCAATGGCTACCTCTCACATAGCCATACACACTCTCACACCTACGAGTGTAGTGAGCTTACCTCCATGCTCAATTGAGTACCTCCTCTCTCAAGCACTCCGGTAGCTCCCCTTGATCCAAGGTGCAAGCTCAAGCTCGATCCTCAAGCTCCATGCTCCATGCTCCATTGCCATGTGCGAGAGAAGAGAAGAGAAGAGAATCAAAAGAAGAGAGGAGAAGATGAAGAGCTTCTCCACCATGGTCCCTCACCCTCACAAGCTCACTCCCTCTCTCAAGCACAAGCTCAAGCAAAAAAAACAACAAAAAGAAGAGAACAAAAGAGCTAGTTTTGGCCACACACGAGAATTAGCTTTTTCATTCACTTTTTTCATTTTATACATAGCCCTAATGCTAATCCCCTTTGGGAACCCATCCCTTTTTTACATGACGAGCCATTTTAGCCTGGGTCCTCTTCTCCTATTTCCTTCCTATTTTCATTGTGCCTTTGCCCATGCCCATCTACATTTACAAATTGCACAGGGGGGATCCTAACACTCTTTTACAAGGATTTAGAGTGCACTTTTATATTTAAAATGTTCATTTTCTCTTTTCTTCTTGTCTTGGACCTTTAAGGTTTTCCTTACACTTTGGGCATGTTTTCCCTTCAACCATGCCACCTTTTTCTGCTTTGCCCTATGTTTTTTTAATTTTATTTTTATTTTCTTTGCTTTGGGGTTAATATTACCCCCTCCTAGCCGAGTGCCAATCCCATGGCACTTGCTACACTTATTGATGAGGGCTCAAGTGGTTAAAGCGTTGCGATGTGGGTCAATGATGGGGCTTTGTGGAGATTGGGTGGGGAGAAGAAGCATCACAAAATTGGATGAGAGATTGTGGAGGTTGAGAATAGATTTGATTGAGTAACGGAGGCCTCCAATGTGAGTGGTTGATCACAATTGTTGAGTGTACCTGAAAAAGAAAAAGGAACTGCACTATCTAGGGATGTGTTTACCTCACTATGCCAATGAAGCTGAGAGTTGGGTCAAAACCTCAAGGAAGCCTATGGTATTTTTCCACACTTGAGGACCCATATTATCTACATTAGGGGAGGTGTTGTGGGTGTGACTAAGGGAGACAAGTCTAACCATAAGCAAGCACAAACTCTCTATCCTACCCTTTATGTGCCCTAAGTGTGAAGTGGGGGGACAGAAAGGGCTAGGGGATTAGGCATCGAGTCGAATGCCAACCAAGGCCACTAGATGTATCTAAATTGAGAACCCCTAGGTGTAGTGTTTGTGGCACTCTAATATACATGGGAAAGCTTGTTGTTCCATTCCTTTTGCTTTGTGTGGGTCTTTTCTTTGTTTTCTCTTTTCTTTTCTCTCCTTTTTTTTTGGAGATACATTGGGAGGAAGCATGCTAGGCATGATCTTGATGCTCTACAATAGTTACATTGTGAGGGGACCTATGAGATTTTCCAAGCAATGCATGGCTTGGCCCTCTAATTGTACTTGTGGCCATAGAGGGGGCTTGGTTCCTATACTCATTCTTTCTTTTGTTGATCTAATTTAGAATCAGACCCTTCTTCTGGAACTAGCTCCAGTGGCTCCTATTGTTTGAGGCAAGTGCATTTGCTGTTCTAACTCGCCAAGCCCTAGCAAGAAGGAGAGTTTCTGTGAGATTCAACCAGTTGAGATTAGGGAAGCACATTCATCCTCTACTCCCAAGCCAATACTAGGCTTGGGTGTCATGGCATGGAGTCCATGTTGCAACTCCCTCCTTGTTAGCTCGAGTTTTCTTTTTAGTTGTTCCAATGTCTCTTCTCCTCTTGGCTGCATGCCATTCAATGTTGTGCTCAAGAATGAGCGCTGCTGCTCGAGAATTCCTATCTTGGAAGTCGCAGTTTTTCTTTCCATCAAGAGGCATTCACCCCCTCCAAATGGGCTAGCTTGTAGGATAAATCTTTGATTCCATTTTCGTTGCAATGTCCTCCCCCTCCTATTACCTTAGTCATTCTTCCTTCTCTTCTGTCATTTTTCTATGCTCTTCTTCTAGTCTCTTCAATTCCTCCTCCACCCTTTGCAACTCTCTGTTTCCCTTAGAGGTGGATTGAGTTCTTCTTGTGGAGATTTGAGAGTGATCTTTTCCTCTCCCCTTGGCTCAAAAATTTTGAGCCTTCTTGCTCATTAATTGTCTTCTCACTCTTGCTATTGAGATGGTTGGTCATTCTCCTTCCCATTAGTAACTCTCTCCATGTTGTCTTGTTATTCCTTGTGGACTTCGTCTCTCCCTGTTCTCTTGCGAAAAGTGAGATGGTTGGGTAGAGCGATGCTCCTCTCGAATTGGCAAGGCTCTTGGGTCTCCTTTGCTACAACTCTTCCCGCCTCCCCCAGAGCTTCCTAGATGATGGCAGTTAACACTCCTCCATTGCTTACAGTCAAAGTCTTGGAGGCAAGTTTTTTCTCCTCTTTGACTCCACTATGGCCAGAGACTCCTTTTCTGCCATCCTTGGTGCTGTGGCTAGTACCTTTTTTGAGACCTATATTGTGTTGTGCACATAGGCATTTCAATTTTCCTTGTCTAAGGCATTGCCTAAAATACTCTCCAATAATGGTTCACCTATTTTTTCATGAGAGCATTATATCTCTAGCTTGAGAAAAGGATGTGGACCATTTTAATCTCAGGTGAATGGTGGGATACTTGATGGTCACCATGCTAATATTCCTTCTTATGTCGAAAGTTCTTAGGAATTATGTGCATCTATTGTGGTCAATTATTTGGCAAACCTTCTCCATGTATTTGTGGAGATTTCACTGGTGGTCGACTATTTGTTTCACCGCATCTTCCTTGTTCACCAACTCTCTTAAATTGCTGACATTGCGGTACTTCAACTAGTTGTAGACTTGTGCTTCAGTGGTTAGTCAATACTTGTTGTGCTCTTCCTCTGAGAATGGAAGTTGGTTGTCATCTTGAGTTCCTATTATGGCACACCAGCTTACAATCAGCTCCTTTACGAGTAATTGTTTCAAAAAAGGAAAAAGTTTAAGATCGAACATCATGGAATGTTGTGATGTTTCAGTAAGAAATGCGAATTTTTTATACTTCAAGCAATCCACACATTCCAAGCATGAATTTCATAAAAGATTTTCTTGAAGTATAAGTTTCCTTTATTCGTCCTCTTTTTCTTTTGAAACTTATTTTGAGGTTTGGAAGTTCAAGCCATGTTTTCTTTTCCACCTTACCCCTTCCCTCTCGGGAATGATGAAAATCCTTCGTAGGATTAAAGAGTGAAGGGTTAAGGGCATTTAAGAACATGCTTGTTGTGATTTTCTTCCTCATGAGCCAATCATACAAGTTTGGGTTATACTCCAAGTGGGTGTGATGGTCCATGCCATGGGGTCTAATGCCTATGTGTGTAACGTAGGTTAGGACATCAATGAGGAAGTCACCAAAGTTCATTCTCCTACCAATATATATAGTTATTCCTTGGTTGGCATGATTCTATCAAAATAGGGGTGGGCTATGACATATTCCTCTAAAGGTCATTTTCATGTGATGGCCAAGACTCAAAACAAGGTAGAAGCCACATAGGTAGGGTCGTACTCATCGATTTTGATTGCATATCTTTGCTTGGCATTGGTCATGATTTGGTAGCCCTCTTCTTCCTATTGGAGACACAAAGCAGACCATTTTTGTAAAAAGAAAGAGTCAAAGTCGGCTAGTTTTGTTAGCTCTTCTAGCTCTAGTTGCAGAGACTTTGCTCTTGTGATAGGAAGTGATCAGCCATTGTGTGTAAGCTTGCTCTTGATAGATCTTGCTATCAATCAATTTCTCAACTACCTCAAAAATCTTGACAAGCACAAACTCATAGTTTTCCCAAGTGCATGGCAAGGGTATCTTCCATTGTCAATGTCTCCTCAAGGAGGCCTACGTCCAGCAATCATTCATAATTCCTAGCTAGAGTGGTGAATGTGGCATCCAAGCATCTAATGTAGGTGACTTAATTTTCCCTCATATTTTGCGACTAGGTCCATGGCCAATGTAAGGATAGATCCATGCTTAGAGAGGGTGTGAGGCATGTGGGGAGGTTGGGAGCTAGATAGCTCAACTACTCATGCATGTCTTCTAGGCTATTCAATGGGGTGTTGTTAGCCACTTCTGCAATGGATTGGTCTTGCGGCTCAGATGATATACTGCTCATCATGGCATGTGGAGTAGTTGGGACACTGGAAGTGTTAGGTTGACATGGCCTAGGGCAGGGGGCTAGTTGTGGCTTTAGTCAATAGCCTTGCTGAGGTTCTATGGATTTAGTGCTTTTTTATTCAATGGATTTCTCACTCCTAGTTGGCTCACTGCTTTGTGGAGATGGGCTAGAGGGCTTAAGTTGAGGAGTGCGTGTATTGCTCGTAGTCTTGGGCAACCAAATACAATTTTTGCCTTTTGTAGTAGCCTTAAGTGTGCAATAGGTCCTTGGGTACCCATCGCATCTTGACTACTCATCTGCTTCAATAGCTCCAACTTTGCCTCCTAGGCCTAGGATGTGATATTTTGTGGTCACGGGTTTGTGAGGGTTGGCTTCTAGGCAAATGCAGTTGTCATTGAGCACTCATTTGAGCTACTCAATGGTCTTGGATGTGTCACCTTTAGGTTGCAGCTAACTTGTCTTGGCAGGGACAAGTTATGACCTCGCTCCTTAGACCTTGCATTAGGTTCCTCTACCAATGGCATTGCAAACTTTGGTAGAGATGTGTTGCCCTTGCTAAAAGTTGTCACTATCCAAACATTGCTAATGGCAAGGTGAATGCGCTGTGATTTATGGTGGATATTGCAGTGTGCTTGTTTCTTGAATGTGTGTCCTGGTAGCAATTCCTTACTAGTGGCCTTGGTGTTAGGCATCACATAGAATATCATAGGTAGGCTTTTAGTCTCAATAGAGATTGTTATTTTGCACTTTCCCAACAGTGAGTAGGAGAGTCCTCCAAATGGGTTGAGTTTAATGTTGGTAGGCTACAGTTGGGGTTGACCAATGAGGGTCCAATGATCATGCATAAGGATATTATAGTCATCTCCCTCATCAATAGAGTGTGTCAAAGACATGTGTCTTCTAGAGGCAGTCGTCGCTGATATGCATAGGTAGGTAGGTGTCACTACTTCCGCACCCACTTCCTCAATCTCAGTTATGGTGGCTACATTTACATTTACAATGGGTTCTAGCATTGGAGGCTCGTGTGGTAGGTGCGCTGGTATTGGTTGATTAGTAGATCATATGGCCAATCATGGAGAGTGGCACTAATGGTGAAACCCTACTCTTTAGCAAATAACTAAGATTATGTGACTTTTTGGGACTATTCGGCTACCTTGGTAGCGTATTTATAGTCCTCTTCTTCATTTGAGAATGGTAGATCAATGGTGGCTAGCACATGCATCCAATCCCGCTTGTCCTTAGGGCAAGGGATATACTTTGTTAGTTGCCCATAGGATTTGCTAACTTGTGAGTCTCCTTTCAACATAGTAGAGATGGCATCTAGGTCAACCAGAGTGGTCTTCCAAGTGTCCATCTCTCTCCACTCTTATAGCATGCGATCTCTTACCTATGAATATGAGAATGTTGCCCCAATATTCTATCACTCATACATTTCATATTCAAGGTTAGCCTAGCATGATGTCATAGTCCACTCCCTTCATGACTATAAAGTTTGTTGAGAACTAGACTCCTGCTATCTTCAAGGGCTAGGTTTTTAGTACTCCAAATGGTCTGTAACCTTCATTTCATTAGCCAACATGACATTAAACCTTGTAGCCTCCACAGGTGGGTTATGTCAAGCATGTAGTTGTGCATGGTGGTTGAGTATACTAACTTTTGCTCCCGTGTCTACAATTTCCTTTCTTGTAGCATCTCTTAATGTGTTGACAAGCAAGACTGCGTGCATCTCTATGGCTTCCCAAAAAACATTCACGTGCAAAGACCTAGGCAGTGAATTCAATTTTTAGCTTGGTATGTGCATTAATATGTTGTGGTCAGGCAAGTGGGTCACACCAAGCTCATCATGTCATTCTACCCACTACTTTAACCCTTGCCATAGCATCAGGTTCTGTCTAAGAAATTCTCCCAAAGGTAGGGTCATAGGGGTTGATTTCAATGTCGTGAGCAAGTTGCCAATTGTCTTCTTTTTGTTAGGCTCTACACTCTTTTGACAATGATCTTGGTCAGTCTGCCCACTTATAGTATCTAGGCTCTATCTATGCAGTGTTACATGGGGTGTGGATACATCTCTTGATCTGAATTGATTAGGCAAGACTAGTGTTCTCATGCTAGAGATCTCATTGATCTCATCTTCCATGATGGATTTTGCATCTTTTAGGTGCACTTGGACTTCTCTCACCCACTTCTTGACCTTACGAACCACTTCTAATTGCTGACTTGGATTGGGATACTCTCCAAACTTGGCACTTCCCTTTTCTGCTATCTTAGGAGTAGATGTCTCTATTTCTGCATTCGTGACTTGCTTTCCCTATGGTAACATGGTGGTACTATCTATCTGAAGTGTAATCCTTGTCTCATCCTGCTTTTTCCTTCTTCTACAATTGCTCTTCCCTATTGATGCTGCATCAAGGTTGCTAGGTCTTGCTAATGGAATATTGGCCTGCTTTGATTGTGCTCGAGTCACGACATTCAACATAATTGATGTGGCTTTTCCATTGAGTGTTTCAACTCCCTGTGAACAATCCCAATGGTACAAATGGCACGATAGTTGAACTAGTGGATGGTTTTTTCCTAGGGCACTTAGCGTACAAGTGTGTGATTCCACACTCAAGGCATCTCAAGTCAGCCTTCTCTTGATTGGCTTTCCCCCTTTTACGACATCATGATGAGATGTGTTCTGGTTGGCTACAATTCCAGCATGTGATGGGTTCTTGGTTTTGTCCTCCAAGACATATACCTCTTCCCCTAGCCCAACACCATCATAGGCACTAGTCTAAAATCCATCAAGATGGGATTACCCTCTTCATCATATGAGATGTAAGGGTTTATGTATGCTTTGTTCTCATTTGGCTCCTCTACATAATTTATTGGAGCATCGCTTGGTGGGTGGGTCACAATGGGTCCAGGTAGTCTAGGTATCCATGTGGGGTTGATCTTCATCCTAGGGATAGATAGCTTTGAATCATTGGGTGCTAGGAGAGCTAGTGGAGCTCATCTTCCATACTGTGGTAGTCTATTCCCTAGGTAGTAAGGTTTTTATGGCTGTGGGTATGGCAATTGCCTCGGCAATTTGCAATGCATTGCATCATGACTAAACCTATGGCAATCGGCACAAGGTCTGGATCTAATACACTCCGCCGAAAGGTGGTTTCCTTCACAATGCATGATTTTCACGTGAGGACGTTGTGCATGCCTTCGCATCACTCTTAAAGCTTAGTCAACTCTAGCTTCACATCTGCCAAATCTTGGCTCTGATCGATATTCTTTCCCTTGTCTTGGGTGCTCGAGTTAGATCTTTCACATCCGCCAAATCTTGGCTCTGATCGACATTCTTTCCCTTGTCTTGGGTGCTCTAGTTAGATCTTTCCCTTGTCTTGGGTGCTCTAGTTAGATCTTTCCCTTGTATTGGGTGCTCTAATCGACATTATTTCCCTTGTCTTGGGTGCTCTAGTTAGATCTTTCACCAATGGTCGTAGCCCTTTCTGAAGTTCTAAAGATAGTGTTCTCTTGGGTTGTCGGTCTTGAGCTCCTCTCCTTGAGTAGGTCATCCACTCATATGGATTTTTCAAATAACCTAGCTAGCACATCCCTTTGCAGGATTGAGTTTCTCACCAAGGCCTTGTAAATCTCTTCGCTTCTAATCCCGCTTATGAACACACTAGAGACCACTCATTCGCACTAGGTTGATCTAGAGCTGAGATTCTCTTAAAGAGACTGTGCATGTGGGTGACATAGTCTCAGATATCATCCTTGTCCTTTTGACTAATGTTCATCAAGCTAATGATGAGGTTGTTAGATTATTCCACTTCAAAGAATCTCTTGATCAAGAGACTCTTGAGGTTATTAAAGTCATTGTATTTGACATTTTCTAGACTAATGTACCATGTCCATCCTTTGTCTTCGAGGAAAATTCCAAAAGCTTATGCACATCAACCAAGTTTCATAAGGCTGTTTACCTCACAATCTTTCTCAAACTACTCCACATAGCTGTGTGGGTCATTATTAGGTTGATACTTGTCGAGTTGCTTAGCAACCATAGGTATCTTGGTTTTGCTTCTAGAGTTTTGGGTGATTCCTAGTCCTACTACTAATATAGTCACTAGAGTTGCTCCACTCTGCTCCACAACTTCGTTTTCTAAGAGTCAATTTGTGAGAAGCTCACTTAGCATAGGATCAACCTCTAAGGTTCTCTCCCACTCAGCATTTGGTCCTATCTTGGCTCTATTGGCAAGAGTTAAGACATGTTGAGCCTCACACATTTCTAAGTCTTGTCTCAACTTTTGAGCTCATTGCTCTTGGTCATAGGCGGCCATGCTTTGTAGCGCTTTCCTTGCCAACCTTCTCTCCTCCTCTAAATCGGCTAAGATGTCCTCGACTAGTCTGCTATGATGCTTCATTTTGGTTTGCAAGCTACCATACTGGGTCATGAGTTGCTGGATGTTGACTGGAAATTCTCCCAAGTCAATCTCGCCATTTTTCAGGTTGGTGTTGGTTCCTGTCATATTGTTGACTTCTTGAGCAACTAGGGCATCGATCAGATTGATCACGCAAGTAATGTTGCATCCCTAGTCGTGCTTGTAGTTATTGCTTCCTAAAAGGCTTGACAATTCAAGTCTCTCAATGTTCGCTGATTGGGATACTTGGCCCCTATTCAATGTCTAAGGTCTCCTCCTACTAGTGGGTTCATTCAACTTATCTCATGTAAGGTGAATTTCTTGTTATTAAAAACAATCCTCAATGTTACGAGCACTCAGTTGCTAGTGGTATGCTTCTCAAAGTGCGATGTGTGAAATCAATCTTTTAGCTTTTCTATGCACAACAAATATTTAATTGATGCAATGTGTGAATCCAATGAAAACAATACATTGCAGCAAACACTTTTCATGATTCTTTAGTGCAGTTAGTAACCATTCTAGCTAGCTTATTGTGGTCTCTATTGGGTCTAGTGTGAGGTCAGAGTTTGTCAAATTTTGATTTTCTATTCATATGTCCAATTTTCCTAGTTTCTGTTTGATGTCCAATCTATTAGAGAGAGCTAGTCTGATTCCAATTCTGGTGTTGGTGTCAAATTTCGATTTTGAGAATCGAACATTCTTGGTCAAATCGGGCCGTCGAGTTTGACCATTTTGGGAATTGAACCATTCGATTCCATTAGCATGAACTCACAGCATGGCTTAAATTTGATTTGTTTGAGCTTGATTCCTAACCCTAGGGTTCCAGAAGCTCTAGATATGATCTATGGGATGTAAACAACCGAGGTCACTCACCTGTAGGCATCGTCTGCACTCAAATCACTTGAATTGATGCAATCTCCACTCCCTTGGTCTTAGCAACCTTTCAGCTCTCTCTCTCTCTCTCTCTCTCTCTCTCTCTCTCTCTCTCTCTCTCTCTCTCTCTCTCTCTCTCTCTCTCTCTCTCTCTCTCTCTCTCTCTCTCTCTCTCTCTCTCTCTCTCTCTCTCTCTCTCTCTCTCTCTCTCTCTCTCTCTCTCTCTCTCTCTCTCTCTCTCTCTCTCTCTCTCTCTCTCTCTCTCTCTCTCTCTCTCTCTCTCTCTCTCTCTCTCTCTCTCTCTCTCTCTCTCTCTCTCACAAACCTGCAAGTTAAAATGAGCTCTTTCTCCCTTCCTCAAGGTTTTAAACCCCCTTGCCAACACCCCTTCAATGCCCTTTTCTCTTTCTTTCTGGATTCCAACCCCATTTTCCTATTTGCACCCTGATTTAGGCTTACTGTTACAACAAAATCCTATTGTGTTTTTCTTTCTTTTTCCCTTATTTTTTCCTACCTAAATGGCTACAAAATCCTACAAATAATAAGTAAATATCGATGCTAATCAAACCATCCTATCTAAACTTCAAAACTCCAAAACACTTGTAATGAAGATCAAATGCCCTTTCTCCTACCTATCTACCTCAAGCACTGCCTCATGGAAAACCACTACTCCAATGCTCAATTCGAGTGTGCAAGCAGTCAAGGCTCCAATCTGTTGGTCCCAAATAGAACCAAAATGTGGGAGCTCATGCTTTACCGCTAACACCCACCCACTAACCACTTATTGCTTCTCAAGTGTTTCAAGCCAAGCGCAATGGCTACCTCTCACATAGCCATACGTGCTCTCACACCTACAAATGTAGTGAGCTTAACTCCATGCTTAATCAAGTTCCTCCTCCCTCAATCACTCCAGTAGCTCCACAATCCTAGGTGCAAGTTCGATCCTCAAGCTCCAAGCTCCAAGCTCCATGCTCCATGCTCCATGCTCCATGCTCCATGCTCCATGCTCCATGCTCCATTGTCGTGCGCAAGACAAGAGAAGAAGAAGAAGAAGAACAAGAACAAGAACAAGAACAAGAACAAGAATAAGAGAGGAGAAGGAGATATTCTCCACCACGGTCTCTCACCCTCACATACTCACTCCCTCACACTTCCTCTCTCTCAAACATAAGCTCAAGCAAGCAAGAACAAGAAGAATAAGTGAATATAGGAGAGCTAGTTTTGGCCACATATAAGAATTAGCTTCTTTATTCACTTTTTTCCTTTTATACAAAACTGAACCCTAATCCCCCTTGGGCACCCATCCCTTTTATACATAATCGACCAGTTTAGCCTAGGTCCTCTTGACCTATTTCCTTCCTAAATTGCATTCTACCTTCACCCATGCCCGTCTACATTTATAAATTGCACAGGAGGGAGCCTGGTGCTCTTTTATAAGGATTCAGAGTGTGCTTTTATAATTAAAATGCACATTTTCTATTTTGAACTTGCCTTGAACCTTTAAGATTGTCCTTACCCTTTTGGCCTTTTTTCCTCCTATTTCCTTAGCCAAGCTACCTTTTCCACTCTGCCCTACATATTATTTATTGATTTTTTAACTTTCTTTTCTCTAGGGTCAACAATGATGAGGGATATGTATGTGTAATCTACTCGAATCGAGCAAGGGGGGGCAACGAATGATCTAACTAGCTCCATCTATCAATCGAGTCTAGTACATAATCTATTGTGCTAGATTGAGTGAGTTGGATTGCTTTAGATCCAAGCCATTTATTTATCCCATTATTGTGCTAGATCCATCTCTCAATGGAGCCTAGTACATAAACTATTGTGCAAGATTTAGTGGGTTGGATTGATGAGGATCCAGGCCACATATTCATCCTATTGTAGTAAGATGGTTTTGTGACCTTAACTCAATACGTAGTGGCCCTATTGAGTATTGTTTCCTCCGATATCAATTGATATCCTGCCTATGCTTGCATCCTTTGAATCCATCACCTATAGTCACCATGGATGTCAAAATCATATGTCAAATTGCATGTTCTCCATCCTAGCATAATAATCTCCTACCAAGTGGATCTCCTCCTAGTTTGGAGTAGTGTATAATCTCATCTGGAAGGTCTATGAATTGGGACTTCCCCTCTACTCCTCTATCTCTCTCTCTCTCCTATTGTTGAGGCTCCTTACTAGCATATCTCATTTAATAGAGGGCAATGCATAGCATATTGTCTCAAGAGACCTCCACCTTTCTCCACATGTATTGTATGCCACAATCCTATACCATGATGTAGACTCGATCTTGTAGCTCCTATATATGATCAGTGATACCACTCCTCCCAATCGTTGAGGTCGCACCATGATGTCTTGTGTAGATCTTCTATGAAAACTCTGAGAGATATTCGTGTGTTCTAGGTAGTTCCCTCTAAGGATTCTAATGCATCTCTATTATCAAGATTAAATCATGGTTTTCCATCACCTCCTCTATCCT